>NC_050096.1:32571043-32887147 GCF_902167145.1 Zea mays
GATTTGGCGGAAACTCTTGATGATGAGCGCCATTTCCTCGTTGTCGAGCTTAGAGGCATCGATGGGTTGTCTACTTGATGTAGACTCCTCTTTCTTCTCCTCCGTCGCCTTGAATGCAACCGGTTGTGCTTCGGGCGTGGAGGGGCCATCTAGCTCGATGATCTTCTTTGAGCCTTTGATCATCAACTCAAAGCTCACAAAATTACCTATTACTTCCTCGGGAGACATTAGTGTATATCCAGGATTACCACGAATTAATAGAACTTGTGTAGGGTTAAGGAAAACAAGTGATCTAAGAATAACCTTAACCATCTCATGGTCATCCCATTTCTTACTCCCGAGGTTGCGCACTTGGTTCACCAAGGTCTTGAGTCGGTTGTACATTTCTTGTGGCTCTTCACCTTGGCAAAGCCGGAAGCGACCGAGCTCCCCCTCGATCGTCTCCGGCTTGGTGATTTTGGTCACCTCGTCTCCTTCGTGTGCGGTCTTGAGCACGTCCCAAATCTCCTTGGCGCTCTTCAATCCTTGCACCTTGTTATACTCCTCTCGACTTAGAGAGGTGAGGAGTATAGTGGTGGCTTGGGAGTTGAAGTGCACGATTTGGGCCACTTCGTCCTCATCATAATCTTCATCCCCTACGGATGGTACCTGTACACCAAACTCAACAACATCCCATATGCTTTTGTGGAGTGAGGTTAGGTGATATCTCATCATATCACTCCACCTAGAATAATCTTCACCGTCAAACGTTGGTGGTTTGCCTAATGGGACGGAAAGTAATGGAGTATGTTTAGAAATGCGAGGATAGCGTAGGGGGATCTTACTAAACTTCTTTCGCTTATGGCGCTTAGAAGTTACGGACGGCGTGTCGGAGCCGGAGGTGGATGGCGACGAGGAGTCGGTCTCGTAGTAGACCACCTTCCTCATCTTCTTCTTCTTGTCACCGCTCCGACGCGACTTGTGTGAAGGGGATTCCTTTTCCTTCCCCTTGTTGCGGGACTCTCTGGATGGAGCTTTCCCGTGGCTTGTAGCGGGCTTCTCGCCGGTCACCATCTCCTTCTTGGCGTGATCTCCTGACATCACTTCGAGCGGTTAGGCTCTAATGAAGCACCGGGCTCTGATACCAATTGAAGGTCGCCTAGAGGGGAGGTGAATAGGGCGAATCTGAAATTTATAAACTTAAGCACAACTACAAGCCGGGTTAGCGTTAGAAATATGAATGAGTCCGAGAGAGGGGGTGAAAACAAATTGCAAGCAAATAAAGAGTGAGACACAAGGATTTGTTTTACCGAGGTTCGGTTCTTGCAAACCTACTCCCCGTTGAGGTGGTCACGAAGACCGGGTCTCTTTCAACCCTTTTCCCTCTCTCAAACGGTCACCTAGACCGAGTGAGCTTCTCTTCTCAATCAAACGGAACACGAAGTTCCCGCAAGGACCACCACACAATTGGTGTCTCTTGCCTTGGTTACAATTGAGTTTGATCACAAGAAGAATGAGAAAGAAAAGAAGCAATCCAAGCGCAAAAGCTCAAATGAACACAACAAATCTCTCTCTCTAATCACTAAAGCTTTGTGTGGAGTTAGGAGAGGATTTGATCTCTTTGGTGTGTCTTGTATTGAATGCTATAGCTCTTGTAAGGTGTAGAAGTGTAGAAACTTGGATGCCATTGAATGTGGGGTGGTTGGGGTATTTATAGCCCCAACCACCAAAAATGGCCGTTGGAAGTGTGTTGTCGCATGGCGCACCGGACAGTCCGGTGCGCCACCGGACACTGTTGAGAGCACCTAGAGGGGGGGGGTGAATAGGTGATCCTGTAAAACTTCAAAAACTTAAGCCACAAAAACTTGTTAAGAGTTAGCACAGGTATGGCCAAGTGGCTAGAGAGGAGTCAAAACACAATAACCACAAGAAAGCAATCACAGAGTTGACACGGTGGTTATCCCGTGGTTCGGCTAAGTACAAAACTTGCCTACTCCACGTTGTGGCGTCCCAACGGACGAGAGTTGCACTCAACTCCTCTCAAGTGATCCAATGATCAACTTGAATACCACGGTGTTTTTCTTTCCTTTGATCTTTTCCCGTTTGCGAGGAATCTCCACAACTTGGAGTCTCTCGCCCTTACAATTGAGTTCACAAAGAAATACGGAGTAAGGTGGGAATGAGCAACGCACACAAGACTCGAAAATCAGAGCAACAACACGCACACAAGTCGCAACAAGAGCTCGCAACGCAACACAAAGAGTTCACAACTCCACAAGAGCTCTATATGCTATCACAATGAAACGAATGCGTGAGATTGATGTCTTGGTGCTTAGAAGAGTTGTAGGAATGCTTGGTGTTCTCCTCCATGCGCCTAGGGGTCCCTTTTATAGCCCCAAGGCAGCTAGGAGCCGTTGGGAACAAATCTGGAAAGCCATCTTTGCCTTCTGTCTCGTGGCGCACCGGACAGTCCGGTGCACACCGGACACTGTCCGGTGCCCGATTTGTTTCCTTAAATGGCGAAGCCGACCGTTGCCGACCGTTGCAGATCTGGCGCACCGGACAGTCCGGTGCACACCGGACAGTCCGGTGCTTCCTTCCGACCGTTGGCTCGGCCACGTGTCACGCAGCGATCGTGCGGCCGACCGTTGGCCCGGCCGACCGTTGGCTCACCGGACAGTCCGGTGCACACCGGACAGTCCGGTGAATTTTAGCCGAAGTCGCCGGAGAAAAACCCGAGAGCGGCCTCTTCGGCCGAGGCAGCCTGGCGCACCGGACACTGTCCGGTGCACCACCGGACACTGTCCGGTGCACCACCGGACAGTCCGGTGCCCCAGACCGAAGCAGCCCCTTGGCTGTACACAGCCAAGTCTTCTCTTCTCTTCTTCTATCTGTTTCTAACACTTAGACAAATATATTAGTACACAAAACCAATGTACTAAGGCTTAGAAACATACCTTAACTTGTGATTTGCACTTTGATCATCCTTGGGCATATTTTCACATTTAAGCACTTGTGTTTGCACTCAATCACCAAAATACTTAGAAATGGCCCAAAGGCACATTTCCCTTTCAATCTCCCCCTTTTTGGTGATTTATGCCAACACAACATAAAGCAACTAGAACAAGTGCAAAATCACTTCAAATAAAAACTCAAATTGGTTTTATTCAATTTTGGCATATATGGATCATCCTTTGCCACCACTTGGTTTGTTTTTGCAAATCAAACTCAAATCTCTATCTCTAAGTCAAACACACATGTTGAAGCATAAAGAGAGTTATTCCAAAAGAGATTGATCAAAGATTTCAAAAACTCCCCCTATTTCCCATAATCAATACTTCTCCCCACAAGAAGCCAACTTTTGACAAGAGAGACAATAAAAGCTTTTGACACAACAAAAACTCTATTCTACTATTTTCAAAATCTCTCAAGTGGTAGCTGATCCATTTATCGCTTTGGCCTTTATTTTCTCCCCCTTTGGCATCAAGCACCAAAACGGGATCAATCTTGGCCTATTAACCCCATTGCCTCACCAAAGTCGTCAATTAAGAGCAAATGGCAATAAGATTTCATGAGATGAACTTGGAATTCGTTACCCTCTCATCGGAGTGCAGTGGAAGTCTTTCATGATCCAAGTCCACCTTTTCCCTTTCAATCCTCCTTCGAGACTCAATCAAGCAAACTCAAGCAAATGGTTAGTCTCAAAGGGTCAAGTTGTAACACATCTCCCCCTAAACATGTGCATCACTTTGCAACGGACTTGTGAGGTCCAGGGAGTGTTTGTACAACTTGAGCACCATAATAAGCAACAAAATGCAGAATGAACATGATCAAAGGCATAAACACATGTATGCTACAATTCAATCCAAGTTCCGCGAATCTAAGATATTTAGCTCACTACGCAGCCTGCAAAAGGTCTTCTCATCTAGAGGCTTGGTAAAGATATCGGCTAGCTGGTTCTCGGTGCTAACATGAAACACTTCGATATCCCCCTTTTGCTGGTGGTCTCTCAAAAAGTGATGCCGGATGTCTATGTGCTTTGTGCGGCTGTGCTCAACAGGATTCTCCGCCATGCGGATAGCACTCTCATTGTCACATAGGAGTGGGACTTTGCTCAGATTGTAGCCAAAGTCCCGGAGAGTTTGCCTCATCCAAAGTAGTTGCGCGCAACACTGACCTGCGGCAACGTACTCGGCCTCAGCGGTGGATAGGGCAACGGATGTTTGTTTCTTAGAGTTCCATGACACCAGGGACCTTCCTAAGAATTGGCACGTCCCCGATGTACTCTTCCTATCGACCTTACATCCAGCATAGTCGGAGTCTGAGTATCCAACTAAGTCAAAGGTAGACCCTTTTGGATACCAGAGCCCGAAGCAAGGCGTAGCAACCAAATATCTAAGAATTCGCTTCACCGCCACTAAGTGACACTCCTTAGGATCGGATTGAAATCTAGCACACATGCACACGCTAAGCATAATATCCGGTCTACTAGCACATAAGTAAAGCAAAGAACCTATCATTGACCGGTATGCTTTTTGATCAACGGACTTACCTCCTTTGTTGAGGTCGGTGTGTCCGTCGGTCCCCATTGGCGTCTTTGCGGGCTTGGCGTCCTTCATCCCAAACCGCTTTAGCAGATCTTGCGTGTACTTCGTTTGGGAGATGAAGGTGCCTTCCTTGAGTTGCTTCACTTGGAACCCAAGGAAGTAGTTCAACTCGCCCATCATCGACATCTCGAATTTCTGCGTCATCACCCTGCTAAACTCTTCACAAGACTTTTGGTTAGTAGAACCAAATATTATGTCATCGACATAAATTTGGCACACAAACAAATCACCATCACATGTCTTTGTAAAAAGAGTTGGATCGGCCTTCCCAACCTTGAAAGCATTAGCAAGTAAAAAGTCTCTAAGGCATTCATACCATGCTCTTGGGGCTTGCTTAAGTCCATAGAGCGCCTTAGAGAGCTTACACACGTGGTCGGGGTACCGTTCATCCTCGAAGCCAGGGGGTTGCTCCACGTACACCTCCTCCTTGATTGGCCCGTTGAGGAAAGCGCTCTTCACATCCATTTGGAACAACCTGAAAGAATGGTGAGCGGCATATGCTAGCAAGATTCGAATTGACTCTAGCCTAGCCACAGGAGCAAAAGTCTCCTCAAAATCCAAACCTGCGACTTGGGCATAACCTTTTGCCACAAGTCGAGCCTTGTTTCTCGTCACCACCCCGTGCTCGTCCTGTTTGTTGCGGAACACCCACTTGGTTCCCACAACATTTTGCTTCGGACGAGGCACCAGTGTCCAAACTTCATTGCGCTTGAAGTTGTTTAGCTCCTCTTGCATGGCCAACACCCAGTCCGGATCTAGCAAGGCCTCCTCTACCCTGAAAGGCTCAATAGAAGAGACAAAAGAGTAATGCTCACAAAAATTAACTAATCGAGATCGAGTAGTTACTCCCTTGCTAATGTCACCCAGAATTTGGTCGACGGGATGATCCCTTTGAATCATCGCTCGAACTTGGGTTGGAGGTGCCGGTTGCACTTCTTCCTCCATCACATGATTATCTTGTGCTCCCCCTTGATCGAGCGCCTCCACTTGAGGTACCTGTTCGTCATCTTCGGTTGGGGGATGCACCATAGTTGAGGAAGAAGGTTGATTTCGTTCATCTTGTTCCTGTGGCCGTACTTCTCCAATCGCCATAGTCCGTATAGCGGCCGTCGGAACATCTTCTTCATCTACATCATCACAATCAACAACTTGCTCTCTTGGAGAGCCATTAGTCTCATCAAATACAACGTCGCTAGAGACTTCAACCAAACCCGATGATTTGTTGAAGACTCTATACGCCTTTGTATTTGAGTCATAACCTAACAAAAACCCTTCTACAGCTTTGGGAGCAAACTTAGAATTTCTACCCTTCTTCACTAGAATGTAGCATTTACTCCCAAATACACGAAAGTACGATACATTGGGTTTGTTACCGGTTAGTAGCTCATACGACGTCTTCTTGAGGAGGCGATGAAGGTAGACCCTGTTGATGGCGTGGCACGCCGTGTTCATGGCTTCTGTCCAAAAGCACTCGGGGGTCTTGAACTCTCCTAGCATCGTCCTCGCCATGTCGATGAGCGTCCTGTTCTTCCTCTCTACCACACCATTTTGCTGTGGTGTGTAGGGAGCGGAGAACTCGTGCTTGATCCCTTCCTCTTCAAGGAACTCCTCCACTTGAAGGTTCTTGAACTCGGACCCGTTGTCGCTTCTTATCTTTTTCACTTTGAGCTCAAACTCATTTTGAGCTCTCCTGAGGAAGCGTTTGAGAGTCCCTTGGGTTTCGGATTTTTCCTGCAAAAAGAACACCCAAGTGAAGCGGGAAAAGTCATCAACAATAACTAAACCATACTTACTTCCTCCTATGCTCAGATAGGCGACAGGTCCGAAGAGGTCCATATGCAGCAGCTCCAGGGGTCTTGAAGTGGTCATCACGTTCTTGCTGTGATGTGCTCCTCCCACTTGTTTACCTGCTTGACAAGCTGCACAAGGTCTATCTTTTTCGAAATGCACGTTAGTCAAACCTATCACGTGTTCTCCCTTTAGAAGCTTGTGAAGGTTCTTCATCCCCACATGTGCTAAGCGGCGATGCCACAGCCAGCCCATGCTAGTCTTAGCTATTAAGCATGCATCTAGACCGGCCTCTTCTTTTGCAAAATCAACTAAATAAAGTTTGCCGTCTAATACACCCTTAAAAGCTAATGAACCATCGCTTCTTCTAAAGACAGACACATCTATATTTGTAAATAGACAATTATATCCCATATGACATAATTGACTCACAGATAGCAGATTGTATCCAAGACTCTCTACTAAAAATACATTAGAGATAGAATGCTCATTAGAAATCGCAATTTTACCTAAACCTTTTACCTTGCCTTGATTCCCATCACCGAATACAATTGAATCTTGGGAATCTTTATTCTTGACGTAGGAGGTGAACATCTTCTTCTCCCCCGTCATATGGTTTGTGCATCCGCTGTCGATAATCCAGCTTGAACCCCCGGATGCATAAACCTGCAAGGCAAATTTAGGCTTGGGACTTAGGTACCCAACTCTTGTTGGGTCCTACAAGGTTAGTCACAATTTCCTTAGGGACCCAAATGCAAGTTTTATCACCTTTGCATTTTGCCCCTAACTTCCTAGCAATTACTTTTCTATCCTTTCTACAAATTGCAAATGAAGCATTCAAAGCACAATAAATTGTAGAGGGTTCATTCACTACTTTTCTATGAACATTTGCAACATTTCTTTTAGAAACAACATTTCTCCTAGTAACATTTCTATTATACACATAAGAAGAACTAGGAGCACACATGGCATGAGAATCATAAACATATGAATCAAAAGCATCATAACTTCTATTTCTAGTTTGTCTTTTATCATGATACATAAAAGCATGGTTCTTTTGCACATTACTAGCCATAGGGGCCTTCCCTTTCTCCTTGGCGGGAATGGGAGCCTTATGGCTTGTTAAGTCCTTAGCTTCTCTCTTGAAGCCAAGTCCATCCTTAATTGAGGGGTGTCTACCAATTGTATAGGCATCCCTTGCAAATTTTAGCTTATCGAAATCAATCTTGCTAGTCTTAAGTTGAGCATTAAGACTAGCCAGTTCATCATTAAGCTTGGAAATTGAAACTAGGTGTTCACTACAAGCATTAATGTCAAAATCTTTACACCTAGTACAAATTTCAACATGTTCTACACAAGAATTGGATTTATTTGCTACTTCTAATTTAGCATTTAAATCATTGTTGACACCTTTCAAAGTAGAAATGGTTTCATGACAAGTAGATAGTTCAAACGAAAGCATTTCATTTCTTTTAACTTCTAAAGCATAGGATTTTTGTGCCTCAACAAATTTATCATGCTCTTCATACAACAAATCCTCTTGCTTTTCTAAAAGTATATTCTTTTCATTCAAGGCATCAATTAACTCATTAATTTTGTCTATCTTAGATCTATCTAAGCCCTTGAACAAACATGAATAATCTACTTCATCCTCATCACTAGATTCTTCCTCACTTGAAGAAGCATAGGTAGAGTTGCGAGTACATACCTTCTTCTCCCTTGCCATAAGGCATGTGTGACGCTCGTTGGGGAAGAGGGTTGATTTGTTGAAGGCGGTGGCGGCGAGTCCCTCATTGTCGGAGTCGGACGAGGAGCAATCCGAGTCCCACTCTTTGCCTAGATGCGCCTCGCCCTTTGCCTTCTTATAATGCTTCTTCTTTTCCCTCTTGTTTCCCTTTTCCTGGTCACTTTCATTATCAGGACAGTTAGCAATAAAATGACCAAGCTTACCGCATTTGAAGCATGATCGCTTCCCCTTGGTCTTAGTCTTGCTTGGCTGTCCATTGCGACCCTTTAGCACCGTCTTGAAGCGCTTAATGATGAGAGCCATTTCTTCATCATTAAGCCCGGCCGCCTCAATTTGCACCACCTTGCTTGGTAGTGCCTCCTTGCTCCTCGATGCCTTGAGAGCAATGGGTTGAGGCTCGTGGATTGGACCGTTCAACGCGTCATCGACGTACCTTGCCTCCTTGATCATCATCCGCCCGCTCACGAATTTTCCAAGTACTTCTTCGGGCGTCATCATCGTGTACCTGGGGTTCTCACGAATATTGTTCACGAGATGAGGATCAAGAACGGTAAATGACCTGAGCATTAGGCGGACGACGTCGTGATCCGTCCAACGCGTGCTTCCGTAGCTCCTTATCTTGTTGATAAGGGTCTTGAGCCGGTTGTAAGTTTGAGTTGGCTCTTCTCCCCTTATCATGGCGAATCGTCCAAGCTCGCCCTCCACCAACTCCATCTTGGTGAGCATGGTGATGTCGTTCCCCTCGTGAGAGATCTTGAGGGTGTCCCATATCTGCTTGGCATTGTCCAAGCCGCTCACCTTATTGTACTCTTCCCTGCACAAAGATGCTAAGAGAACAGTAGTAGCTTGTGCATTTTTATGAATTTGTTCATTGATAAACATAGGGCTATCCGAGCTATCGAATTTCATTCCATTCTCTACAATCTCCCATATGCTTGGATGGAGAGAGAATAAATGACTACGCATTTTGTGACTCCAAAATCCGTAGTCCTCCCCATCAAAATGTGGAGGTTTACCAAGAGGAATGGAAAGCAAATGCGAATTCGAACTATGTGGAATACGAGAATAATCAAATGAAAAGTTCGAATTAACCGGTTTCCTTTGTTTGTCGTGGTCGTCGTTCTTTTGGGAAGAAGAGGACTCATCGCTGTCGTAGTAGACGATCTCCTTGATGCGTCTTGTCTTCTTCTTCTTCCCATCTCTTCGCTTGTGGCCCGAGCCCGAGTCATTGGACTTGTCATCCCTTGGCTCGTTGACGAAGGACTCCTTCTCCTTGTCGTTGATCACAATTCCCTTCCCCTTAGGATCCATCTCTTCGGGCGGTTAGTCCCTTTCTTGAAGAGAACGGCTCCGATACCAATTGAGAGCACCTAGAGGGGGGGGGGGGTGAATAGGTGATCCTGTAAAACTTCAAAAACTTAAGCCACAAAAACTTGTTAAGAGTTAGCACAGGTATGGCCAAGTGGCTAGAGAGGAGTCAAAACACAATAACCACAAGAAAGCAATCACAGAGTTGACACGGTGGTTATCCCGTGGTTCGGCTAAGTACAAAACTTGCCTACTCCACGTTGTGGCGTCCCAACGGACGAGAGTTGCACTCAACTCCTCTCAAGTGATCCAATGATCAACTTGAATACCACGGTGTTTTTCTTTCCTTTGATCTTTTCCCGTTTGCGAGGAATCTCCACAACTTGGAGTCTCTCGCCCTTACAATTGAGTTCACAAAGAAATACGGAGTAAGGTGGGAATGAGCAACGCACACAAGACTCGAAAATCAGAGCAACAACACGCACACAAGTCGCAACAAGAGCTCGCAACGCAACACAAAGAGTTCACAACTCCACAAGAGCTCTATATGCTATCACAATGAAACGAATGCGTGAGATTGATGTCTTGGTGCTTAGAAGAGTTGTAGGAATGCTTGGTGTTCTCCTCCATGCGCCTAGGGGTCCCTTTTATAGCCCCAAGGCAGCTAGGAGCCGTTGGGAACAAATCTGGAAAGCCATCTTTGCCTTCTGTCTCGTGGCGCACCGGACAGTCCGGTGCACACCGGACACTGTCCGGTGCCCGATTTGTTTCCTTAAATGGCGAAGCCGACCGTTGCCGACCGTTGCAGATCTGGCGCACCGGACAGTCCGGTGCACACCGGACAGTCCGGTGCTTCCTTCCGACCGTTGGCTCGGCCACGTGTCACGCAGCGATCGTGCGGCCGACCGTTGGCCCGGCCGACCGTTGGCTCACCGGACAGTCCGGTGCACACCGGACAGTCCGGTGAATTTTAGCCGAAGTCGCCGGAGAAAAACCCGAGAGCGGCCTCTTCGGCCGAGGCAGCCTGGCGCACCGGACACTGTCCGGTGCACCACCGGACACTGTCCGGTGCACCACCGGACACTGTCCGGTGCACCACCGGACAGTCCGGTGCCCCAGACCGAAGCAGCCCCTTGGCTGTACACAGCCAAGTCTTCTCTTCTCTTCTTCTATCTGTTTCTAACACTTAGACAAATATATTAGTACACAAAACCAATGTACTAAGGCTTAGAAACATACCTTAACTTGTGATTTGCACTTTGATCATCCTTGGGCATATTTTCACATTTAAGCACTTGTGTTTGCACTCAATCACCAAAATACTTAGAAATGGCCCAAAGGCACATTTCCCTTTCAACTGTACGGTGCGCCAGCCACGTCAGCAGACCGTTGGGGTTCGACCGTTGGAGCTCTGACTTGTGGGGCCTCTGGGCTGTCCGGTGGTGCACCGGACAGATCCTGTAGACTGTCCGGTGCGCCAACTACGCGTGCTCTGACTTTGGCGCGCACTGTAGAGCATTGAATGCGGTTGCAGATGACCGTTGCGCGTGAAGTAGACGTTGCTCCGCTGGCACACCGGACAGTCCGGTGTGCACCGGACAGTTCGGTGAATTATAGAGGAGCGCCCTTGGAATTTCCCAAAGGTAGCGAGTTCAGCGTCGAGTACCCTGGTGCACCGGACACTGTCTGGTGGTGCACCGGACACTGTCCGGTGGCACACCGGACAGTCCGGTGCGCCAGACCAGGGTGCCTTTGGGTTGTCTTTTGCTCTCTTTGTTTGTCCCCTTTCTTGGTCTTTTTATTAGGTAATTGTGAACCTTTGGCACCTGTAGAACTTATAGACTAGAGCAAACTAGTTAGTCCAATTATTTGTGTTGGGCAATTCAACCACCAAAATCAATTAGGAAAAAGGTGTAAGCCTAATTCCCTTTCAGACATCTCGGAGTCAAATGAGAGAACAACCACAAATGTAGGGGACCAAAAGATGGGAGAAAGGACGACATGAGAAGCTGGGAATCTGACCTATGTATTGTCTAGTTATCAACCTGTTGTAGCCTATCTGTATGTATAATTGGAAATAACATGTATACAAGTTAGTAAGATGTCCTGCAAAACTGGTGGCCGTATAAATCTAGTTCTTCACGCAATCTCTTTGTTAGTTTGTATACCTAAGTCTTGTTGTATAAATCTGGTTGTTGTGGAACCTTTCTACTGAGAATCAAAATAAAACTTGTATTGTTGTTCTCCGGAAATGTTCTACACACATTCACTTTTGTGCTACTTAACACAATGGTTGTTTTGGAATTAGCCAGAACAATGATCATAATGGATTCTCGCTGATGGCAACATAATAAGACACCAGTTCATAGGTATTCATCATGCTACGCCACCACAACCATATGGTACCATTAGATTAACTTATCGTAAAGAGTAGCAGATAAATAAAAAATTACAGACGCTCATCTTGAACAATATTATGGGATTGGCTTATTTGGACAATTGTGTGCATCATGTTTCCCTTTTGGTTACAACTGCTACAAGTACGACCAGTTCTGTCCTTGCACATCTCCTTGATCTTCTTGATTCTTTTGCATCTTCCCTTTGACTTGAGATCATTAGGTATGTGTATGGTAACTTCACTAGGATTTTTTGTAACAATGAAACCCTCAAATTCATCTTGTTTGGTAGTGGTAACAGAAGGGGTCGTCTCACCGTTTTTTGGAGAGACGGTTCTAGACTTGACAAACTAGACGTTAAGAACAGAGAAGCCACCCTCACGTGCATAATCTATGTAACATTTCTCTACATCTGTAAGGTTCTCAAATGGCATCCCCACCACAGGCTTCAAACTTGCCTCAACATCAGGGACAAATGAAGAACGCTACAATGACACAAATATGTCGATCAACATTAGAATTGAGCACGAATGTGTTCTCACTTGAGACCCATATATGTTGCGCACTTACAATGAGATGTGAAGATGGGTTCTGTGGTGGGGTTATCGATTCCATTAACGGTGCTGAGTGTGGTGTGCCTACCATGGATGATAGCATATGGTTGTCTTCTTCCTCCAAATACTTTGATGGGTGATCCTCAAGAGGTGGCTGTTGGTCATCGACGCATGTTCGTTATCTCGCATCGATTGCCTGGGAGGAGAAAAACTGTTTCATGGGTTCGAGTTGAAGCTGCCACAATCATATGTCGATCCATCGTTGGTGCCAATGATTCATTCTGAGGATCCCGTCTAGCCATGGAAGAGAGGAGGTTGTGCAATGGTAGGAGGAAGAAAGAACAATCTGCGAACGGTTCTCCGGTGGACGATCGTGAGGGTGGGCGATAATGAGGGATCCTGAACCGGTGAGAAGGGGTGGACCAGAGTGACCAAGCTAAGTAGGAAAAATTAAGAAGCGCGAGATGACCTCGTTGGAAATTGCTTAGGCCCACGACGCCTTCGTTGGATCAATATCGGATGTCGATCACTTTCCGCTTGTACAGTTGCACGAGGTGGGGCGTTTGCACATGATATGCTGCCTTAATATTGGGTCTCTTGAGAGATCTTTAGGGGTTAATTGAAAAAAGTACAAGAGATATGATGGACTTTTCGTGAAGAGCCCATCTCTACATGATTCTCTATGCACCATATATATTGTCTCTTAAATGCATTTATGAGCTAAACACTCATGGTTGTATTATGTGGTCTTTTAGTTGTTTCTTATACTTGGAAAATTGATCCAATGCTCAGAGTTGTATATGTCCTTATGATGAGAAGCGCCCTCGGTACCAACTAGTGGTAGTACTCACCAAAATAAATAAAAATAGTACAACAGTACCATGAACTCCCTCGGTCGAAAAAATATGTCGTTGTTACTTGTTTGGATCAAAGTTAGATTATACTCCCTCAATTCTAATCATAAGATATCTTGTCTTTATATATATATGGCTTTTGCCAGCACATAGATATGATTTTGTTTAGACACATAGTAAAAGTAATAGGTGTGAAAAAGCCAAAATGTCTTTTAGTTTAAAAAGGAGAAAGTAACAATCAATTAAAATAATATACTTCCACTGTTATAAATTATAAATTACTCTATTTTTGAAGATTTAAAGCATCTTAGGTTTGATCAAAACTATAGAAAGAATTATAAAAAAATATATAACATTAAGTAGGTATATAATTAAAAAAATAATTAATGAAGAATTCAATGGTACTTACTTAATATCATAAATATCATTATTTCATTATACAATTTTGGTCAAACTTGAGATGCTTTAAATGTATCAATAGGTTTGAATGATTTGTAATTTGGAATAGAGGGAGTAATAATGATCAAGTATACAGATATGAAGAGATTATTGGGTAGTTGACTTTTATAATTCAAGCAGATTGTGATAATCATGTAATCCACCTGAGACGTGCTAATTGGACGGTATGCATGCTAAAAAGAACAACTTGCCCCCTCAAAATTATCCTCTTCAACATTTGCAACGGCAGTGACCGTTATTTGTACTCTAACCAACAATGATCCGTCCACTATAACCCCTTGGATTCAAAAAACTTAAAGTTATTATATCCACAATCCATTATATATAGTCTCATTCATAATATTGATGACTATCATTTAGGCGGGATCTAAAGACGACCTTATTTACGGTGCTAGCCAGGCAATTCCCATTTTCAAATACTATTATATCAATTAAGTCTTACTAAATTATATCTATCTTGAAATATTTTTTATTATACTATTGTTTTAACTGATGATATAATTTTGTATAATTTGGTTAAACGGTAAATTAGCTTGATTTTGACTAGAATCTAAAAGAACACGTGTTTTATATATACTGAGGGCAGGGGTATAGAATTCCCAAATGTCCAACCGCTACAAAACAGTGCTTTCGGCAGACATGGGATAAAGAAAAGGATAGACACTGACGACGTAGTATCAAGGATATCTATCGTGTTCGATTTGTATGCAGCTGATGACGCTGACCGATGTGTATCGTGCACGATGAGGCTACCCATGACGATTTTGGTTCAACAATCCTCGCCAATTCCTGGTAGCGCTACCTGTAAGGCTGTAACTATATACGTATAATAAAACATTTCCGTCCCGATCGTACAGTAGCACCTTTGTCTGTTACCTGAGTAGCCTCATGGTAGAAATATGAAATAGCCTTGCGTGCATGGCCGGCTTGTCCAACGTACGTACGTAGGTGACCCAACCATCAGCCTGATCGACACAAATATATGTTTGTTTACAAATTGCAGGTGCTTCGGTTGTAATCCCACTTTCGGAGCAGCTAGACGGGCACCCGCGCGCCGGGGCGTTTTCCCGGCGGCAAAGCCGCGCGGGGAGCCGGCGGACGGACCAGCCAGTCAGCCACCTCGTCCTCTGGCCCGATGCCGAGCGTGTGCTGCCGTGTCACGCACGCACGCGCGGCGCGCGGGCCATACTTGATGTAGGTTTCTAGGAATCTTCCTCGATTGCTTGGCATGGCACTCTGGCAGGAGAGTGGCCAGAACGACGCGCGTCGCCGTGGACCCTGTCCGCCCGGCCGGCACCGCGCCAGTGGCACAGCAGCACCGACTGCGGCGGCCCGCCAAACCAACTCGTTTTGTGACGTGGCGTCACTATACGTCAGTGTCCGTGAGGAGGCGCACGGGGCACCAAACCCGCTGCAGCGCCATTAATGCCCCCGACCTCGGGATAGACGCTCTACTTGCCAAGTTCGGGCGCGGCGAGGCTTTGGCTTCTGCTTCTGACTTCGCGCGGAGTCAGGAGGAGCAGATTCCACATGTACGGACTGGGGACCGGGACCGACCGAGTGAGTTCGGATTCCAGTTTGGTTTGTTTTTGTTTGTTTGAAACCCGCGGGACGAATTTCAAAGTTTTTTTTTTTGCAGCTCGTGGACTTCTCCAGCACAGGATTGACATGTTCGATGTAACATGCGCATCGCATGATCTTGTCAAGAACCCGTGTTAAAAAAGCTGAGCTAGCTAGTTTCCGGCGGCTCCAAGTGCGCCGACAATCGTAGCGTGCCGTGTATCCCTACATGCTCCGGTAGAGGAGGACACTGTACGCAGATCATACAGCTGCCTCCTCCCAAATTTTAACCTCGGACAGATTTTCACTCGCCGAGCACGCATGTGGTGCAATAATCAACGGACTGGATGGGACTTTGAGCGGATGGGCGGCGGCCCTACCGCCGCCGTACTCGCCGGCTTCTTGCTCTCTCGGGCCGGTCCCCAAACGAGAAAGATTCTCGCACCTGACCTAGGCACAGCTGGCACGTGAGATCCACGCGCTCCACGCCAGCCGCCTCGCCACATCACCCGGCCACCGACACACCCCGCACCGACCCTCCCCTTCCGCAGCAGCAGCAGCGACGGCGGCGGCGCGGTTAACTGCAGCGCCCGAGAGATTGAGAGCAGAGGCGCCGCAGCTGATGGACGGCACGCGCCTTGCCGTGAAGCCAGGCCAGGGGGTCCAGAGACGCGGACGTACGCTCGGCTCGATCGCATCTCGCCCGCGAAGCGATGGCTCAACCGACCGGCGGCGACTGACTGACCGAGACGTGTGTCGTACGTGCATGGCAAATGATTCGGGCGGCATGCACGAGCACGTACGACTGCGGCGGCCGGAGGGTGTGGTGTGGTGGCTGCCCTGTTGCCATCCGTGTCCTCGCCCCGTCGCTCTCGCCGCAGTTACGCCAAGCCGACCGGCCCCGTGTGCCAGCATCCACCACTAAAGCCGGCCGGCGGTACATGCTTTGCTCCGATGCGATATCTCCTCGACCTCGATCGCGTTCGCGTACGGCCGCGGAGGTCGGTCGTCGGTCATATGCCACGTCGTGCATGGCCATCCACTTGGGCGGCGGCCTGCGCCTGTGCCGCTCCCGGGTACGGTTTGCCTTGCCGACCGAGGATTATGCACAACAAGTATTGCTGGTTGGGCGAGTGGCAGGCGCGCACGCGTGGCCGGTAGGTAACCGCTGTTCTCGCCCGACGCAAGCTCCTCGCCGGAATGGTGGGAGCAGCTAGCCCAGTGGCCGGCCGGCCCGTCGCTGTGCTGGCTATAAATGTGAATTTGCTCTCTAAATTATAATATAAAATTTTAAAAATATTTTAAATAACATATTTTAAATTAGTAAAATAGATATATTACTAATATAATATAGAAAATACATTAATTTTATATATTAATCTTAAATAACATAAATTAATTGTCTACTCAATACTAATATTATATGATAATTCGGATTTTATGTAATAAATTTTTGTTGGATCGAGTCACGAGCCAACTCGTGAGCTGCAGCGAACCGAACAATCTTTTCACGACCCATAAAAACAGGCTCGACTCAAACTCACTCGGAGCGTCGAGCCGGTCCAAACCGAGCTGCTCGAGCCCGAGCCAGCTTGTCGAGCTCGAGCTTTTTTTTTCCAGCTCTACCTGCAGTCTGGTGTGACAAGCTAGCTAACCTCTGCAGGCTACAACGAGAGCGTTGTTGAAATCCCTTGCATACGGGACTCAGCTCACTGTTAAATCATCGTCGATATAACAAATGGTTTTACTCTACCACTTCTGTTGTTCCCTCCAGCTGAAACTATTCAATTTTATACTTCTGTGAGTATCGAAATTCTAGTCCTACATGGTCTATATTTATCTGGTATATGACAATATGGGATGGGACGTCAAACATGTACTCGGAGCAGTAGAGAAACTCAATTTGGGCCACCAGTGCATAGTGCATACCCTATGATACTGTTTTGTCCTCCATGCTGTACGTACGAGTGCTAGTGCGTCTTTTCGTTCCAGCCTTTCTTATCTTTTTGTCGGGCATAGTTCTAGCGTGTCGGTCGGAGTGATTAGACCATACTATTATAAGTTGTTTGGTCTAAGGAATGAGCTAGTCCATCATCTTCTCACTCCTCACTTTTTTGTTTGGTTTGTGGAATGGAATGAATTGATCCATCATCACCTTATTCCTTATAGTTAGTTAGTTAGTACTAATATGAGGAATGGGGTCATCTCACCAAATTTGAGAAATAAACCTATGATGCACCACTATATTTTGGATTGAGTGATTCTTCAAACCAAACACCCCCTTACATGTTTTGTTCCACCACTCATTTGACACATGTAAATTATTACAAGTGGCTTTGCTTTGGCAGATGATTGCAATGTCGTTTATGAGCCAACACAGTTCCATTATTTTTTCTCAGGAATCAGAACAGAACAGGACGCATGGATGTTCTGGTGCCAGCTTGCTCCTTAATAAGATGTACCAAAAAGTTACCCTCAATTGTGGTGGGTCCCAGAGTGATGCTTCCGTACAGTGCAGCAGCACCACGTGGAGAGAAAAAATATTGATGATAAACACACACAGTTATAGTCAAGACCTTTAGTTGACTTGGGTTAGGCAAAAAAATACGATACTCATTACCCGAATCTAAATTATCAGAATCTACCCAAACCCGAATTATCTAAACATTAGTTCGGATCCCTATGTCTGAAAATCTAAAATTATATTAGATAGATCGGGTAACATGCTCCGATATCTGATTTATCTGAATCATCTAATTTCTTTTAGTTATTTCTGATGTATACTATATATGTTTTATGGACCGACAAATTTATGTAAACTCTTCAATGACCTAAAATGTGGTATCTAATGTATTGTGTTTGCATATGTGGATATGCTCACTTCATTTACTCCTAGTATTTCTCGTCATTGTCCGAGACAACTGAATTTGATGATTTAGACATGTACATACATGCAACGGTGACATCTGAGAGTATGTTCTAGCTACTTTGGAGGCAACACGTACACCTTGCAAGCATGGGTATCTACTATCTCATGGAGTTCTTGCACCGACGATGGTGCACCCTCACCCTACAATAAAAAACTATGCTATATGGTAGAACTTGTCTATGATGAAAGAAAATGCATGTTATAGCAAATAATGCAAATATGTTACGTTAAAAATCTTTGATGAAAAAAATTACAGACACCAACCTACAATCTTCACTATACGAGGAGAGTTCATAGAATGCAAAGAACATAATGAGTAATGTATCTTCCCGTGCGATTTATAAAATGTATACCTAGAATCTTCATTATACTCCACTTTAAGATGAACTGCATCTTGTAGCAAGCAAATGAAGTATCATCAATTAACTCACTTACATAATAAATAATCAACAATGCTAAAAAGTAGTAAGACTTAAACTGTAACATCAACTAAGCCTGAGCATATCTCAAACTAAACTTGAGTATGGACCACCCGACCCAACTTGCCTGAAAACATGTGACCAAATCTGAACCGAGCAATGTAATGGGTGGGACAATCCATAATACCGTATTTATTTAACCTCAATAATCCACGTGTCAACCACATGCCATGATTTTTGATCCAAACAAAACCCAACCAGAAAAACTCAACATAAAGCCAAAAACCTCGACTCTACCTAAAAAACCGACCAGACGCGTCCAACAGAGAGGCATGAGCCAACCCGATCCGACCTGACACTAGGCATGGGTTGGGCGTGGGTCATGCCAAACAACCCACGACCCGACCTTGACCCGTCAAGACTCGGCATTTAAACATGTCTAGCTCAAACTAAGCTCTATAAATAGGCTTTGTCAACATATCAACATGATTATCATGACTATTCCTCTTGTATACCTTAACATCATCTTCAACAACGACACATTGAATAAAATGATATCTTACATAAAATATGTTTTATTCTTATGAACCATTTGGCCTTTAGTCAGACAAATGGCACTCTAGTTATTACAATATATAGTAAAGAAGTAACCCCACAAAGTTCAGAGTATGAACCTCTCAACCAAATATATTTTGTACAAGTTTCAAAAATAGTCATACATTCAACTTCACAAATATTTAGAGCATGCGATAGCTCAAAGGCCCTTAATTGTTGCCTCGATGGCTATCATCTGGCACCCCTAGTACCTGTGCTCCTGACCCGAAGGTATTGTCTGGTATTGTCGGCGTTTCGACCCCGGGGGGTCCCTGGACCGACGAGTAAATTGTCGCTGCGTGTCCCAGCCCAGATGGGTCGGCGCGAGACGGAGACACAAGGGGCGGGGGAACAGTAAGGGGAAACCCGCGGCCTCGTGTTGTCCTGCGCCCAGGGCGGATGCGCTTGCAGTAGGGGGTTACAAGCGTTCGCGAGGGGGAGAGAGAGACAGGGGCGTTAGGCTGTCCGTTCTCCCGCGCGGCCACCTCCTTTGTATGAGAGCCCTGGACCTTCCTTTTATAGGCGTAAGGAGAGAGTCCATGTGTACAACGGGGGGTGTAGCAGTGTGCTAATGTGTCTAGCAGAGAGGAGCTAGAGCCCTATGTACGTGCCGACGTGGCTGTCGGAGAGGTGTTGGAGCCCTATTCATGTGGCGTCGTGGCCGTCGGAGGAGCGCTTGAGCCCTGTAGAAGCACAGCTGTCGGGGCTGTCGGATCCTTGCCGACGTATCCCTGCTTCCGTAGGGGGCTGAGATCCACCGTTGTCATGGCGCACACGGGGTGCCATCATTACTTGTTTTATCGGGGCGAGCCGGATGGGACGCCGGTCTTGTCCCCCGTAGCTTGGGCTAGCTAGGGGTAGGGTAATGATGGCCTCCCCTTGTGGCGTGGTTGGCCCGAGCAAGGTGGTGACTCCTCCGAGGTCGAGGTCGAGTCCGAGCCCTAGGGTCGGGCGAGGCGGAGACCGTCTTTTGGAGTCGAGGCTGAGTCCGAGCCCTGGGGTCGGGCGAGGCGGAGACCGTCTTCCGGAGTCGAGGTCGAGTCCAAGCCCTAGGGTCAGGCGAGGCGGAGATCGTCGTCCGAGGCGAGGTCGAGTCCGAGCCCTGGGGTCGGGCGAGGCGGAGATCGTCGTCCGAGGCGAGGTCGAGTCTGAGCCCTGGGGTCGGGCGAGGCGGAGATTCCTATGGCGCCCGAGGCTGGACTTGGTTGCTGTCAGCCTCACCCTGGCGGGTGGCGCAGCAGTCGGAGCAGCGCAGGCGGCACTGTTTTCCCGTCAGGTCGGTCAGTGGAGGGGCGAAGTGACTGCGGTCACTTCGGCCTTGTCGACTAGAAAGCGTGCGTCAGGATAAGGTGTCAGGCGATCCTTGCATTGAATGCTCCTGCGATCCAGTCGGCTGGCGAGGCGATCTGGCCAAGGTTGCTTCTCCGTGAAGCCTGCCCGAGCTGGGCCTCGGACGAGTCGAAGGTGCGCCCGTTGCTTGGGGAGACCCTCGGGTGAGGCGTGAATCTGCCTTGGTCTTCCATTCCTGCCCGAGGCTGGGCTCGGGCGAGGCGAGATCGTGTCCCTTGAGTGGACGGAGCCTTAACCGGAATTGCGCCCATCAGGCCTTTGCAGCTTTGTGCTGATGGGGGTTACCAGCTGAGATTAGGAGCCTTGGGGGTACCCCTAATTACGGTCCCTGACAGTAGCCCCCGAGCATCAAAGGGAGTGTGGGTACTCGCTTGGAGGCTTTGTCACACTTTTTTGCAAGGGGACCGTCCTTTCTTGGTTGCATTTTTGTTCCGGTGGGTGCGCGCGAGCGCACCCGCCGGGTGTAGCCCCCGAGGCCTCGGAGGAGTGGTTTGACTCCTTCGAGGTCTTAATGCCTTTCACGATGGCTCGGCCGGTCTGGTTGTTCCCTCATGCGAACTAGTCGTTGCCCGGGTGCATAGTCAGGTTCCGTGTTCTCGGGCTGGTATGTTGACGCTGTCAATGGTTTGGCCGGAGCCAGGTTTGCGAGAGCAGCCCTCGAGCCTCTGCACAGGGCAAGATGACGGTCAAGGGCAGACTCAGCTTTTTTCATACGCCCCTGCGTCGCCTTTCCGCAAGGAGGAGGGGGGAAAGCGCCATGTTGCCCTCGGTGGGCGCCGAACATGGTGTCTCCAGTGAGTTGCTAACGGGTGATCCGAGTGGATGCCCGTGCCCCGTTCGATAAGGGTCGGCTAGTGGCCCAGAGGCGTGCTCCAAAAGTACCTGCAGGTGATTTGCCGGACCCGGTCCCGTTCGATAGGGTCCGAGGGCTCGATGCCTCCCTCTGATGGGATTCCGTCACAGAATCATTCCTGCTGGTCTCGGAAATGTCCTAGGGTACCTCGGGAGCGTAGCCCGAGCCTTGGTTATGTATCGAACATACCCAGAGTTATCCCTCACTCTGCATGCTCTGGGGCGATTGTCGAACCCATCGGGGGGCCAGCCTACGAACCCTTGATCAGTAGTGGGCGCG
The DNA here is from genome assembly GCF_902167145.1 of Zea mays. Lineage (NCBI taxonomy): Eukaryota > Viridiplantae > Streptophyta > Magnoliopsida > Poales > Poaceae > Zea > Zea mays. The sequence continues at coordinate 32,592,720 of NC_050096.1, forward strand.
GAGCCCGAGTGGCCTGAGGCAACTGTCGAACCCTTCCGAGGGGCCAGCCTTCGAACCTCTGATTAGTAGGGGGCTCGGGACCCGCTTCCTTCGCGAAGAAGGATCCCTTTCGGAGTATCCCCTTTCTCGGTCCCTGTAGCAAGAGAGAGAAAGGGGAAGAGGAAAAGGATATGAAATTGAACGACGTGGCGCACCTTTTTTGACGCGGTCATTATGGCGGAGGTGAAGCGTCGCCCGCTTCGCCTGCCAAAGGTGTCGCCTATCCTGTCGCAGAGTTAATGCGACGAGACGAGTGATTCGCGGGGCAGCCATTGTGCATGCGCGAGCCGTTCGAGGAACGGAACACGGGCGCGTCGTCTTCACGCCGTGGGAGAGAGCTCTCTCGCTGTTCCAGGAGGGGACGTGAGCCTGCAGATGATTTGACTGCTGCTTCCGCCCACCTGCCACCGCCATTACTGCCGGCCCACTTTTGGTCATGTTGACCGTCGCGCCTTCTCCCGCGGCCGACTGACCCGTGACTGGCGTGCCTGGTTGGCACTGCTGGGTCGTGCGCAGGGTTGCCTCGAGTCGCGGCACCGGTTCCGTAGTCGAGAAGGCGCGGCGCTGGCGCAAGTGGCGCTGCAGTTTTTTGCACGTAGTAACCGGCGTGCCGGTTCCATGACATGTGGGCCTGGTCCTCCATGCTGGATGCGTCGAAGTCGAAAGGGTGCGCCCCCTTGGTGCAGTTGCATGCCGCCTGCATGGCGGTCCGCCCTTTCACCCGCTGGTTTGGGCGAAGACGGAGGAATGCTTGTAACCGCTGGGCGGTTACATGCTCCGCGCGCGGCGGTTTGGCTTCTTCTGTCCTGGGGCAGCTCGCCTGACGCGTGGGGCCCAGCCCCCGTGTCGTAGGGGGAGGACCTTGAAGCGTGTTGGTGAAGACTTAGTCCGTGACGGCTTGAGGACGCGAGCGGGGAGAGTCTCCTTTAAAAAGGGATCAACCTCCTGGGTGGTAACCATGTCTTCACACTTTCCTCATGCGTCGCATCCTTCCGCCTTCCGAGCCCCCGGATGGGGAGCATCCGCGTTGTCTTCGTCTTGTTGTGGAAGGAGCGCAACCTTGTGGAGGCTGGTACCTTTTAGCCGTCGCTTGGCTTCAAGGATTTTTGTCAGGAAGCCCGGCTGCATCCCCTCGCCGATGGTCACCCAAGACGGTGACCACCAGTTCGACGGTGGGGAGAAGCAAGCTGGGTTGTGGCCTCTGCCCTGCCCTCAGCTTCAAGGATCTTCGTCATCCTTGCTGGGGCGGAGGGCGAGCTGAGCCGGAGCTCTACCTCCCGTACGGACCGGCGGGCCACCTCCTCCTTCAGCATTCATGGGAGAGGGCGCTCACCGGCTTAGCGGAAGAGGCGGACTTCGACAACGCGTGGCCGAGCGGTCGCAAGCGTCGTTAGCTCCAGTATGCCTGGTTCGCTGGCTCAGCTGGCTCTGGCACGGCTTCCGGTGCCACCTCCCATCGCTGGGCGGAGTGCAGCTATCTGCCCGCCGTACGGGCGGCTGTTGTGCCACGCACACCGGGGGGCCACCCAAGACATCGCGCGCTGCTAGGGCGGCGTTCGTGTTCTTGGGCTGTCCTGCCTTTGCTCTGGCATGACGCCTTCATGCGGGGGTCGGCGCTTGCCCGTCCGGGAGGACTTGAGTGGGGATGTGCCGGTGGACAGGTGGCCGGAGAAGTCCTCGTCGTCGACGAGATCGCCGCTGCCATCTGCGCTCCGGGCCTCCGGCTCTTTGGCTTTGATAGCTTGTCCTCACCCCTCGAGTGGAGATGTGGGCGAGGACCTTGTCGCAGCAGCGTCTGCCCTGAGGTCATAGCTGCTGCTGTTTGGCCGCCCGGAGCGGAGGTCGTTGTCGTGGGAACGGAACCGGAGTCCTATTTGTAATGGCACCTTGAGTGCTGGCATATTTTCATTGTGGCTATCGGGGCCTGAACATTTATGTATTTTGGCGTAAAGTCGTGTTTCTTCTCCATTTTGCGCACCAGAACTCGCCTGTCGGCTAGCTAGACCGCTTAACCAAGCGTGAGTCGCCCTGTGCGGAAGGTGACGAGTGAGTATCCGTATCCCGGAGGCGTAGGAGTCCCTCGGCTCGGTCGGCCTTGCCGCTCGAGGCTCCTCTTGCTTAGCGAAGGAAACCTCGACTGCTCTATGATGAGCCGAAGCCGGAGGCAGCGGCGTCAGCATGAACAGAGGCAGAGTTGGCTGGAGAAGAAACTTCATCGGCCCAGGAGTAGGGGACTTCCCAGGCCGACGAGGCGTCGCGGTAGCGGCTGGGACCTGGCCAGGTCGTCGGCTGGTGAGACCAACCCTGGAGTCAGGCTGCCGAGGCCATGAGCCAGGCTGGCGTCCTCGGGGGACAGCTGGCTGAGGCTACGGAGCGGCCGGTCCGGCCGTCTGCTTGGGCCGGGTTCGTGGAGGAGACCCTAGCGGCGATGGCCCAGGCGCGGTGCTGACATCTTCCTTCGAGGTGGAGATCCTCCGACCATGTTGTTGTTCGAGGCCAGGTCGGATTCCGCCGAGGGTGGAGTCGATGCCGAGGGTGCTGCTGCTCCCCCTGCTGACGTCTGAACCTGTAGGAACAGTTTGTCTGTAGCGTGCGTATGTTTTTTGCGGCCGCCGAGGCCAAAACATATCGTCGTCGTGTTGTAAAGCTGTGTTTCTTTTCCCCTTATTTCGAGTATCAGGACTTGTCCGTCGGTAACATAATCGTTTATCCGAGCGTGAGTTACTTATCGCAGAAGGTGATGAGTGAGGTATCCGTATCCCGGAGGCGTAGGAGTCCCTCAGCTCGGTCGGCCTTGCCTGCTTACGTGTACTTACTCGTCCGTAGGATTCTGTTATCGATATAGTCGAGACGGCACGAAAGATCGTTTCAGCAGAAGAAGTTTTCGAGCGTTAAGACTTGTTCGGACAGCGGAATCCCTTATCCGAGCGTAAGTTACTTATCACAGAAGGTGATGAGTGAGGTATCCGTATCCCGGAGGCGTAGGAGTCCCTCGGCTCGGTCGGCCTTGCCTGCTTACGTGTACTCCGTCGTTTTCAGGACTCCACTATCGAAGTAGTCGAAAAGCACGAAAGATGTTCTGGCAGAAAGACTTTTTCTGAGGAAAATTTTGACGCAGAGTGGGTTCCCCCTTCTAGCCCCCGAGGGAGGGTCGGGCTTTACCGAGGCAAGGCTGACCCTTCCTTGAAGGTTAGACTTTGCTTGTGTATGTAAACGAGGTACATGAACGACTTGAAAACATCTTAAGGGTAGAAGCGACGTAGCTGTCGGATGTTCCAAGTGTTGCTGTAGACCTCGCTTTGACTGTTGGCGAGCTTGTATGTTCCGGGCTTCAGAATCTTGGCGATGATGAATGGCCCTTCCCAGGGAGGTGTGAGCTTGTGGTGCCCTCGGGCATCTTGTCGTAGTCGAAGCACCAAGTCACCCTGAGAGCACCTAGAGGGGGGGTGAATAGGTGATCCTGTGAAATATGAAAACTTAAGCCACAAAACTTGGTTAATCGTTAGCACAATAATTGCCAAGTGGCTAGATCGGAATCCTCAACAAAACACAATAACCAACAAGGATCAATCACAGAGATGACACGGTGGTTATCCCGTGGTTCGGCCAAGACCAACTCTTGCCTACTCCACGTTGTGGCGTCCCAGCGGACGAGGGTTGCAATCAACCCCTCTCAAGTGGTCCAAAGACCCACTTGAATACCACGGTGTTTTGCTTTGCTTATCTTTATCCCACTTGCGAGGAATCTCCACAAATTGGAGTCTCTCGCCCTTACACTTAAAGTTCACAAAGAAGCACGGAGTAAGGGAGGGAAGCAACACACACAAATCCACAGCAAAATGTGCACACACACGGCCAAGAATCGAGCTCAAAAGACTATCTCGAAGTTCTCACTAGAACGGAGCTCGAATCACTGAGAATGACAAACGAATGCGCAAAGACTGAGTGTGGATGATCAAGAATGCTCTAAGATTGCTTGGTGTATCCCTCCATGCGCCTAGGGGTCCCTTTTATAGCCCCAAGGCAGCTAGGAGCCGTTGAGAGCAAATCTGGAAGGCCATTCTTGCCTTCTGTCGTTTGGCGCACCGGACAGTCCGGTGCACACCGGACACTGTCCGGTGCCCGATTTCCTTCCTTAAATAGCGAAGCCGACCGTTGGCGGCCTTGGAGCCGTTGGCGCACCGGACATGTCCGGTGCACACCGGACAGTCCGGTGCCCCCTTCTAGCCGTTGGCTCGGCCACGTGTCCCGCGCAGATCGCGCGGCCGACCGTTGGCTCACCGGACAGTCCGGTGCACACCGGACAGTCTGGTGAATTATAGCCGTACGTCGCCGGTAAATTCCCGAGAGCGGCTAGTTCGCCCAAGTCAGTCTGGCGCACCGGACACTGTCCGGTGCACCACCGGACAGTCCGGTGCTTCAGACCGAACAGCCTTTTTGGCTGTACACAGCCAACTTTTCTCTTACTCGATTTCTCCTGTTTCAAGCACTTAGACACAATACATTAGTCTTCAAAACAATGTACTAAGGCTTAGAAACATACCTTTACTCTTGATTTGCACTTTGTCCATCCATTGGTATAGATTCACATTTAAGCACTTGTGTTGGCACTCAATCACCAAAATACTTAGAAATGGCCCAAGGGCACATTTCCCTTTCAATCTCCCCCTTTTTGGTGATTTATGCCAACACAACATAAAGCAAATAGAACAAGTGCAATATTACTTCAAATAAAATTCAAATTTATTTTGATTCAATTTTGGCATATATGGATCATCCTTTGCCACCACTTGGTTTGTTTTTGCAAATCAAAACTCAAATTTCTATCTCTAAGTCAAACACACATGTTAAGTCATAAAGAGAGTCATTTCAGGAGTATTTGATTCAGGATTCCAAAAACTCCCCCTTTTTCCCATAATCAACATTTCTCCCCACAAGAAGCCAACTTTTGACAAGAGAGACAATAAAAGAGTTTTGACAAAACAAAAAACTCTATTCTACTATTTTCAAAATTTCTCAAGTGGTAGCTGATCCATTTATCACTTTGGCCTTTATTTTCTCCCCCTTTGGCATCAAGCACCAAAACGGGATCAATCTTGGCCCTTTAACCCCATTGCCTCACCAAAATCTTCAATTAAGAGCAAATAGGCAATAAGAGTTAAAAGATGAACTTGGAAAAGTTACCCTTTTCATCGGAGTGCAGTGGAAGTCTTGCATGGTCCAAGTCCACCTTTTCCCTTTTAATTCTCCTTCGAGACTAAAACAAGCAAACTCAAGCATATGGTTAGTCTCAAAGGGTCAAGTTGTAACACATCTCCCCCTAAAACTGTGCATCACTTTGCAACGGACTTGTGAGGTCCAGGGAGTGTTTGTACAACTTGAGCACCATACTAAACAACAAAATGCAAAAAGGAACATGATCAAAAGCATAAATACATGTATGCTACAATTCAATCCAAGTTCCGCGAATCTAAGACATTTAGCTCACTACGCAGCCTGCAAAAGGTCTTCTCATCTAGAGGCTTGGTAAAGATATCGGCTAGCTGGTTCTCGGTGCTAACATGAAACACTTCGATATCTCCCTTTTGCTGGTGGTCTCTCAAAAAGTGATGCCGGATGTCAATGTGCTTTGTGCGGCTGTGTTCAACAGGATTTTCCGCCATGCGGATAGCACTCTCATTGTCACATAGGAGTGGGACTTTGCTCAGATTGTAGCCAAAGTCCTGAAGGGTTTGCCTCATCCAAAGTAGTTGTGCGCAACACTGCCCTGCGACAACATACTCGGCCTCAGCGGTGGATAGGGCAACGGAGGTTTGTTTCTTAGAGTTCCACGACACCAGGGACCTTCCTAAGAATTGGCACGTCCCTGATGTACTCTTCCTATCGACCTTACATCCAGCATAGTCGGAATCTGAGTATCCAACCAAGTCAAAGATAGACCCCTTTGGATACCAGAGCCCGAAGCAAGGCGTAGCAACCAAATATCTAAGAATTCGCTTCACCGCCACTAAGTGACACTCCTTAGGATCGGATTGAAATCTAGCACACATGCATACGCTAAGCATAATATCCTATCTACTAGCACATAAATAAAGTAAAGACCCTATCATTGACCGGTATGCTTTTTGATCAACGGACTTACCTCCTTTGTTGAGGTCGGTGTGTCCGTCGGTCCCCATCGGAGTCTTTGCGGGCTTGGCGTCCTTCATCCCAAACCGCTTCAGCAAGTCTTGCGTGTACTTTGTTTGGGAGATGAAGGTGCCGTCCTTGAGTTGCTTCACTTGAAACCCAAGGAAGTAGTTCAACTCGCCCATCATCGACATCTCGAATTTCTGCATCATAACCCTGCTAAACTCTTCACAAGACTTTTGGTTAGTAGAACCAAATATTATGTCATCGACATAAATTTGGCACACAAAAAGATCAATGTCGCAAGTCTTAGTAAAAAGAGTTGGATCGGCTTTCCCAACCTTGAAAGCATTAGCAATTAAGAAGTCTCTAAGGCATTCATACCATGCTCTTGGGGCTTGCTTAAGTCCATAGAGCGCCTTAGAGAGCTTACACACGTGGTCGGGGTACCGTTCATCCTCGAATCCAGGGGGTTGCTCCACGTACACCTCCTCCTTGATCGGCCCGTTGAGGAAAGCGCTCTTCACATCCATTTGGTACAACCTGAAAGAATGGTGAGCAGCATATGCTAGCAAGATACGAATTGATTCTAGCCTAGCCACAGGAGCAAAGGTCTCCTCAAAGTCCAAACCTGTGACTTGGGCATAACCTTTTGCCACAAGTCGAGCCTTGTTCCTCGTCACCACTCCGTGCTCGTCTTGTTTGTTGCGAAACACCCACTTGGTTCCCACAACATTTTGCTTAGGACGAGGCACCAGTGTCCAAACTTCATTCCTTTTGAAGTTGTTGAGCTCCTCCTGCATGGCCAACACCCAGTCCGGATCTAGCAAGGCCTCTTCTACCCTGAAAGGCTCAATAGAAGAGACAAAGGAGTAATGCTCACAAAAATTAACTAATCGAGATCGAGTGGTTACTCCCTTGCTAATATCACCCAGAATTTAGTCGACGGGATGATCCCTTTGAATCATCGCTCGAACTTGGGTTGGAGGTGCCAGTTGCGCTTCTTCCTCCATCACTTGATCATCTTGTGTTCCCCCTTGATCAAGCGCCTCCACTTGGGGTACCTGATCGTCATCTTGGGTTGGGGGATGCACCATAGTTGAGGAAGAAGGTTGATCTCGTTCATCTTGTTCCTGTGGCCGCACTTCTCCAATCGCCATGGTTCGTATAGCGGCTGTCGGAACATCTTCTTCATCTACATCATCACAATCAACAACTTGCTCTCTTGGAGAGCCATTAGTCTCATCAAATACAACGTCGCTAGAGACTTCAACCAAACCCGATGATTTGTTGAAGACTCTATACGCCTTTGTATTTGAATCATAACCTAATAAAAACCCTTCTACGGCTTTGGGAGCAAATTTGGAATTCCTACCCTTCTTCACTAGAATGTAGCATTTACTCCCAAAAACACGAAAATACGATACATTAGGTTTGTTACCGGTTAGCAGCTCATACGACGTCTTCTTGAGGAGGCGGTGAAGGTAGACCCTGTTGATGGCGTGGCAAGCCGTGTTCACGGCTTCCGACCAAAAGCACTCGGGGGTCTTGAATTCTCCAAGCATAGTCCTCGCCATATCTATGAGCGTCCTGTTCTTCCTCTCTACCACACCATTTTGCTGAGGTGTGTAGGGAGCGGAGAACTCGTGCTTGATCCCCTCCTCCTCAAGGAACTCTTCCACTTGAAGGTTCTTGAATTCGGATCCGTTGTCGCTCCTTATCTTCTTCACCTTGAGCTCAAACTCATTTTGAGCTCTCCTTAGGAAGCGCTTGAGGGTCCCTTGGGTTTCAGACTTATCCTGCAAAAAGAACACCCAAGTGAAGCGGGAAAAGTCATCAACAATAACTAGACCATACTTACTTCCTCCTATGCTCAGATAGGCGACGGGTTCGAAGAGGTCCATATGTAGCAGCTCCAGGGGTCTTGATGTTGTCATCACATTTTTGGTGTGATGAGAGCCTCCCACTTGTTTCCCTGCTTGACAAGCTGCACAAGGTCTATCTTTTTCGAAATGAACATTAGTTAGACCTATCACATGTTCTCCCTTTAGAAGCTTGTGGAGGTTCTTCATCCCCACATGTGCTAAGCGGCGATGCCACAGCCAGCCCATGCAAGTCTTAGCCATTAAGCATGCATCTAGACCGGCCTCTTCTTTTGCAAAATCAACTAGGTAAAGCTTGCCGTCTAGTACACCCTTAAACGCTAGTGAACCATCACATCTTCTAAAGACAGACACATCTATATTTGTAAACAAACAGTTATATCCCATATTGCATAATTGACTAACAGATAGCAAATTATATCCAAGAGACTCTACTAAAAACACATTAGAGATAGAGTGCTCATTTGAGATTGCAATTTTACCTAACCCTTTTACCTTGCCTTGATTCCCATCACCGAATATTATTGAATCTTGGGAATCTTTGTTTTTGACGTAGGAGGTGAACATCTTCTTCTTCCCCGTCATATGGTTTGTGCATCCGCTGTCAATAATCCAGCTTGAACCCCCGGATGCATAAACCTGCAAGGCAAATTTAGGCTTGGGTCTTAGGTACCCAACTCATGTTGGGTCCTGCAAGGTTAGCACAAATATCCTTAGGGACCCAAATGCAAGTTTTGTCTCCCTTGCATCTTGCCCCTAATTTTCTAGCAACTATCTTCCTATCCTTTCTACAAATAGCAAAAGAAGCATTTAAAGCATGATATATTGTAGAAGGTTCATTTACTTTCCTAACAACATTTCTCCTAGGCAAATTATGAACAACATTTCTCCTACCAACATTTCTATCATGCACATAAGAAGAACTAGAAGCAAACATGGCATGAGAATCAAAGGCATTATATGCATTACAACTCCTATAAGCATTTCTAGATTGTCTCCTATCATGGTACATAAAAGCATGGTTCTTTTGCACACTACTAGCCATAGGGGCCTTTCCTTTCTCCTTGGCGGAGATGGGGGCCTTATGGCTTGTCAAGTTCTTGGCTTCCCTCTTGTAGCAAGTCCATCCTTAATTGAGGGGTGTCTACCAATCGTGTAGGCATCCCTTGCAAATTTTAGCTTGTCAAATTCATTCTTGCTAGTCTTAAGTTGGGCATTAAGACTAGCTAATTCCTCATTTAATTTAGAGATTGAAACTAAATGATCACTACAAGCATCAATGTCAAAATCTTTACACCTATTACAAGTTTCAACAATTTCTACACAAGAATTAGATTTACTAGCTACTTCTAGTTTAGCATTTAAATCATCATTAAAACTTTTTAACTTAGCAATAGTTTCATGACAAGAAGATAATTCACTAGAGAGCATTTCATTCCTCTTAATTTCTAGAGCAAGAGATTTCTGAGCTTCTACAAATTTATCATGTTCTTCATACAACAAATCCTCTTGCTTTTCTAACAGTATATTCCTATCATTCAAGGCATCAATCAGTTCATTAATTTTGTCTACCTTAGTTCTATCTAATCCCTTGAATAAGCATGAGTAATCTATCTCATCATCATCACTAGACTCATCCTCACTTGAAGAAGCATAAGTACTAGTATTAGGAGTGCTTACTTTCTTCTCCCTTGCCATGAGGCAAGTGTGACGCTCGTTGGGGAAGAGGGATGACTTGTTGAAGGCAGTGGCGGCGAGTCCCTCATTGTCGGAGTCGGACGAGGAGCAGTCCGAATCCCACTCCTTGCCAAGATGAGCCTCGCCCTTTGCCTTCTTATAGTTATTCTTTTTCTCCCTCTTATTCCCTTGATCCTGGTCACTATCATTGTCGGGACAGTTAGCAATAAAATGACCAAGCTTACCGCATTTGAAGCATGAGCGCTTCCCCTTGGCTTTGGTCTTGCTTGGCTGTCCCTTGCGGCCTTTAAGCACCGTCTTGAATCTTTTGATGATGAGAGCCATCTCTTCATCATTAAGTCCGGCCGCCTCAATCTGTGCCACCTTGCTAGGTAGCGCCTCCTTGCTTCGTGTTGCCTTGAGAGCAAGGGGTTGCGGCTCGTTGATCGGACCATTCAAGGCGTCGTCCACATACCTCGCCTCCTTGATCATCATTCGCCCGCTAACGAATTTCCCAAGAACTTCTTCGGGCGACATCTTGGTGTACCTGGTATTTTCACGAATATTGTTCACCAAATGAGGATCAAGAACGGTAAATGACCTTAGCATTAGGCGGACGACGTCGTGGTCCATCCATCGCGTGCTCCCGTAGCTCCTTATTTTGTTGATAAGGGTCTTGAGCCGGTTGTATGTTTGTGTCGGCTCCTCGCCCCTTATCATCGCGAACCGTCCAAGCTCGCCTTCCACCAACTCCATTTTGGTGAGCAAGGTGACGTCGTTTCCCTCATGAGAGATCTTGAGGGTGTCCCAGATCTGCTTGGCATTGTCTAAGCCGCTCACCTTGTGATACTCGTCCCTGCACAAAGAGGCTAGCAACACAGTAGTAGCTTGTGCATTTTTATGAATCTGTTCATTAATAAACACAGGGCTATCCGAGCTATCAAATTTCATTCCACTTTCCACAATCTCCCAAATGCTTGGATGGAGAGAAAACAGGTGAGTACGCATTTTGTGGCTCCAAAATCCGTAGTCCTCTCCATCAAAGTGAGGGGGCTTGCCAAGTGGAATGGGGAGCAATTGAGCATTTGAACTATGCGGGATGCGCGAATAATCGAAAGAAAAGTTTGAGTTAACCGTCTTTCGTCTATCGTGGTCGTCGTCGTCCTTTTGGGAGGAGGAAGATTCGTCGCTGTCGTAGTAGACAATTTCCTTGATGCGCCTTGTCTTCTTCTTCCTCCCGTCTTTTCTTTTGTGGCCCGAGCCTAAGTCGGTGGGCTTGTCATCATTGGGCTCGTTGACGAAGGTCTCCTTCTCCTTGTCGTTGATCACCATCCCCTTGCCCTTAGGATCCATCTCTCCGGGCGGTTAGTCCCTTTCTTGAAGAGAACGGCTCCGATACCAATTGAGAGCACCTAGAGGGGGGGGTGAATAGGTGATCCTGTGAAATATGAAAACTTAAGCCACAAAACTTGGTTAATCGTTAGCACAATAATTGCCAAGTGGCTAGATCGGAATCCTCAACAAAACACAATAACCAACAAGGATCAATCACAGAGATGACACGGTGGTTATCCCGTGGTTCGGCCAAGACCAACTCTTGCCTACTCCACATTGTGGCGTCCCAGCGGACGAGGGTTGCAATCAACCCCTCTCAAGTGGTCCAAAGACCCGCTTGAATACCACGGTGTTTTGCTTTGCTTATCTTTATCCCACTTGCGAGGAATCTCCACAAATTGGAGTCTCTCGCCCTTACACTTAAAGTTCACAAAGAAGCACGGAGTAAGGGAGGGAAGCAACACACACAAATCCACAGCAAAATGTGCACACACACGACCAAGAATCGAGCTCAAAAGACTATCTCAAAGTTCTCACTAGAACGGAGCTCGAATCACTGAGAATGACAAACGAATGCGCAAAGACTGAGTGTGGATGATCAAGAATGCTCTAAGATTGCTTGGTGTATCCCTCCATGCGCCTAGGGGTCCCTTTTATAGCCCCAAGGCAGCTAGGAGCCGTTGAGAGCAAATCTGGAAGGTCATTCTTGCCTTCTGTCGTTTGGCGCACCGGACAGTCCGGTGCACACCGGACACTGTCCGGTGCCCGATTTCCTTCCTTAAATAGCGAAGCCGACCGTTGGCGGCCTTGGAGTCGTTGGCGCACCGGACATGTCCGGTGCACACCGGACAGTCCGGTGCCCCCTTCTAGCCGTTGGCTCGGCCACGTGTCCCGCGCAGATCGCGCGGCCGACCGTTGGCCCGGCCGACCGTTGGCTCACCGGACAGTCCGGTGCATACCGGACAGTCCGGTGAATTATAGTCGTACGTCGCCGGTAAATTCCCGAGAGCGGCTAGTTCGCCCAAGTCAGTCTGGCGCACCGGACACTGTCCGGTGCACCACCGGACAGTCCGGTGCTTCAGACCGAACAGCCTTTTTGGCTGTACACAGCCAACTTTTCTCTTACTCGATTTCTCCTGTTTCAAGCACTTAGACACAATACATTAGTCTTCAAAACAATGTACTAAGGCTTAGAAACATACCTTTACTCTTGATTTGCACTTTGTCCATCCATTGGTATAGATTCACATTTAAGCACTTGTGTTGGCACTCAATCACCAAAATACTTAGAAATGGCCCAAGGACACATTTCCCTTTCACACCCACCTGGAGGTCTCGGGACCGAACCCCTTGGGCGTGGTAGCGTCACAGGGATTGCTGATACCGCGCCGAGTGTAGTAAGGCCATGTCCCGAGCCTCTTCCAGCTGGTCTAGTGAGTCTTCTCGGTTTGTCTTGTTGCTTCGGGCGTCGTATGCCCTCGTCCTCGGGGAGCCGTATTCTATGTCTGTGGGCAGGATAGCCTCGGCCCCATAGACTAGAAAAAACGGCGTGAAGCCCGTGGCTCGGCTTGGCGTCGTCCTCAGACTCCAGACCACCGAGGGGAGTTCCTTCCACCGCTTGCTGAACTTGTTGAGGTCGTTGTAGATCCTCGGCTTGAGCCCCTGTAGAATCATGCCGTTGGCACGCTTTGCCTGCCCATTCGTCATGGGGTGAGCTACGGCGGCCCAGTCCACCCGGATGTGGTGGTCCTCGCAGAAGTCCAGGAACTTTCTGCCAGTGAACTGGGTGCCGTTGTCGGGGATGATGGAGTTCGGGACCCCGAAGCGATGGATGATGTTGGTGAAGAACGCCACCGCCTGTTCGGACCTGATGCTATTTAGGGGTCGGACCTCAATCCACTTGGAGAATTTGTCGATGGCGACCAGCAGGTGCGTGAAGCCCTCGGGTGCCTTCTGCAAGGGACCGACGAGGTCTAGACCCCACACAGCAAACAGCCAGGTGATGGGTATTGTTTGCAGAGCCTGAGCGGGCAGGTGGGTCTGCTCGTAGAATTGACACCCTTGGCAGGTGCGTACAATCCTAGTGGCGTCGGCCACCATGGTCGGTCAGTAGAAACCCTGTCGGAAGGCGTTTCCCACGAGGGCCCGAGGTGCTGCGTGGTGACCGCAAGCCACCGAGTGTATTTCTTGTAATAACTCCTGACCTTCGGTGATGGAAATGCATCGTTGGAGGATGCCTGAGGGGCTGCGGTGGTAGAGCTCCTTTTCGTCACCCAGCAAGACGAACGACTTGGCGCACCGTGCCAGTCGCCGAGCTTTGGCTCTATCGAGGGGTAGCTCTCCTCGGTGGAGATATTGCAGGTATGGGGTCTGCCAGTTTCGATTAGGCGTGACCCCATTCCGCTCTTCCTCGACGCACAGTGCCTCACCCTCGGGGGCCGAGGGTGCCTCGGGCGGGGCCGAGGCTGCCTCGGGCTGAGCCGAGGGTGCCTCGGGCTGGGCCGAGGGCGCCTCGAGCAGAGCTGAGGCCTTCTCGGGCTCGGGCGTGTCGTCGGTCTTGACGGAGGGTTGATGTAGGTCTCGGGAGAAGACGTCCGGAGGAACCGTTGTCCGCCCCGAGGCTATCTTAGCCAGCTCGTCCGCAATCTCATTGTATCGTCGAGCGACGTGGTTGAGCTCGAGCCCGTAGAACTTGTCCTCCAGGCGCCGAACCTCGTCGCAGTAGGCTTCCATCTTCGGGTCGCGGCAGTGGGAGTTCTTCATGACTTGGTCGATGACAAGTTGCGAGTCACCGTGAGCGTTGAGGCGTCGGACCCCTAGCTCGATGGCGATGCGCAACCCGTTAACCAGAGCCTCATACTCGGCCACGTTGTTGGACGCCGGGAAATGGAGGCGCAGCACGTAGCAGAGGTGCTTCCCGAGGGGTGAGATGAAGAGCAGGCCCGCGCCCGCTCCTGTTTTCATCAGCGACCCGTCAAAAAACGTAGTCTAGAGTTCCGATTGGATCGGAGCTGTTGGAAGCTGGGTGTCGACCCATTCAGCCACAAAGTCCGCCAAGACTTGAGACTTGATGGCCTTCCGAGGGGCGAAAGAGATTGTCTCGCCCATGATCTCCACCGCCCACTTTGCAACCCTACCTGAGGCCTCTCGGCACTGGATGATCTCCCCCAGGGGGAAGGATGACACCACAGTCACCGGATGAGACTCGAAGTAGTGTCACAACTTTCGCTGTGTCAGAATTACCGCGTACAACAGCTTTTGTATCTGCGGGTAGCGGATCTTGGTCTCGGACAGTACCTCACTGATGAAGTAAACCGGCCTCTGGACGGGCAGTGCGTGCCCTTCTTCTCGTCTCTCGACCACGATCGCGACGCTGACCACCTGAGTGGTGGCAGCGACGTAGATCAAGAGGGCTTCTCCGGTAGCGGGGGGGCACCAGGATGGGCGCGCTTGTAAGGAGCGCCTTCAAGTTCCCGAGGGCTTTCTCGGCCTCAAGGGTCCAAGTAAAGCGCTCGGTCTTCGTTAAGAGGCGATACAGGGGCAGGCCTCTTTCGCCGAGGCGTGAGATGAAGCGGCTCAGAGCCGCAAGGCATCCCATGACCCTCTGTACTCCTTTCAAGTCCTTGATAGGCCCCATGTTGGTGATGGCCGCGATTTTCTCCGGGTTGGCCTCGATGCCCCGCTTGGAGACGATGAACCCCAGGAGCATGCCTCGGGGGACTCTGAAGACACACTTCTCGGGATTGAGTTTTACGCCTTTCGCTTTGAGACACTTGAATGTCGTTTCAAGGTCAGAGAGGAGGTCGGAGGCTTTCCTCGTCTTGACTACGATGTCATCGACGTAGGCCTCGACCGTTCGACCAATGTGCTGTCTGAACACGTGGTTCATGCACCTTTGGTATGTCGCACCCGCATTCCTCAAATCGAATCGCATAGTAACGTAACAGTACATGCCAAAAGGTGTGATGAAAGAAGTCGCGAGCTGGTTGGACTCTTTCATCCTGATTTGGTGATACCCTGAGTAGGCATCGAGGAACGACAGGGTTTCGCACCCAGCGGTGGAATCCACGATTTGATCGATACGAGGCAGAGGGTAGGGAACCTTCGGACATGCTTTGTTTAGACCAGTGTAGTCTACACACATCCGCCATTTCCCACCTTTATTTTTCACAAGCACAGGGTTGGCTAGCCATTCGGGATGGAATACCTCTTTGATGAACCCTGTAGCCATCAGCTTGTGGATCTCCTCGCCTATGGCTCTGCGCTTTTCTTCATCGAATCAGCGCAGAGGCTGCTTCACGGGTCGGGCTCCAGCTCGGATATCTAGTGAGTGCTTGGCGACTTCCCTCGGTATGCCAGGCATGTCTGAGGGACTCCACGCAAAAACCTCGGCGTTCGCGCGGAGAAAGTCGACGAGCACTGCTTCCTATTTGGGGTCGAGCTTGGCGCTGATCCGGATCTGCTTGGAGGCGTCGTTGCTGGGGTCGAGAGGGACGGACTTAACCGCCTCTGCTGGTTCGAAGTTGCCGGCGTGGCGCTTCGCATCTGGCGCCTCCTTGGAGAGGTTTTCCATGTCGGCGATGAGGGCCTCGGATTCGGTGAGGGCCTCGGCGTACTCCACGCACTACACGTCGCATTCGTACGCGTGTCGGTACGTGGGGGCCGACGGTGATGACCCCGTTGGGGCCCGGCATCTTGAGCTTGAGGTAGGTGTAGTTGGGGACGGCCATGAACTTGGCGTAACATGGTCTCGCCAGCACTGCGTGGTAGGTTCCTCGGAACCTGACCACCTCGAACGTGAGGGTTTCCTTTCGGAAGTTGGAGGGAGTCCCGAAGCAGACGGGCAGATCGAGTTGTCCAAGGGGTTGGACGCGCTTCCCAGGAATGATCCCGTGAAAGGGCGCCGCACCAGCCCAGATCGAGGACAGATCGATCTGCAAGAGCCCGAGGGTGTCGACGTAGATGATGTTGAGGCTGCTGCCTCCGTCCATGAGGACCTTGGTAAGCCTGGCGTTGCCAATGACGGGATCAACAATGAGCGGGTACTTCCCCGGGCTCGGCACGCGGTCGGGGTGGTCGTCTTGGTCGAAGGTGATGGGCTTGTCGGACCAGTCTAGATAGACTGGCGCCGCCACCTTTACCGAGCAGACCTCCCGGTGCTCTTGCTTGCGGTGCCGAGCCGAGGCATTCGTCACCCGCCCACCGTAGATCATGAAGCAGTCATGGACCTCGGGGAACTCCTCTGCCTTGTGAGCTTCCCTCTTGTCGTTGTTGGGGGCCCTGCCACCTTCCGCCGGTGGCCCGGCCTTATGGAAGTAGCACCGAAGCATGACGCAATCCTCAAGGGTGTGCTTTACGGGACCCTGATGATAGGGGCACGACTCCTTGAGCATCTTGTCGACCAAGTTGGCGCCTCCGGGAGGTTTCCGAGGGTTCTTGTGCTCAGCGGAGGCGACAAGGTCTGCGTCGGCGGCGTCGTGTTTCGCTTGCGACTTCTTCTTGCCCTTCTTACTCGTGCCGTGTTGAGCGGACGCTTCGGGGGCGTCATCCGGTTGGCGCCTCTGAGGCTGCTTGTCCTTCCGGAAGATGGCCTCGACCACCTCCTAGCCAGAGGCGAACTTGGTGGCGATGTCCATCAGCTCGCTCGCCCTGGTGGGAGTCTTGCGACCCAGCTTGCTCACCAGGTCACGGCAAGTGGTGCCGGCGAGGAACGCGCCGATGACATCGGAGTCGGTGATGTTGGACAGCTCGGTGCGCTGCTTCGAAAATCGCTGGATGTAGTCCCGCAGGGATTCTCCCGGCTGCTGGCGGCAGCTTCGAAGATCCCAGGAGTTCCCAGGGCGCACGTATGTGCCCTGGAAGTTGCCGGCGAAGGCTTTGACCAGGTCGTCCCAGTTGGAGATCTGCGCAGGAGGCAGATGCTCCAGCCAGGCTCGGGCGACGTCGGAGAGGAACAGGGGGAGGTTGCGGATGATGAGGTTGTCATCGTCCATTCCACCCAGCTGGCAGGCCAGCCAGTAGTCCGCGAGCCACAGTTCAGGCCTCGTCTCCCCCGAGTACTTGGTGATGGTAGTCGGGGCTCGGAACCGGGTCGGGAATGGCGCCCGTCGTATGGCCCGGCTCAAAGCTTGTGGACCGGGTGGTTCGGGCAAAGGGCTCCGATCCTCCCCGCTGTCGTAGCGTCCCCCACGCCTGGGGTGGTAGCCTCGGCGCACCCTCTCGTCGAGGTGGGCTCGACGGTCGCGGCGATGGTGCTCATTGTCGAGGCGGCCCGGGGACGCAGGCGCTGTGTCCCACGTGCGCCCGATGTGGACCGAGGCCTCCCGCATGAATCGGAAAGTCGCGACGTGATGCTTCGGGGGGTATCCCTGCCTTCGGGAGGCAGAGCTTTCGGCCCATCGGACCGCGGCATCCTCCAGGAGATTCCTGAGTTCTCCCTGGATACGCCGCCCCTCGGTGGTGGATGGTTCTGGCATCGCTCGGAGCAGTATTGCTGCTGCAGCCAAGTTCTGGCTAACCCCACTGGAAGCCGGGGGCAGCCTTGCCCTAGCATCGTCGGCGATGCGGCGCTGGACATCCTGGGCCAGATGACACACTTCTCCGGCCGGTGCTCGGCCTGCCCGCTCCTGCCCGATGTTCTGCCGGAGCTGCACAAGTTGTCCTGCTTCCTCGTCGAGCCTGGCCTGTATCTCGCGGATTTGCTCGAGCTGTGTGTCCTGACCCCCCGCAGGGACTGGGACCACAGCTAGCTCCCGAAGGATGTCAACGCGAGGCGCAGGCCTAGAGGGATCGTCGTCCTCCGGCATACCAAGGTGGTTGCCTTCGTCGAGACCCTCCAGATCGACGTGGAAACATTCGTGACTTGGGCCACAGTCCTCGTCTCCGAGGCTGTGGCTATCATCGGAGCAATCGGAGAGGCAGTAGTCACATGCGGTCATGAAGTCCCGCATGGCACTAGAGTTATCGAGCCCGGAGAAATCCCAACCAGAGTCGGGCTCGTCGTCTTCCTCGGAACCCGGGGGCCCGTAGGTCGAGACTGCCGTCAATCTGTCCCAGGTTGACCACATATGGTACCCCGGGAGGTTTGGATATGCCTTTATGAAAGCATCCACCGAAGCAGGGTCGCTTGGTGGGTCGAAGCTGAATCTAAAAGGCACTGGATGGGAAACGGACGGTACCTCTTGATCGACGGACGGTGACGAAGTCGTGTCGGGGACGGACTGCACCGTTATCTCAGGTACAAGGCTGACGCTCAGTAAGTCCTTCGCGAGCGTGCTGGCGTCGCCCGTCGTATGCTTGGGGTTGGCGTGTTGCGGGGAAGCGACGCTCGTCTTCGTCTCAAGCGCGAGGTCAACGCCCGACGTGTCCCCCGCTGGGGCGTCGGCGTCGCCGACTCGCTCGACAGCCGACAAGGCATCGCCTCCTGCTTGGCCATGATTGCCCCGCCTCCTTCCCCATCGACGGGGAGGGTGACAGGACATACTCGGATGTTGTTCTTCCGCCACGAGGGGAAGACGCCGTCGATTCCGCCGCCGGCGGGCGGGCTGACGGCCGCCATCGTCGTTGTCGCGTGGCGGAGGAAGGAGTATCACGTCGTAGCTGCCGTCGAGGGACATGAAGTCGAGACTCCCGAAACGGAGCTTCGTCCCGGGTTGGAGAGGTTGCTGGAGACTCCCCATCTGGAGCTTGACGGGAAGCTGTTCGTCAACACGCAGCAGGCCCCTACCTGGCGCGCCAACTGTCGGCGTTTCGACCCCGGGGGGTCCCTGGACCGACGAGTAAATTGTCGCTGCGTGTCCCAGCCCAGATGGGTCGGCGCGAGACGGAGACACAAGGGGGGGGGGAACAGTAAGGGGAAACCCGCGGCCTCGTGTTGTCCTGTGGCCAGGGCAGATGCGCTTGCAGTAGGGGGTTACAAGCATTCGCGAGGGAGAGAGAGAGAGACAGGGGGCGTTAGGCTGCCCGTTCTCCCACGCGGCCACCTCCTTTGTATGAGAGCCCTGGACCTTCCTTTTATAGGCGTAAGGAGAGGGTCCAGGTGTACAACGGGGGGGTGTAGCAGTGTGCTAACGTGTCTAGCAAAGAGGAGCTAGAGCCCTATGTACGTGCCGACGTGGCTGTCGGAGAGGTGTTGGAGCCCTGTTCATATGGCGTCGTGGCCGTCGGAGGAGCGCTTGAGCCCTGTACAAGCACAGCTGTCGGAGCTGTCGGATCCTTGCTTCCGTAGGGGGCTTGAAAGGGAATTAGGCTTACACCTAGTTCCTAAAATAATTTTGGTGGTTGAATTGCCCAACACAAATAATTGGACTAACTAGTTTGCCCAAGTGTGTAGATTATACAGGTGTAAAAGGTTCACCCTCAGCCAATAAAAAGACCAAGTTTTGGATTCAATAAAGGAGCAAAGGGGCAACCGAAGGCACCCCTGGTCTGGCGCACCGGACTGTCCGGTGTGCCACCGGACAGTGAACAGTACCTGTCTGGTGCACCAGGGGACTCAGACTCAAACTCGCCACCTTCGGGAATTTCCAGGGCGACTCGGCTATAATTCACCGGACTGTCCGGTGTACACCGGACAGTGTCCGGTGCGCCAAGGGAGGTCGGCCTCAGGAACTCGCCAGCTTCGGGAAACGCCAATGGCTAGTCCGCTATAATTCACCGGACTGTCCGGTGTACACCGGACTGTCCGGTGCGACTCCGAAGCAACGGTCGTCTCCGCGCCAACGGCTCTCTGCCGCGCATTTAATGCGCGCTCTGCGCGCGCAGAAGTCAGAATCGCCCATGCTGGCACACCGGACATCAAACAGTACCTGTCCGGTGTGCACCGGACACCCAGGCGGGCCCACAAGTCAGAAGCTCCAACGGTCAGAATCCAACGGCAGTGATGACGTGGCAGGGGGCACCGGACTGTCTGGTGTGCACCGGACTGTCCGGTGCGCCATCGAACAGACAGCCTCCCAACGGCCACATTTGGTGGTTGGGGCTATAAATACCCCAACCACCCCACCATTCATGGCATCCAAGTTTTCCACTTCTCAACTACTACAAGAGCTCTAGCATTCAATTCTAGACACACAAAAGAGATCAAATCCTCTCCAATTCCACACAAAGCCCTAGTGACTAGTGAGAGTGATTTGCCGTGTTCATTTGAGCTCTTGCGCTTGGATTGCTTCTTTTCTTTCTCACTTGTTCTTGTGATCAAAACTCCATTGTAATCAAGGCAAGAGGCACCAATTGTGTGGTGGCCCTTGCGGGGAAGTTTTGTTCCCGGCTTTGATTTGAGAAGAGAAGCTCACTCGGTCCGAGGGACCGTTTGAGAGAGGGAAGGGTTGAAAGAGACCCGGCCTTTGTGGCCTCCTCAACGGGGAGTAGGTTTGAGAGAACCGAACCTCGGTAAAACAAATCCGTGTGTCACACTTCATTATTTGCTCGCGATTTGTTTTGCGCCCTCTCTCGCGGACTCATTTATATTTCTAACGCTAACCCGGCTTGAAGTTGTGTTTATATTTGTAAATTTCAGTTTCGCCCTATTCACCCCCCTCTAGGCGACTATCAATTGGTATCAGAACCCGGTGCTTCATTAGAGCCTAACCGCTCGAAGTGATGTCGGGAGATCACGCCAAGAAGGAGATGGAGACCGGCGAAAAGCCCACTACAAGCCAAGGGAGCACTTCATCGGAAGAGTCCCGCACCAAGAGGAAGGAGAAGAAGAAGATCTCCTCCAACAAAGGGAAGGAGAAGAAATCTTCTTCTCATCACAAAGAGAAGAAAGAAAAATCTCCTTCCCACAAGCCGCATCGGAGCGGTGACAAGCACAAAAGGATGAGGAAGGTGGTCTACTACGAGACCGACACTTCATCACCATCCACCTCCGGCTCCGACGCGGCATCCGTCACTTCTAAGCGCCAAGAGCGCAAGAAGTATAGTAAGATCCCCCTACGCTACTCTCACATTTCAAAGCATACACCTTTACTTTCCGTCCCATTAGGCAAACCACCAACTTTTGATGGTGAAGATTATGCTAGGTGGAGCGATTTAATGCGATTTCATCTAACCTCGCTCCACAAAGGTATATGGGATGTTGTTGAGTTTGGTGCGCAGGTACCATCAATAGGGGATCAAGACTATGATGAGGATGAGGTGGCCCAAATCGAGCACTTCAACTCACAAGCCACAACAATTCTCCTCGCCTCACTAAGTAGAGAGGAATATAACAAAGTACAAGGGTTGAAGAACGCCAAGGAGGTTTGGGATGTACTCAAAACCGCGCACGAGGGAGACGAGCTCACCAAGATCACCAAGCGGGAAACGATCGAGGGGGAGCTCGGTCGGTTCCGGCTTCACAAAGGGGAGGAGCCACAACACATGTACAACCGGCTCAAGACTTTGGTAAACCAAGTGCGCAACCTCGGGAGCAAGAAGTGGGACGATCACGAAGTGGTAAATGTTATTTTAAGATCTCTCATTTTTCTTAATCCCACTCAAGTTCAATTGATTCGTGGTAATCCTAGATATACTAAAATGACCCCCGAGGAAGTTATCGGGCATTTTGTAAGTTTTGAGTGCATGATAGAAGGCTCGAGGAAAATCAACGAGCTTGGCGACTCATCCGAAGCCCAACCCGTTGCATTCAAGGCAACGGAGGAGAAGAAGGAGGAGTCTACACCAAGTCGACAACCAATAGACGCCTCCAAGCTTGACAATGAGGAGATGGCGCTCGTCATCAAGAGCTTCCGCCAAATCCTCAAACAAAGGAGGGGGAAAGACTACAAGTCCCGCTCCAAGAAGGTTTGCTACAAATGTGGTAAGCCCGGTCATTTTATTGCTAAATGTCCTATATCTAGTGACAGTGACCGAGGCGACGACAAGAAGGGGAGAAGAAAGGAGAAGAAAAGATACTACAAGAAGAAGGGCGGCGATGCCCATGTTTGTCGGGAATGGGATTCCGACGAGAGCTCAAGCGACTCCTCCGACGACGAGGACGCCGCCAACATCGCCGTCACCAAGGGACTCCTCTTCCCCAACGTCGGCCACAAGTGTCTCATGGCAAAGGACGGCAAAAAGAAGGTTAAATCTAAATCCTCCACTAAATATGAATCCTCTAGTGATGACAATGCTAGTGATGAGGAAGATAATTTGCGTTCCCTTTTTGCCAACCTTAACATAGCTCAAAAAGAAAAATTGAATGAATTGGTTAGTGCTATTCATGAAAAGGATGACCTTTTGGATTCCCAAGAGGATTGTCTAATTAAAGAAAACAAAAAACATGTTAAGGTTAAAAAGGCTTATGCTCTTGAAATTGAGAAATGTGAAAAATTATCTAGTGAGCTAAGCACTTGTCGTGAGATGATTGACAACCTTAGAAATGAAAATGCTATTTTAAATGCTAAGGTTGATTCACGTGTTTGTAATGTTTCAATTCCCAATCTTAGAGATGATAATGTTGACTTGCTTGCTAAGATTGATGAATTGAATATATCTCTTGCTAGCCTAAGATTAGAGAATGAAAATTTAATTACTAAGGCTAAAGATTTTGATGTTTGCAAAGTTACAATTGCCGATCTTAGAGATAAGAATGATATACTTCGTGCTAAGATTGTTGAACTTAATTCATGCAAACCATCTACATCTACCATTGAACATGTCACTATTTGTACTAGATGTAGAAATGTTGATATTGATGCTATTCATGATCACATGATTTTAATTAAGCAACAAAATGATCATATAGCTAAACTAGATGCTAAAATTGCCGAGCACAACTTAGAAAATGAGAAATTTAAATTTGCTCGTAGCATGCTTTATAATGGGAGACGCCCTGGCATCAAGGATGGCATTGGCTTCCAAAGGGGAGACAATGTCAAACTTAATGCCCCTCCAAAGAACTTATCTAACTTTGTTAAGGGCAAGGCTCCCATGCCTCAGGATAACGAGGGTTACATTTTATACCCTGCCGGTTATCCCGAGGACAAAATTAGGAAAATTCATTCTAGGAAGTCTCACTCTGGCCCTAATCATGCTTTTATGTATAAGGGTGAGACATCTAGTTCTAGGCAACCAACCCGTGCCAAGTTGCCTAAGAAGAAAATTCCTAATGCATCAAATGAACATAACATTTCATTTAAGACTTTTGATGCATCATATGTTTTGACTAACAAATCCGGCAAGGTCGTTGCCAAGTTTGTTGGGGGCAAACACAAGGGCTCCAAGACTTGTGTTTGGGTACCCAAAGTTCTTGTTTCTAATGCCAAAGGACCCAAAACAGTTTGGGTACCTAAAGTCAAGAACTAAATTTGTTTTGTAGGTTTATGCATCCGGGGGCTCAAGTTGGATACTCGACAGCGGGTGCACAAACCACATGACCGGGGAGAAAAGGATGTTCTCCTCATATGAGAAAAACAAAGATCCCCAACGAGCTATCACATTTGGGGATGGAAATCAAGGTTTGGTCAAAGGACTTGGTAAAATTGCTATATCTCCTGACCATTCTATTTCCAATGTTTTTCTTGTTGATTCTTTAGATTACAACTTGCTTTCTGTTTCCCAATTATGTCAAATGGGCTACAACTGTCTTTTTACTGATATAGGTGTCACTGTCTTTAGAAGAAGTGATGATTCAATAGCATTTAAGGGTGTGTTAGAGGGTCAGCTATACTTAGTGGATTTTGATAGAGCTGAACTTGACACATGCTTAATTGCTAAGACTAACATGGGTTGGCTCTGGCACCGCCGACTAGCCCATGTTGGGATGAAGAATCTTCATAAGCTTCTAAAGGGAGAGCACATTTTAGGATTAACAAATGTTCATTTTGAGAAAGACAGGATTTGTAGCGCATGCCAGGTAGGGAAGCAAGTTGGAGTCCATCATCCACACAAGAACATCATGACGACTGACAGGCCGCTTGAGCTACTCCACATGGATCTATTCGGCCCGATTGCTTACATAAGCATCGGCGGGAGTAAGTATTGTCTTGTTATTGTGGATGATTATTCTCGCTTCACTTGGGTATTCTTTTTACAGGAAAAATCTCAAACCCAAGAGACCTTAAAAGGATTCTTGAGACGGGCTCAAAATGAGTTCGGCTTAAGGATCAAGAAGATAAGAAGCGACAACGGGACGGAGTTCAAGAACTCACAAATTGAAGGCTTCCTTGAGGAGGAGGGCATCAAGCATGAGTTCTCCTCTCCCTACACGCCACAACAAAATGGTGTAGTGGAGAGGAAGAATCGAACTCTATTGGACATGGCAAGAACCATGCTTGATGAGTACAAGACACCGGACCGGTTTTGGGCCGAAGCGGTCAACACCGCCTGCTACGCCATCAACCGGTTATATCTTCACCGAATCCTCAAGAAGACATCATATGAACTCCTAACCGGTAAAAAGCCCAACATTTCATTTTTTAGAGTCTTTGGTAGCAAATGCTTTATTCTTGTTAAAAGAGGTAGAAAATCTAAATTTGCTCCTAAGACTGTAGAAGGCTTTTTACTTGGTTATGACTCAAACACAAGGGCATATAGGGTCTTTAACAAGTCCACTGGACTAGTTGAAGTCTCATGTGACGTTGTGTTTGATGAAACTAACGGCTCTCAAGTAGAGCAAGTTGATCTTGATGAGATAGGTGAAGAACAGGCTCCATGCATAGCGCTAAGGAACATGTCCATTGGGGATGTGTGTCCTAAGGAATCCGAAGAGCCTCCACATACACAAGATCAACCATCCTCTTCCATGCAAGCATCTCCACCAACTCAAAATGAGGATGAAGCTCAAGTTGATGAAAGGCAAAATCAAGAAGATGAGCCACCTCAAGATGATGGCAATGATCAAGGGGGAGATGCAATTGATCAAGAAAAAGAGGATGAGGAAGAACCAAGGCCGCCACACCCAAGAGTCCACCAAGCAATCCAATGAGATCACCCCGTCGACACCATCCTCGGCGACATTCATAAGGGGGTAACCACTCGATCTCGTGTTGCACATTTTTGTGAACATTACTCTTTTGTTTCCTCTATTGAGCCACACAGGATAGAGGAAGCACTTCAAGATTCGGATTGGGTGGTGGCAATGCAAGAGGAGCTCAACAATTTCACGAGGAACGAGGTATGGCATTTAGTTCCACGTCCTAACCAAAATGTTGTAGGAACCAAATGGGTCTTCCGCAACAAGCAAGATGAGCATGGTGTGGTGACAAGGAACAAAGCTCGACTCGTGGCCAAAGGGTATTCACAAGTCGAAGGTTTGGATTTCGGTGAAACCTATGCACCCGTAGCTAGGCTTGAGTCAATTCGCATATTATTGGCCTATGCTACTTACCATGGCTTTAAGCTCTATCAAATGGACGTGAAAAGTGCCTTCCTCAACGGACCAATCAAGGAAGAGGTCTATGTTGAGCAACCTCCCGGCTTTGAAGACAGTGAGTACCCTAACCATGTCTATAGGCTCTCTAAGGCGCTTTATGGGCTCAAGCAAGCCCCAAGAGCATGGTATGAATGCCTAAGAGATTTCCTTATTTCTAATGGCTTCAAAGTCGGCAAGGCCGATCCTACACTCTTTACTAAAACTCTTGAAAATGACTTGTTTGTATGCCAAATTTATGTTGATGATATTATATTTGGGTCTACTAACGAGTCTACATGTGAAGAGTTTAGTAGGATCATGACACAGAAATTCGAGATGTCAATGATGGGGGAGTTGAAGTATTTTCTAGGATTCCAAGTCAAGCAACTCCAAGAGGGCACCTTCATTTGCCAAACGAAGTACACTCAAGACATTCTAACCAAGTTTGGAATGAAGGATGCCAAGCCCATCAAGACACCCATGGGAACCAATGGGCATCTCGACCTCGACACGGGAGGTAAATCCGTCGATCAAAAGGTATACCGGTCGATGATTGGTTCATTGCTTTATTTATGTGCATCTCGACCGGACATTATGCTTTCCGTTTGCATGTGTGCAAGATTCCAATCCGACCCTAAGGAATCCCACCTTACGGCCGTAAAACGAATCTTGAGATATTTAGCTTACACACCTAAGTTTGGGCTTTGGTACCCTCGGGGATCCACTTTTGATTTAATTGGCTATTCGGATGCCGATTGGGCGGGGTGCAAAATCAATAGGAAGAGCACATCAGGGACTTGTCAGTTCTTGGGAAGATCCTTGGTGTCTTGGGCTTCAAAGAAGCAAAATTCGGTCGCTCTTTCCACCGCCGAAGCCGAGTATATTGCCGCAGGTCATTGTTGCGCGCAATTGCTTTGGATGAGGCAAACCCTGCGGGACTACGGTTACAAATTAACCAAAGTCCCTTTGCTATGTGACAATGAGAGTGCAATCAAAATGGTCGACAATCCCGTCGAGCATAGCCGCACTAAACACATAGCCATTCGGTATCATTTTCTTAGGGATCACCAACAAAAGGGAGATATCGAGATTTCTTACATTAACACTAAAGATCAATTAGCCGATATCTTTACCAAGCCTCTTGATGAACAATCTTTTAACAAACTTAGGCATGAGCTCAATATTCTTGATTCGCGCAATTTCTTTTGTTAGATTGCACACATAGCTCATCTATATATCTTTGATCATATCTCTTTTATATGCTATGACTAATGTGTTTTCAAGTCTATTTCAAAACAAGTCATAGGTATATTAAAAGGGAATTGGAGTCTTCGGCGAAGACAAAAAGGCTTCCACTCCGTAACTCAACCTTCGCCGTCGCTACATACCACTCTCCATCCTTGGGGGAGAAAGCAAAAAGACTTCGTCTTTGGTATAATCTTAACTCATTTGTTTATGACCAAAGGGGAAGAAACTACTTTGCGGGCTCTAATGATTCCGTTTTTGGCGATTCATGCCAAAAAGGGGGAGAAAGGAGCCCAAAGCAAAAGGACCGCACCACCACCAAATTCAAAAACTTAGTGTTTTCCAAAAGTATTTATCAATTGATATCCTATTATGTTCAAAAGGGGGATCTCAAAAATCTTACATCAAAACCCTCTTGAACACTAAGAGGAGGATCTAATTTAGGGGGAGTTTTGTTTAGTCAAAGGAAAAGCATTTGAAACAGAGGGAGAAAAATTCAAATCTTGAAAATGCTTTGCAAAATCTTATTCATTTACCTTTGACTATTTGCAAAAGATCTTTGAAATGAATTTACAAAATTTTGCAAAAACAAAACATGTGGTGCAATCGTGGTCCAAAATACTAAATAAGAAAGAAACATTCCATGCATATCTTGTAAGTAGTTATATTGGCTCAATTCCAAGCAACCTTTACACTTACATTATGCAAACTAGTTCAATTTTGCACATCTCTGTTTGCTTTGGTTTGTGTTGGCATCAATCACCAAAAAGGGGGAGATTGAAAGGGAATTAGGCTTACACCTAGTTCCTAAAATAATTTTGGTGGTTGAATTGCCCAACACAAATAATTGGACTAACTAGTTTGCCCAAGTGTGTAGATTATACAGGTGTAAAAGGTTCACCCTCAGCCAATAAAAAGACCAAGTTTTGGATTCAATAAAGGAGCAAAGGGGCAACCGAAGGCACCCCTGGTCTGGCGCACCGGACTGTTCGGTGTGCCACCGGACAGTGAACAGTACCTGTCCGGTGCACCAGGGGACTCAGACTCAAACTCGCCACCTTCGGGAATTTCCAGGGCGACTCGGCTATAATTCACCGGACTGTCCGGTGTACACCGGACAGTGTCCGGTGCGCCAAGGGAGGTCGGCCTCAGGAACTCGCCAGCTTCGGGAAACGCCAACGGCTAGTCCGCTATAATTCACCGGACTGTCCGGTGTACACCGGACTGTCCGGTGCGACTCCGAAGCAACGGTCGTCTCCGCGCCAACGGCTCTCTGCCGCGCATTTAATGCGCGCTCTGCGCGCGCAGAAGTCAGAATCGCCCATGCTGGCACACCGGACATCAAACAGTACCTGTCCGGTGTGCACCGGACACCCAGGCGGGCCCACAAGTCAGAAGCTCCAACGGTCAGAATCCAACGGCAGTGATGACGTGGCAGGGGGCACCGGACTGTCCGGTGCGCCATCGAACAGACAGCCTCCCAACGGCCACATTTGGTGGTTGGGGCTATAAATACCCCAACCACCCCACCATTCATGGCATCCAAGTTTTCCACTTCTCAACTACTACAAGAGCTCTAGCATTCAATTCTAGACACACAAAAGAGATCAAATCCTCTCCAATTCCACACAAAGCCCTAGTGACTAGTGAGAGTGATTTGCCGTGTTCATTTGAGCTCTTGCGCTTGGATTGCTTCTTTTCTTTCTCACTTGTTCTTGTGATCAAAACTCCATTGTAATCAAGGCAAGAGGCACCAATTGTGTGGTGGCCCTTGCGGGGAAGTTTTGTTCCCGGCTTTGATTTGAGAAGAGAAGCTCACTCGGTCCGAGGGACCGTTTGAGAGAGGGAAGGGTTGAAAGAGACCCGGCCTTTGTGGCCTCCTCAACGGGGAGTAGGTTTGAGAGAACCGAACCTCGGTAAAACAAATCCGTGTGTCACACTTCATTATTTGCTCGCGATTTGTTTTGCGCCCTCTCTCGCGGACTCATTTATATTTCTAACGCTAACCCGGCTTGAAGTTGTGTTTATATTTGTAAATTTCAGTTTCGCCCTATTCACCCCCCCTCTAGGCGACTATCAGGGCTGAGATCCACTGTTGTCATGGCGCACGCGGGGTGCCATCATTACTTGTTTTACCGGGGCGAGCCGGATGAGACACCGGTCTTGTCCCCTGTAGCCTGGGCTAGCTAGGGGTAGGGTAATGATGGCCTCCCCTTATGGCGTGGTCGGCCCGAGCGAGGTGGTGACTCCTCCAAGGTCGAGGTCGAGTCCGAGCCCTAGGGTCGGGCGAGGCGGAGACCGTCTTCCGGAGTTGAGGTCGAGTCCGAGCCCTAGGGTCGGGCGAGGCGGAGATCGTCGTCCGAGGCGAGGTCGAGTCTGAGCCCTGGGGTTGGGCGAGGCGGAGATCGTCGTCCGAGGCGAGGTCGAGTCCGAGCCTTGGGGTCGGGCGAGGCGGAGATTCCTATGGCGCTCGAGGCTGGACTTGGTTGATGTCAGCCTCACCCTGGCGGGTGGCGCAGCAGTCGGAGCAGCGCAGACGACGATGTTTTCCGGTCAGGTCGGTCAGTGGAGGGGCGAAGTGATTGTGGTCACTTTGGCCTTGTCGACTGGAAAGCGTGCGTCAGGATAAGGTGTCAGGCGATCCTTGCATTGAATGCTCCTGCGATCCGGTCGGCTGGTGAGGCGATCTGGCCAAGGTTGCTTCTCCGTGAAGCCTGCCCGAGCTGGGCCTCGGGCGAATCGAAGGTGCGCCCGTTGCTTGGGGAGACCCTCGGGCGAGGCGTGAATCTGCCTTGGTCTTCCGTTCCTGCCCGAGGCTGGGCTCGGGCGAGGCGAGATCGTGTCCCTTGAGTGGACGGAGCCTTAACCGGAATTGCGCCCATCATGCCTTTGCAGCTTTGTGCTGATGGGGGTTACCAGCTGAGATTAGGAGCCTTGGGGGTACCCCTAATTACGGTCCCCGACAGGTATACCTTTGTAGAGGTTGTTTGCTTCATGGGTACACTGAAATAGTGATTATGCCATGACTAGCTTGACTTAATACCTTAGAAACTTGTGAGGAGTTGACTTTTGAGCTGCTCCCATGTTTTGATTGACCTCAGATGAAGCAATGAGCATTAGGTCTATGTGATGCCTCTTACAAACATGATGAATGATTTGGCTATTATCATTGTGTTCCTACCGAAGGAGGCTATGGTTGCTTCGTAACTCTATAGGAATTGCTTCGGATTGGATTGGCCATCATAAGTGGGAAGCTATTGTGGCTTTCATGAAGCTGGCCATGGGACCGCTTGCAGATCACTTGTGAGTGAAGATGTGTTATCATAGATGAAGGTAGCATAACTTTGCTCTTTTGGGAGGAGGGTGCATGGTGTTTTATCTTTCTTCAGGTTGTTAATCTTCCTTCTTTATCAAATAATGAAGCTCTTTAGAGGCCTTACGTATTTTCCTTTGTAGCTGAATAGCTCAAAGCAGCTTCTACCTTTGGATTTGATTTGCCTTTGGATTACATCGAGGCCCTATATTTCTTCATCAACATAGTCATGTTTAGCTGCAATGTCCACCTTTCACTTTTCCTGCCTTCGATTGGCAACTTTTATTTTCGCCTTCATTGCAATCTTGCCCTTCTAGGTGGTTAGCGTAGTTAGTTATGCTAACAACTTTGTCTTTCTCCATTCATGGAGACATGATGGTGGTCATTGGTAAGTTCACCGAACGTGGACGCCAAATGTGTGGACCTATCAATATTCTAGAAAGAAACACAACAAGATAACATGATTAAGTTATATCCTTCTCTCCCCCGAAGGTTCTACTAGGGAGAAGGACAAGAAAAGTATATGAAGCTTTACAATTCTAAATAGATATAATTAACCAATTGTGCGCACAAGTATATATACATATATACTAATGGTTGAAGATATACGTCCACTTAACACTTCAATAGATAAAGCATGTCCTCTTTTGCAACATAGAAAATACATAACATATTAGACAAGAGAATATGCCAATAGCAAAGCTTTGTTCTTGTTACACCTTCGAAGGCTCTCTCCAGAGAAGTTGTTACGAGCACAAGGTTACAAAATGATCGATCCATGTAGCAATTGTCACACCCAAAATTAAGGACAAATTCGGGTGCATCTCATATGTGCGCCAAAGCGAGATCCACACATACAATGACTCATTATATAGAGATAAATGTCATAATCTTTATTATATAACGAGAATGTCTTACAAAATAACTGATAATAAATAACTCAAACTAAGATAACTATCTCCATGGTGCCATAGTTGACTAGGAGATGACGCCTAGATCTCATCGAACTCGTAGTAGTAGTCCTCCTCTGGTGGTACCTGCTCTTCGCCTGGTGTGATTATAGCGAGGGTGAGCTCCCATACGATCGTCGCTCAACAAATGTGGAGAAAAGTGTAGTGTAAGGCTTACCAAAGAGAATGATTAAGGTTGAGCATTACTTTTAAAGAGTTAGTCAAAATTTAATTAGCAATTACTAAGTATAAGTATATACCAACCTAGTTAAATACTTGATCAAAATAGATGAATAAATCTCACAATGCAATTCATGTCACGTTTAAGTTTAGTTCTATCATTTAATCATGTGAGAGTCATGAGCCGCTCATGACTGTGAGCATGATTGATACACTAGTTTTACACTTTACAGAGGTTATACCTTTTACCCACGAGTGGTCAATGGCATGCAAGTGAGCCGAACGCACGAATATGTCTGCGCGCGCGTCCAGTTGACTAGCGAGTACCACATGTAAGTGCCATCAGAAAAAGGAAAGGGGACAGAGTGGGCCTATGTGGGTGAGAGTAAGTTGGGCCTGGGGCAATTCGGCCCACGGGGTGGTTTTGCCTTTTCTTTTTTCCATTTTATTTGCTCTTTCATTCATATTTTCAAATTCCAAATTCAAGCAAGATTCATATTTTAGATTTAAACTAAAACACAACAACCAAAATATCCAGCATGATGCAATATATTTATAGATATACTTTTTACACTAATTATTTTCTTGCTTTATTTAGGCAAGTGTTTCGTATATGAAATACACACAAATAAGTTTGAATGTGAGACGAAAGTTAAAAGTTTAATTCAAATAAATATTCATTTTACTTTATGAAAATCAATGTCCAATGTAAAGAATTACTTTAAGTCGTATATATTTCTTTATAAGTATTTCTAATTATATAGTTTATTCAAAGAGTAATTCAAGTCTTATGATGATTATTTTATTCCATCTTCTCTTAGAAAACACTTTTATTTAGTTCTCGAGATGAATTTTCTATAGATCCCAAAAATAGGATTTTTGGGTGTTACAACAATAATATTGTCCATCTATTTATAAGACCGGGCCGGTATACAACTTGGGATGAAACTACCGCTCTGCCAGCCATACTACACAATAACACTTCTCAATTAATTAAGTACAATTTGGTCTTTTTATATCTACGTCGTATCATGTAGAACTTCCCTTGTTGGAGTCCACCTTGGGCCTCCTTCGCTAGAAGACGATATGGAAAGCTTCTAAGGTTTAATTCTGCTTCCTTGGGATCCTCGCCATCTTCGGCTTTAGAGCTCGCATGAAGGCGTCTTCTTTACTTTGTCTTTGAGGCTTTTCTTATCCCTTGGCTTTTAACTGTATTAATCCGAGAAAACATCTAAACGACGGTTTTATAGATATTTGGTTAGAGACCTAACACGATATTTTATATTTTTTTAGGACGAAGAAAGAGTATACAGAGTATATATATACCGGCTGTTCGTAGAGTCCATTTCAGATTTTGTGCTGTCTCCAGCATGATCCTTGATTCAGTCCGATCAGCATCAGGAGTTATGATCCTTGCACCCACCGACTGAAAACGCCATAAAATACGGTTGAATCGGTCGTTCGCAAGAATGGGACGAGAGAATGCAAGATTCCGGCTGTTTTATGTCAGACCATCACCACTTCGTCCGGTCCGGGCATGGGCAATGGCGATGTGAGTAGCAGAAAGCATGCAGAGCATGTCTCACAAGCTCGCCGTAGCTTCTTCCTCCACAGCCCATATAGCGACGCGGGCCGGCCATTGTATTTAGGGCACGTAGAGTAATTAATATCGGATTGTCTTGTCACTTTTGCTCTCCTCTCCAATAATCACAATACATGACAGGCGCAGGCGGTTTGGTCTGGTCGTTACCGGGGCGGGGGGAAAGGGGGCTGGAAAAAGTCCGTCGAGAAAACGATGGCCGGAGTGAGGGAGAAAAAAAAAAACAGGACGGCGCACCTGCACGCCCGCCACCTAATGTTTAGGCAGGCAGGCCGCCAATTATTGTATCGGGTGGCACATCGCGTGCGCCACGAGTGCTGCGTCGCAACGGATGGATGCCTCACGCCCATGGGCAGCGACGGGACGGCCTGACGCGCCCTCCGTCTGATCTGCCTGATCTCACCCAACCTGGCTGGTAGGTCGTCGTTACACAAAGGCACGGAGCATTGCTTCTGATGCAATTCTTAAGCCTTTCTTACCGATAGAAACGTCCGCGCGCGCACCGCTGGTCCATGAGGTCTTTTTTCCTTATGTGGCCGCTTCGCTTTCATTCTGTTGTGGTATCAAGAGATCAGATGGTGGAGAACCATACTGTGAAGTGCCTCTGCCTCCTAAACGTGTCTGGACTCTGAACTGACTACAACTCCTTGTGACGACGGACGGAATAATTAGTACTTGAATTGCACGGCAATAAACATGCTTCGAGCCTGAATTCCGGCAGCAACACGGGAGGATCTCTTTCCCTGCGTCTCAATGCCGCATCAGTGCGTAGCAGATGAGCTCACACTAAAATCTGCCGTCAGATACTAAGATTTGACCCAATAGTAGTGCAAGTTGTAATGAAACGACAACAAATACGCCAGTGAAAGGCACCGCTGATTCGTTCGTAGTAGCGTGACAGGTCAAATCAGAATACGTCGATTCCTGTCGCTGTTCTGTCATTATACAGGAGTAGTAGCTATTATTTATCGCCTTGCTGATTTCTTCCACTGGTTTCATCAACAGGAAGTGATGTCAGAAATGATTGACAAGCGCACAAAACAACCACTTGATTTCTCTGGACAATAATAAAATCTGGATGGCGTTCCAGCGTTCAGCTTCAACCAGGATCATCAATTTGATAGGGACATCAGGTTAGGGGGTTCGATTTTTTCTTTTCCTAATAATACTAACTGTATGAATCCCAATTATAACGCGCAGCGCATCATCTGTTGGCGTTGTTGCGCTCACAGTTGTTATGTTAGTGCTCGAGTATATATACATCGAGTGAAAAGTAGGTTTGGAAAGTTGCTGGATGATGGAAAGGATATGATGCACTAAAGAAGCGGATAAAACCAGGCAGCCAGCTATAAAAGATCCTAGTATAGCGTTATTAAGTGGTTGCTACATAGAACAAGGACAAGTGGGAGCTGACAAGGCAGTACCATGCTCCATTCATTCCCTAATATTTTTAGATAAAGGGTGTCTTGATCTCATAATTTCATTTGCGGGTGAAGATGTAGGTGCCAAATTTTACTTCAATAATAGGAACGCTCCGTGCCTCCGTACTTATTCGTTCAATGATCTGTGGCAATATCATATGATTGCTTACTTGCTAGTAAGTTTTCTAAAGTCTAAACACGCAAAGCATTACAAACATCTGTTGTGCCCATTTTTTTGTACCTAATCAAGGAATGCAAAATTAAGCTACGTTGGTAAGGTAGCATGATTTTGACAGGCATGAACTCGGAGCCTTAAATAAACTAATTGGCAATCATGAAAAACCTCAAAATTTAAATGAGCACACGAGAATCTTCAGAATGAAATAGGCACATAAAATAGACAGAGAACAGGAGTGTATGCCTTGGATTTCTGAAACAGATACTAGAAGATTTCTATGGTTTTTACTCCTACTAGTGCTAGTTTCCATCCCTGAGATGTTTTGTTATTATTAGAGAACTGCTTACGAAGCCAGTTGACGAAATCTCGTAACATTACTGTGGGCATCTTTGGAAGCGAATAGCGTGATTGGTTCACAGTATTTGTGATGAGAATATTACTTCTTTGATACATTGTAAGATCAGTTACAAGAGTGCCAACACGTCAACTGAATCTCCATGTGTGTTCTTTTCTAGTCAATTATTTTGTAAACTTATAACTGGTGAGCACATTTTTTTTTGTTAATTAGGAACCTTAGAGTGAATCAAGAATACTTGAAAATGACCAAAGAGTCGAATAGGATCAACGATTCAACTGGAACGTCTACAACACGAGGAAGTCCAAGCTCAACTTAGCTTCGACATCTATTTCTGTTTTCGACCTTCTTTATATGCATAGAAGGCTAAGGAAACTTAACTAGTCTCACTTCAAAATTCCTTCACAATCAACGAATATCATCGAAACACGTTAGTGTCCAAAAACTGACACAGTGCTGCGTCACCATCTTTTAATTTGTTGGGTCATGTATTATGTTAGAGTCTATCGAGGACGCATCCAGGGTCTTACAGGCCCTTATCCCTTAGATATTTAGTAGCCATAAATTTACAAACTAATATTGGATCCCTGCTTTATATGTTGTTCCTTCGATTTTGCCATAAATTTACGGTGAAGATGTGTATGATTCTGTTCCTTCATTTATTTGTTCTTTAAAATAGTAATATTGCAATGCAATTGTGCAATAATAAAAGAATTGAGGTGCGGCTACTACAGTTCACTAAAATAGAAAGAAAGTATAGTTTTCCTTACAGTCTGTTTAGCGGCAACGTATGCAAACTCCGTGCAAACCAACTAACGAAAGTCACAAAATTCTGGAAAAAAATATGGATATATTTATTTGCCCACTCTACCACTATATAAAATTCCAAAGTCAAATTCATCATATATTAAAAGATACAAAAGAGAAAATTCTAAGATAATTTCACTTTTTTGTATCTCGGAATTTTCTTTTTTTACCTCTTAACATATGATGGCTTTGAACCTGAAATTTTATACAGTGCTAGAGTAGGCAATGAAGTACATCTATAATTTTTTTAAGATTTTTTTGTGGCTTTTGTTAGCTGGTTTGCATGGAAACTTGGTTTGCACCTGATATGTTGCCCTGTTTGGCAGGGCTCCCAAATCAGCTTTGGCTCCTGCAGAAGCCCTTTCAAATGGTGCCAAAAAAACAGCTCTCAACGAAGAGTATTTAGAAGCCGGAGTCACTTTTGGGGGAGAAGTTGGAACTCAAAAATTGGCACCAAGCACCTCCTCCCCCCCACTCCCAGTCCTACCCCTCTCCCGCGCCACCTCTCCTCCCCATGCTCTGCCCTCTCCCACGCCTCGACCAACGTCGACCGCCCTACGTCCGACAACGTCTCCCCGCCCATCACCCACCGCTGTGGACTTGCGCCCGAATTACGTCGCCCCGTGCTCGTCGTTGCTTCCCCATCCAATGCCCGACGCGGTGGCCTCCACCGCACCCGCACCTTGGCCAGGCTATTAGTCATCAGTTTTTATAATTTGTCATAATCATGAATTATTTACACATTATTTATATGTACGTGCATGAGTGTTCGTGCAAATGGCTACACAGGGACACTAGACATGCGGTGCACCTACACCCGACCCAAAGTCCGAGTTTCTATTTCGACCCACGAGTGTCCCACACCCGACACGAAATTTGATTCATTCCTTATTTTGCGCCGTGATTCATGAATTTTGCACTTGACCCTAAAATGATTAAGACATAATAGTAATTATCTTGAAAAGGTAACTTGCCTTAATGATTCATGATTTTTTTCTTGCCGCTAGACGTGAGAAGGCTTAAGATCCATGGATATAACTCAATTATTGTTGGTTTTTAATTGTTTACAGCTGAATTATTGTTTGAAAGTGTTCATTAAGTAAAAATATGGGATGACTCAAAACTTGACGGGTTCATATGCGGGTTTAGAATTGCACCCGCAGGTTAGATCGTGGCCAAATTTTTGGTCCACCCGAGCCAGCTGCCATCCCTTGAGCCCCATGCAAAGCGGAGGTGAGGTCCTAGAGCAAGACACGGTTTTTGACAAATCCACTCTTCTTGGACTTAGGCAGGATTGGATCTGCATCCTTGGAGCACTGAGCTTTAGTTTTTTCAATTATTATGATGGAACAAATAATTAATCTTAACACT
Organism: Zea mays; assembly: GCF_902167145.1. Classification (NCBI taxonomy): domain Eukaryota; kingdom Viridiplantae; phylum Streptophyta; class Magnoliopsida; order Poales; family Poaceae; genus Zea; species Zea mays. The sequence goes on from NC_050096.1 coordinate 32,629,538, forward strand.
TAATAATCTTCACCTTCTGTAAGCAAGAAGAAACATTGCCACCTAAAACTCACATTAACTACATTTGTTGACCTGATACAATCATACAAGTCACATTTTTCATGCACCTTTTTTTAGCTTATGGAGGCTTCATACTCTACTAGGTGAGTGCAGTGCGTTGCAACGGGGACATATAATACCACGGTAACTTATATACAAAATGTGTGTTATACTGTTATGAGAAAAGGTTTCATAATCCATTTGTGATCCTGGTCATACATAAATTTTGTTATTTTAATCTAGCTGTTTCACCACTAAATTGCAACCATCAGTATCATGCAGACTTCGATATATGCCATGATTTTCATGGTCTCATCATTGGAGAGCACGTCCCACGCCTGTCGGAAGAAGTTCTCTCGTACATCATCAGTCATCAGGCATGCACCACCATACCCACTTGCTCAAACAAAAAAGCAAGTGTGTGTGTTTGCGAAGAGAATTAAAGACAGGCCAGCACAAAAGCTACCCCGATGGTGGCGAGGATGAAACTGATCATTGCTGTCAGTCCGCCTCTGTGTTACCTTCGGCGCCGAGATGACGTCACAGTCCATGATATAGTAGTCGTCGAACGCGCGCAATATGACGAGTACCGATGACTCTTGGCTGGACTGCCAGACGAAGTGCACCTCGGGCTCATCAGCAAGGTAGTACACCTGGCCGTTGCACCGCCGGATGCGCTACTCCTCTACATACATCATGTTCGAGGACACTCACACAACATCAGCAACGACTGTCGTCCCAGCGCACAAGAATTCATGGCCGATCAAAAGCGACTTACATGGCAGGTTGGGCTTCAAATGGACGATGAACTAGACGGTGTGATGGCGTCGTCGTTGGATGCGGTGCCCAGAACAACCCGAAAGTCGTCGACGTTGGCAACGACCATGAGGACCCCGTGCTTGACGATGGACAACACGGTGCAGCCGCTCTAGACCACGTCCAAGTGGCGGCTGCGTCAGAGCTTGTCATACACAGCGGCTCATGCGGTCACGTATGACTGCTTCCAGAAGTCGAACTGGCAGTCGTCAAGCTTCTTCTCGTCGTCGATGAGCGACGCCAACGCGAGCGCCTCCTGCTAGTGGTGTTTGTTCGGGGTTTCCAAGCAAGAAGCATGGATTCATCATTGACGTTGGTTTATGAAAATGACTCACAGGTCAGATCCATGGAAAAAATATTACGGAGAATAAATTCCACGTATGCAAAAAAGGAATTTAAGTTGAAAACATTATTCAAACAAAAAAATTGCATGCAAGGCTCTTCTTTAAATACTACTCCCTCCATCTAAAAATATAATTCAAGAATCTCGGTGATACTTATCTACTACTAGCATTGTGCAAGGGTGGCAGGTGGGCTTGGAGAGAGATGTAGTAGATGTTTTTCCTGTCATAGATGCAGACATAAATACACATGTAGTGTAGCGGTAGCTACTGCTCGCATTTGCATGAGAGGCCGCGGGTTCGAATCCCCTTGGGGTCATTTGTGTTTTTTAATTACAGCTAGACGTGGGCTGTACATGGGAATGAGAATGGAAATGGGCTTTGCGTGGAGGGGGGAATGGAAAAAGGCAAAACAGGGAATGGGAATGACAGAACATGAGAATGGGTTGTGTGGGGAGGAGAGAATGAAAATGGCAGAACACGGAATGGCAGGCTACCCTTGCAGCCTTTTAATAAGTAGTAGAGATTAGTTATCTTTGAATAACTTATACATCAGCCATTATTAATATATATAAACCATATGTAAGGAAGGGTCATTACCTACGAACGACTTATGCGGTTGTTGATAAACCTCATGACATGGTATAACTTATAAGATACTTTGGAAATGGAGGAAATTGGATTGGCTTGATGAATGGCTTGATAAACCTCATGACATGGCATAAGATACTTTGGAAATGAAGGAAATTGGATTGGCTCCACAATAGTATATGTTATCAGTGCCAACTCTAGCCCATGCCCAATATTCCGAAATAGAATCTCCTCCCAATTTAGACAGAATGCCACTCTATACAATGTATATGTGCATCCTTGTGTAAGGCATCGAACCGTTGGACATTATTGCGGTTAGAAATTGCTTCGATTTTGGATCCCTAGATATATGGGAATACAGGTCGTATGAGTCAAAGAGATTTATTATAACAACATGACTATATTGACTCTATTTTAAAGCTTGATGAAGTAGCTCACAATGATATTGTTATGACCGACAGCCTAGCAGCCCTAATAAAATCAGTTAATTTGTTTAGATGGATAAGTATCAGTTAGTTTGTTTAGATGGATAGGGATAATGAGTTTATTTAGATAGATAAGGATTTGGTTTGTTAAGATATTAGATAAGGATGACCAGCCCTATAAATGTACCCCTTCAATCAATGAAAGATTAAGCAAGCAAATCATCTTGCTCGGCTTCCCCCTTTTCCTGCCTCGGGTACTGTTCATCCCGTGAACAGTACCGCACCCCTTCCAGCCAGCAGCCCTAACCCTAGGACAACAGCGCCCAAACGCCATGGTCCAGAGCCTCGCCCTTCTCACCACTCATACCTTCTTAGAAGCCGCAGCTCCAACAATCTGGTATCAGAGATGCCAGGCAACGACGACAACACCAGCGATGTCGCATCTGCTGCCGTGACCAATTCCACCAACGCAGCGCTAGAGCAAAAGATCGACACCATGACGAAGGCAAGTCGATCTCACCACCGCCATCACTCAAATGATCAGTAGGCCACCAACACCACCACCGCCCCCAACGTCCACCAGCCCTACCATATGGCATGCCAGGTTACGGCGGGATACCTCCCTTGTCAAACCCCACCGCGCCACCCATACCATCACCGCCGATCACCACCACAGCCGCTCCACTCCCATCCACCTCAACTAACCTTCCACCGCCAACCTCAGCCTTGTTGCCACCCACATCTACCATGCCCATACCCATCCATCAGATACCCTTCCCACACTCCCCATCACCAATCCCAGGCTTTTCCGAACCCCACCATACCGCTTACCCACCGCAGCAAAACCCTCCCAACCAGCACCACCACAACCTTCCTTTTCCCACATTCGACGGCAAAGAGGATCTTGTTGGTTGGTTGTCCCGCTGTGAGAGCTTCTTCTACAATCAAGGGACGCCGAAGGTGGATAAAGTCTGGATGGCCACGTACTATCTCACGGGCGCTGCACAGTTGTGGTCTGTCATGCTACGGCGCGACAAGCCCACACTACACTGGCCGCGCTTCAAGACGTTGTGCCAGCAACGTTTTGGGCCTCCTCCGCACACGAACACGTTGGGCGAGGTGGCACGCCTGCCGTTCCGCTCCACGGTGGAGGACTACCAGGATCGATTCCTAGCTCTCCTGTGACACACACGGAGCCCGTGCCGCTGTCGCACCAACAGGCCCAACTATTCACCGCGGGACTGCCATGGCATCTCCGGGTAGACGTCGAACTGTGCGCGTCCGGCGACCTGCAACGGACCATGGCCCTCGCTCGAGCATACGAGCGCCGCCAGCAAGGCTCGGACGGCCATGTGCCTCTGCCCTCTACACGTATACTGGCTACGCCATCCTCGACGCCAAGATCACTAGCCGGGCCAGCGGTTGCTGCCTCCACCCTGGCAGCACCGATGTTCAAGCGCCTCACCCCAGCAGAGATGATGGAGCGACGCCGCCAAGGGCTGTGCTACAACTGCGATGAGCCGTTTGTACGAGGCCATCACTGCCAACGCCTCTTCTACCTTGAGGTGACCGCCGACGACAACGGGGTGGCTGCGGCGGAAGATCCCCCACCCCCTTAATCCTGCCTTCCAGCTCGAGGACAAGCTGTTTTTGGAGGCCGGGAGAGATGTTATGACCGACAGCCTAGCAGCCCTAATAAAATCAGTTAGTTTGTTTAGATGGATAAGTATCAGTTAGTTTGTTTAGATCGATAGGGATAATGAGTTTGTTTAGATAGATAAGGATTTGATTTGTTAAGATATTAGATAAGGACGACTGCTATCTCAGCCCTATAAATGTACCCCTTCAATCAATGAAAGATTAAGCAAGCAAATCATCTTGCTCGGCTTCCCCCTTTTCCTGCCTCTACTGTTCACCGTGGGTACTGTTCATACCGCACCCCTTCCAGCCAGCAACCCTAACCCTAGGACAACGGCGCCCAAACGCCGTGGTCCAAAGCCTCGCCCTTCTCACCACTCATACCTTCTTAGAAGTCGCAGCTCCAACAGATATCCTGTAGGATGAAGTGTTGACTATCATGACGCCTAGGGAACTTAACAACTACCCTCGCAAAGACACTCTTTATTTGTGGTAAGCTATTGACATCTTGAACATCATCAAATAACGTGAAACTATATAAAACACGAACTTTAGCTTAAGTTCTTCATTCATATAAGTGTGACAAGTGAACTATATACTTACGGAGGAAAGGGACGAATGCCTGGAACTGTCCTATTTTGGTTAAGTCTACCTGATCCCGCCATTGATCTTGTAGGATCAATCATGGCATTATTGCGAAGATACAAAAAATCATTAAAAGGATTAAATGACAAAGTCCCTCTGTCAAACAAATAGATTTTCCTACATCATAATGAAATTACAAGAAACTATTTTGTAGAAAGTTTAGACTCTATCTACGTCTTTGTTCTTCAAGAAACCTAGCAGCAAATTGAAGATTTTCCATATAACAATATTTAAAGTTAAATCATAAAATGTAACATAGTTTGTCCAATTTTATTTAACTTTGGTTTATGTTTCTTGCCACAGAGTATAGGTAATGATTCTTTTTTTCTTATTAACGATCAGTTTGCTGATTTCATATGTAATTATAGGTTTGCCATGTTAATTTGTTTTGCGGGAAGTCAAGGAGTATGTGTTCAAGATCATGGGTGGATGTGACAAGCAAATGAAGCAATGATTCAAACATTACAATCCTGGATGATGACTTAGAAGCATGCAGAAGGTATTGGTAGAGATCATTTTCATGAAAATGAGATGTTCCACGATTTACTCATCTTGTGTGGTTGAACGAGCAGGAATCAAACTCAAAGGAAATCACTAAAAGGACCGTAGGAAAAAGAGACCGAACTAACAAGTACTCTCACTTAAGGGTGTTTCTCTTTGTGTTGAACTGTAGACCCAGAAAGAAGAATGAAGAGAAGCGGGTGAGAGAAAAATTTGGGCAGGTGCAAGTGCACCGTACAAAAAGCATACTACCAGCTAATCCTTTCAACTATCATTTTATCTAAAAAATTAGCATCAACCTCTATATACCGGAAGCATGCATGTATATAAACTTTATACCCCAATAAATACCCCCAATACACACAAGTTTGGCATTACATTACTTATCTTATTATGTCCATATATATTAGTTTGAATTTTAATTTTAATTTGTCTTCAATACAATGCATGTGCTTTTACAATTTGGTAATAGACATGATATAACAAGACATGTTCAAACTTTAATAGTACAACAAGACATTCAAATATTCAATATGAAAGAAATAGTATTAAAAAGAAAAAATGAAAGCATGAAGGCACTAACCAAATTTTTGTTGGACAATACAGAGCTGCAAAGATTGGTGCAGAAATTGAGGCGAACACAACTCCGAATTTCCCTGGGTAGTCAAAACGACCCATGATTATTATAAAAAACATAAGTATTCACATTCTGAGATATAAAATAGCAAAAGATTTTGCACAGTGAAAAGAAACTGGTATTCTCTATCAGAATTTTCATAGCAATGCCAAACTAAGATGACAACTGCTATACAATGATGACACTTTATTTATTTGACTATATTACATTTACAAAGTACTCCAATATTAGAGCTACCTAAGACGCGCATAACTGAAATCTGCCTACAAGCTATGTTATCAACAAAAAGCCAAGTTTATATCTGCAAAATAGTCTAAATATCAAGGATGAATTAGCAGAATGTACTTAGGGAAAAAACGGTTGATCCTATATATCCTACAAACAAACATATATTATAAATATGCAGTTAAACATCAGTCCATTCATCAAAAGATACAACATAAAACATATTCTAAAAGGGAGCACAGAGGTTAGGTTACATAATATGATGTTTCATAGTTTTTCTCATCAACATTTAGCATTAGTAATTTTGTAAAATAAGTTCAAAGCTGATAATACTTGTTATTTTGCTAATGGGCAAAGCAAACTACAGAAGCATTTTGTTTGTCCACCTAAATTTAGTAAACAGTACAAGGAACATGGAGTGCCAAGCAAAGAACTACATATCCATAAATGGACCACCTAGATGTCTGGGATCAGCAATAAAGTATTACTCTGTAATTTTCCCAAGTTCAAAGCTAGACATAATTCATGGAAAGACAATAAACTGGAAGCAACACGAGGTTGTAAAAGACAGATGCTCCATACTTGTGGGCACAAGAAGGCAACCCTGATGCTTGAGAGTCTGTACTGCTTGGGATTAACTCTGAGAAAACAAAATGGTAAGTAGAGAAGCAAAGATTAACTCTAAGAAAACACAATGGTAAGCCCCTCCCAGAAACATGCCACAATTAAACCCATCCCAGAAAGTAGAAACCCAGCCACAATTTGCACCAAACCAGGAATCCACACATTTCCAGTTTACAAAGTTACAATATCAATCTAAAGCCCCTGTCAAAAAAAGTGACAACTATAGGAACATATTCAAAGATCCTTCTCAATTCTGATGTAGCGACACAACACACTACATGTTTTGAGAAACTAATCATTGCTATTTGCTAGCTCGGTAATGAGCAAAATATTTTAAATAAACACAAACTGACCAGGTGAGCAGAAAGGCAAGTCGAAGAGAAGGTCCTATTAAGGTTACTGAATCAATGACAATCCCACTCGCTCCCATAATAATCTTAGATTGTATTGGTTTTTAATACCCTGCCATCTTACTAGAAATTTGTTTGACAACAACAGTTCGTTCTAAACCTACCTTAATTTAGTATTTTCAACGGTTCGTTCTAAATCTGCCTTAACTTTGTATTTTCATTAGCTACTTACAGGAAACAATAATACTTTGGTATGCAGTCTTGGCATGACATAGAATGTAGGCTCATAAATAAGATGACGAGTGTGATAGACCTTTTAGGAAAATGATATCTTGAGACATGAACTGGAGTTCCTGCGCACACTCGCACGTCAAAACCCAAGGCAGTCCACTCCAATCACCGCTGCCTTCTGCGAAAATAGAAATGGGCAGTGTTTTAGTGCTTCAGCTACATTAGCGTTGAACATATAAAGGTGTTTTCAATCTATGCAGTTAACTATCATGCATTTATGCTCATTGTTTCCGATTAACAACAATACTGCAATTGTTAGACAGTTGCAGTAATCGTATTAATCTATTGTGATAGAGAAAATTGATATTTGGAAAAACCTTGGGGTGGAGACACACAAGCATTGGTAACTAAGAGTAGGTTATCTCACCTTGGAGCTCCTTGACGACCGACGACTCCTCCCGGTGGCCGCTACGCTTGCGCAGCTCCCTGACGACCAACAAAGAGAAGTAGACCTTGGGTCAGTACACTTTTAGGAAAGATCATTTAGAAGGTTAGGTGTCATCCAAGACCGTTTCTTTGGACTGACTGATACTCTAGGACAGAGCACAAGGATAAATTAGTACAAAGGGTGCAATGGAGTGGTAGAACAATTAGGGTGAGATTTACAATGCAAGTGGATTGGTGAAACAGAGAAAATAAATATTTATAATTCCCAATGTCGCAAGCAATAGTCCAACACGTAAGCTAAACAACAAATAACAGATCCTTTTTTAGGGAAAACCCAAGCAAGATTGGGACATTGGGTAGGTTCGAGATGAAACTTGAAAAACAAATCTCCTGATTGTATGTTGAACCATAAAAACAATTCTGAAACCTAAAGAGCACTATTATACCTTTACCAATTAAAGAAAGTTTAAATGAAAATGCACTCATCATGGTTCAACAATAGGAAGTAGAACACTATTTACATGATATTTGTAAGCAGAGCACTCCCTATATTAACTCCATTTCTTGTTGGGAGTCAATAGAACTTGACTGCATACACAGAATATTCCAATGTTGTACATTAGTCATTAATATAAGGAGAAACGACAGGTACTCTCTACATGTCCTTTAGCTTGGACGTAATACCATTATTCAAAAAACAAGAGAGGTTCATCTGTTGCATTGAGTGATAGGAAGCAGAACATCCCAGCTTGGTCATGGCCCTTAGGATGGGTAGGGAAGAGGCGGTGCTCTGGTCCATGACTGGTGCCAAGACCTTGTCCTTCCTCCAAGTCGATGAGTTGCTGGCTTAAAACAGCGGAGTGGGTCGTGTTTCTTCCATGTTTTAGTCGGTGATCCGTAGTTAGTCTCTAGTGGTGTGTGTGCTGTATTGGGGTTCTCCCCCCTTTCTTTTCTTCTATTAATACAAAGATGCGCAGCTCTCCTGCGTATTCCAGAAAAATAGGAAGCAGAACACTATTTACAGGTCAGAGAATAAGATTCAAGAAAGAGAGTGATTTTACTGTTGGAGAGTTTAATTAGTTATTCACATGACACAATAGAACTGCGAAGAATATAAATAAGCACAAATCTGATTTTACCCATTTGTAGCAGTGTTAATCATTTAGCTCGGAAATAACAACCGGAAAGTAATCAACAAAGTTTGCTTGTGAATTGGCACATTCTAATTAACAATTTGCATCATACCTTCATGGATTAAAAGCAATGGTTGTATGTATGGGTATTAACTCGATCTGGGGGTAGGGATTGGGATGGCGGTTCGTACCTTGCACCGAGTTAGCAGAAACAGAAGCTGTAGAGGAGGCTGCGCTTGCAGGTGTTGGTGTCGCCCTTATCGTGCCTCGGTTGCGGCGTTCAGAAACACCACACACGCATTGTTGGTGATGAAGGTCTGCACACCGGCGATGTTTAGCTAGCTCGAAAATCAACAAAGTTTTCTTACAAATTAAAAGCAATACCTTGCCAGAGATGGGAGACGTGCACAAGAGGAGCAGTGAGCCGGAGAAGCCGACAACGGTGATGTGGTCGGCGTCACAGTAGAGCAACCCGACTCTGGTGTACACGCGTGCTCGGACGACACATAGTCCCCACATGCTCACCATTTATCTTCATCGAATGTGTGCTGACCCAGGCGAAGTGGAGGTCCTGGGGAGGAAGCATGCAGGAGTGGACGTCGTGGGGACTGAGGAGGGGGGAGTCAATTGCACGACCTGCACGGGGGGTGGGGACGGTGGAGGCCGCGCGAATGGGGGAGGCCACCAGCGGGAGAGGCGCGACCGGTGGGGCGGTGGAGGCTGTCCGCCGATGGAGGATGCGACCGCTCTGCCGCGTGGTGAAGGCTGGCAAGCGGCGGAGGCGCTGGAGGCCGCGGGTGTGCTGGATATTAGGGTTTTTCATTTGCCGTGGAACATGGGCCTCATACAATTTGGCAGATGGGCCTCATACGCCGCATGTGTCTTCGTCTTCAAGGTTTGCAAGTTAAAATTAGTACCGCATTGCCCACCGGTTGGTGTTGAAACTTGCTTATATGTGTTCCCTTGCGCGTAGTAGTACTATAGTGCTCACCAGATGCGTTGTGGGATGTATTTTTTTGTAAAAAATGTGTTATGGGCTGAACCAGGAGCATGCACGGGACGATAGACAAGGTTATACCTTGTCAGAGACCGGGATCATGCACAGAGACGGGCGATGAGGGCCCTACCTGTCAGAGACCAGACGGGCAGAACACAAAAAGGTAGGCTATCCTTGCAGCCTTAATAAGTAGTAGAGATTTTATCGCTACATACAGTTAAGCAGAAACATAAACATGGATGATCATAGAAAGTATGATATATGCAAATATTTTTCCACTTCTTGGAAACATCTCATTGAAAGTTCAAATAAGTACACATTTCATGCACTTTTACAGCTAAAAGGACCAAAAGGTTGTGCTTTGCCACTTCTTGGAAACATCTCATTGAAAGTTCAAATAAGTACACATTTCATGCACTTTTACAGCTAAAAGGACCAAAAGGTTGTGCTTTGATTTGTTTGTTCTTCATCATGGAATGAAAAAAATTAAGCCCAAATGGCAAACTTGCATGAAGTCATGAACAAGCAACTGTCGAGTGTTAGGTCAAAAAAATTGCAGTTATTGTTAGCAGAAACGGCAGGAAAAACGAAATAGATCAACCAACAAATCACAGAGCACGACACATAGATTTACGTGGAAAACCCTTCAATGCGAAGGGAAAAACCATGGGCACCAGCCAGGCGAAACATTCACTATATGTGGAGTGTTTACAGAACGTCGTCCGTAGACGGCGGCTTACAAGAGGAGTAAAAAGACGACGAGCAGCAAACCCTAATTAGGGTCACTAATATATACACTCCGACCCAAGCCTTCCGGCGACGGGCCTCCGCTCCACTCGCCAACACGGCCTCCATATACGGAATTTGGATCACAAACTCAACAGTTATAACAACAAAGTAGGGAGAGATAGAGAAGCACATGCCTCAGATTTCTGCAGCATATAACATGATTGATTTTTCTTTCCAGCTTCCGCTCATAGTACTGCTTGCCTTCCTTGACTATCTGAACTAATAAGCTTAACTGACAATGTCCAGTAACTTCAGAACATTGATCATGAGGTTATAGTTTCAGTGACTGTTACTTCTAAGATCTCTTGCATGCCCCAGAATATCTCTGTTCCATACTTCCATAGTTCCATTGGTTCTTGTTCAGTTGGAAAATGGCATAAAATTATCAAGAACAAATGAATGCTAAATGTTCTTGTATCGCTTAGTGCCTGGGGTTCACCTTTTTATTTGTACATGTTTCTCAAAAGTTCAAGAAATATATACAACTGATACTGATTGGCACGTATCTCTAATAGTCTTTCTGTTAGATTGATTTTGTGGAACAAAAGAGCCCGAATACTAGACAAAGAAACCAAATGCTCAAGCGTAGATAGGTATTGTTCTCTTCTTTATTCTGCAGCTGAGTATGGATGCTGAATTTCTGTTACAAATGTTATCCAGAAAACTAACATCCATTCAATCGAAGGACAGAAGTTGAGGAAAAGTGGATTCAAGCATCATGCTTAAAAGAGCAAAAATCTTTTCTCTCCAAGTAGACGCTTCAATCAATGCAGTATATGATAATTGTACATCCTCTACCAATAATCCCCACATGAGCAAACTCCTTGTACTATATGATGGATCCTATTGGTGTCTTTGAGGACAATCTCTCTACAGGTGATTATTGAAATCAGCTTCGCAGCAAGATGACAGTCGCTACAGGTTCTGAGATTCATAGTCACCCTGATAATTGTACCTGGACTAGTGTTCAAAAGGAGAAATGCAATAGCTAATTTCTCACTGTGAACAGAAAGATGGTCTTCCTTGTCTTCTTCTTCGACATCATGAAGTGTAGCCTCTACCTCTGGGTTATAACCCATCCCCCTTATTTTTCCCAATAGCTCATCCAGTTTATGGTAGATCATTTCAGATTGTGGGTGACATCTATCACCAATATGAAATGTGTGAACCTGATCCCCTAGCTCAACAATACTAGTACCAGGAAATTTCTTGATACCCTTATTCACCATGACACTTCTCACCGAGGTAACATCTGCCCATCTCCCAGCTCTAGCATACATATTAGATAACAGCACATAGTATCCTGTTTGTTCAGGTACTAAGCTGAACAGATTGTCTGCTGCCACGAGTCCAATGTCCATATTGGAGTGAATTCGACAAGCTTGTAATAAGGCTCCCCAGACTCTTTCATTTGGCTCAATCAGCATTGTCGTGATAAAATCATATGCCTCGTTTATACATCCAGCACGGCCGAGAAGGTCCACCATGCAAGTGTAGTGCTCTGCTTTTGGAATGATATGATACCTGGATGTCATGGAATCAAAGTAGTGCTTTCCATCAGCCAAAAGTCCAGCATGGCTGCATGCTGCTAGAACAGCAACGAAGGCAATAGAGTCTGGTTCCAGCCCCTGTCCTAGCATCTTCTCAAAAAGATCAACAGCCTCTCTTCCATGACCATGCTTTCCATAAGCAGATATGATTGAAGTCCATGATATCACATCCCGGGCACTCATCAAATCAAAGATTTCCCTAGCATCCTTCAAACAGCCGCAGCTTGCATACATGTCCATGAGAGCATTTTCAAGCAACAAGTTAGGGCACATATTTTTTCGCTTGATAATCTCGTGGATACGTTTTCCCACTGAAAATGCTGATAGCTCCCCACATGGAGGAAGAACAGTTGCTAGAGTAATTGAATCTGGCTCAACCTCATCCTTTTCCATCAGCATGAACAGCTCAACTGCCTTAACATGAAATTCATTGTTAGCATATACAGCGAGCATAGCATTCCAAGATATAAGTTCCTTAAACTGCATATTGTCAAACACTCTCCTCACAAACCTAATGTCATCTGGCTTGGCGTTCCCCATAGCGGGTAAGATACCTGCCATGGTGCCGGCATCTGGCATTGAACCCTGCAGCACCACAAACTGCTTGAAAACCTCAATAGCACGGTCGAACAGACCCACACGCGCGAACCCCGCGATCATAGCATTCCAAGAGACGACGTCCCGGTGCGGCATTCCGTCGAACACTCTGTAAGCGTCCTCCGGGCGGCCGCACCGCGAGTACATGCTGATCGCGGAGTGTGCCACGTAGACGTTCCTGTCGAGGCGGAGCTTAGCGACGGCGGAGTGGATCTGGAGGCCGAGGAGGAGATCCTTGGACGCCGAGCACGACTTGAGCGCGAGCGGGTAGGTGTAATGGTCGGGGAAGCAGGCTGGGCCCCGCGGCCGCATGGAGGCGAAGAGGACGAGCGCATCGCGGTGGAGAGAGGAGGCGGTGAGCGCGCGAATGAGTACGTTGAAGCAGACGGTGGTGGTTCTGCTCCTGCCGTCGGGGGAGGAGGACTCGAGCACGGTGTGCGCCAAGGGGAGCGCGGAGCAGGCAGCGTAGGCTTGGATGAGTTTGACGTTAGCGTGTGCCGCGGATGGGTGAGAAGGGTGGAGCAGCACGAGGAGCCGCGCGTGCGCGGCGCGCAGGGATGGGAGGTGGGCGGGTGCACGGCAGGCGGCCAAAAGGCGGAGGAGAGACTCGCCGGACGTGGGGAGGTGGCTCCGCGATGCGTGCATCCGATCTGCTGGAGCCTGGAGTGTCGTGTCCCGTGGTCACCGTCGACGGCGCGAGACACCGATGATTAGGACCGAAAAAAAAAGCTGGAGCTCCACGAGCTGACTCGGGCTCAGACCGGCTCGACGTTTAGAACGAGGCTAACAAGCCGAGCCTGTTTTTATGGATCGTGGTTCGCTATAGTTCGTGAGCTGGCTCGTGGCTCGCCAACAACAATTTAGTACATAAAATTCTGATTAACATATAATATTAGTACTGAGAATTATGTTATTTGAGTAGACAATTCATTTATGAACTCGCCTTGCTGGAAACGGATTGAGCCGAGTCTTCTTTTGAGAGGCTGGTGATATCCTAGGCGGGTTAATAGGATTGATGTCTCTTCTGTTTTAGAAAGTCTACCTTAAAAGATTTGCATGAGTAAGTGATTCAGACATAGAATGCATGACGCGTATAGGCTTAGAGGGATCACATAACATGCATACGACGACACTAGTCACACAAACGTGACTAAAAGAGAATAAGATTGACAGATTACATTACCAATAAGGTACATCTTTTTTAAGTATAACTCAAAAGAACCTCTGGGTTAAATATGTTTGGCTTAAAACAATTTTGAGATGGGTGACCGATCGAGAAATTTTCTCGGGTGCGCATAAGTGAGGTTAAAGTACGCACAAAAGACATGTCAGTATGTATGATGGTCTATAATCTTAGAGGGTTGTCAAGAGTAAGTATCGTCGGTCAACAAGTAAAAGTGGTGTTATAGAATATCACATTACTACTCCATCGAAACTTGTTGATTGTCCTCAAGTAATAGCATGTCATGTGATGCATAGTTGCGTACCCATATTTACTCATCCTAAAGTTGCTAGTGTGAAGATGTGCAACAGCATGTCATGTAATCATAGTTGCATACCCATATTTACTCATCCTAAAGTTGCTAATGTGAAGATGTACAAGTAGACTGACACGAAAATGTATGTATGTCAGGGTTTAGTTATCTAAAGGATAAGGATGTCTCCAGCAAATCATATATATAGTTAAGGGCGAACCCATATTGGTCCCAACGAGGGCACATGCCCCAGCTCAAAATCTGCTAACTAGAGTTAATAGACAATTTTTCACCATTAGTGCCCCATCTCAAGCAAATTAGAGGCCCTCACATAAGTACATATTCAACAAAACTTCACATATGGATAGAAGTATGCCCCAGCTTAGTTTTTTGTCTGGGTCCGCCCCTTATATGATCATGCAAAACATTGTTTTGTATTGTAGACTATATTATTCATATAGTGAAGTTTAAAATACAAGATGGGATAAGAGGTAGCATGGGTAAGCTCGTAGAGACAGCCTAAGCATGCCAAGAGGAACCATGCACAGGGCCATATCACCACGAAATGTCAGTTTGTCAGTATGCACCATCATACTATGACGCTAATAATGTATCCTTTCCACATTCTGTCCATAGAGTTTCGGGATTCCATCAGTAAATGCACGGACAAACTGAGAATTTCCACCAGAAATAAAGTCGTGGTCTCCACACATTTCATATGGGTCATCCTGACCCCAGAAGGCCATGGAGAGATCAGCAAGAGGGGTAACATTAGCATACTCCAGATTTGCTAAATGCCAGTCTAAAAGCATCATCTCTTTGAAAGGGAATTAGGCTTTCACCTAGTCCCTAAATAATTTTGGTGGTTGAATTGCCCAACACAAATATTGGACTAACTAGTTTGCTCTAGTGTATAAGTTATACAGGTGCAAAAGGTTCACACTTAGCCAATAAAATGACCATGTGTTGGGTTCAACAAAAGGGCAAAGGAGCAACCAAAGGCTCCTCTGGTCTGGCGCACCGGACTGTCCGGTGTGCCACCGGACAGTGTCCGGTGCACCAGAGGACTTCAGCTCAAACTCGTCGCCCTCGGGAAATTTCCAGAGCCAGCACACTAAAATTCACCGGACTGTCCGGTGCTCATTTGAGACGCGGCTCAGGAACTCGCCAGTCTCGGGAATTCGCAAAGACTGCTCCGCTATAATTCACCGGACATGTCCGGTGTGCACCGGACTGTCCGGTGCAACCTCGGGGCAACGGCTACTTCGCGCCAACGGTCACCTGCGGGTGCATTTAATGCGCGCCAGAAGCGCGCAGTCGTCAGGCACGCGGGAGCAGGCGCACCGGACACTCTACAGTACATGTCCGGTGCGCCACCGGACATCAAGGCGGGCCCAGGGTCAGAACTCCAACGGTCAAATTGCAATGGCTATGGTGACGTGGCTGTCACACCGGACATGTCCAGTGTGCACCGGACTGTCCGGTGCACCATACGACAGACAGCCCCACCAACGGTCATGTTTGGTGGTTGAGGCTATAAATACCCCAACCACCCCACCATTCATTGTATCCAAGTTTTCCAGCTTCCAACCACTATACAAGAGCTAGCATTCATTGCAAAGCACACCAAAAAGAGATCAAATCCTCTCCCAACTCCACACAAAGCCCTAGTGACTAGAGAGAGTGATTTGTAGTGTTCATTTGAGCTCTTGCGCTTGGATCGCTTCTTTTTCTTTGGTATTCTTTCTTGTGATCAAACACTCACTTGTAATTGAGGCAAGAGACACCAATCGTGTGGTGGTCCTTGCGGGAAGTTTGATTCCCAAGTGATTTGAGAAAGAGAAGCTCACTCGGTCCGAGGGACCGTTTGAGAGAGGGAAGGGTTGAAAGAGACCCGGCCTTTGTGGCCTCCTCAACGGGGAGTAGGTTTGAGAGAACCGAACCTCGGTAAAACAAATCCGCGTGTCTCACTTCATTATTCGCTTGCTATTTGTTTTGCGCCCTCTCTCGCGGACTTGATTATATTTCTAACGCTAACCCGGCTTGTAGTTGTGATTATTTTTGAGAATTTCAGTTTCGCCCTATTCACCCCCCCTCTAGGCGACTTTCAATTGGTATCAGAGCCCGGTGCTTCATTAGAGCCTAACCGCTCGAAGTGATGTCAGGAGATCACACCAAGAGGGAGATGGAGACCGGCGACAAGCCCACTACGAGCCAAGGGAGCACTTCATCGGAAGAGTCCCGCACCAAGAGGAAGGAAAAGAAGAAGGACTCCTCCAAACGGAAGGAGAAAAGATCTTCTTCACACCACGAAGAGAAGAAGAAGGACTCCTCCAAAGGGAAGGAGAAAATGTCTTCTTCACATCACAAAGAGAAGAAGGAAAAATCCTCTTCCCACAAGCCGCATCGAAGTGGGGACAAGAAGAAAAGGATGAGGAAGGTGGTCTACTACGAGACCGATTCTTCATCAACATCCACCTCCGGCTCCGACGCGGCATCCGTCACTTCTAAGCGCCAAGAGCGTAAGAAGTATAGTAAGATCCCCCTATGCTACCCTCGCATTCCTAAACATACACCTTTACTTTCCGTCCCGTTAGGCAAACCACCAACATTTAATGGTGAAGACTATGCTATGTGGAGTGATTTAATGCGATTTCATCTAACCTCACTCCACAAAAGTATATGGGATGTTGTTGAGTATGGTGTACAGGTACCATCCGTAGGGGATGAAAACTATGATGAGGACGAGGTGGCCCAAATTGAGCACTTCAACTCTCAAGCTACAACCATACTCCTTGCTTCTCTAAGTAAGGAGGAATATAACAAGGTGCAAGGGTTGAAGAGCGCGAAGGAGATTTGGGACCTTCTCAAGACCGCGCACGAGGGTGATGAACTCACCAAAATCACCAAGCGGGAAACGATCGAGGGGGAGCTCGGTCGCTTCCGTCTTCGCCAAGGGGAGGAGCCTCAAGACATGTACAACCGGCTCAAGACCTTGGTGAACCAAGTACGCAACCTTGGGAGCAAGAAGTGGGACGACCACGAGGTGGTTAAGGTTATCCTAAGATCTCTTATTTTCCTTAACCCCACTCAAGTTCAATTAATTCGTGGCAACCCAAGATATACTCAAATGACCCCCGAGGAAGTTATCGGGAATTTTGTGAGCTTTGAATGTATGATCAAGGGCTCAAGGAAGATCAACGAGCTTGATGATCCCTCCACGTCCGAAGCACAACCGGTGGCATTTAAAGCGACGGAGGAGAAGAAGGAGGAGTCTACACCAAGTAGACAACCAATTGATGCTTCCAAGCTCGACCAATGAGGAGATGGCTTTAATCATCAAAAGCTTTCGCCAAATCCTCAAGCAACGGAAGGGGAAAGACTACAAATCCCGTTCCAAGAAGGTTTGCTACAAGTGTGGTAAGCCCGGTCACTTTATAGCTAAATGTCCTTTATCAAGTGACAGTGACAGGGACAACGACAAGAAGGGCAAGAGAAGAGAGAAGAAGAGGTACCACAAGAAGAGGGCGGCGATGCCCACATGTGCCGCGAGTGGGACTCCGACGAGAGCTCCACCGAGTCCTCCTCCAACGAGGACGCCGCCAACATCGCCGTCACCAAGGGGCTTCTCTTCCCCAACGTCGGCCACAAGTGCCTCATGGCAAAGGACGGCAAAAGGAAGAAGGTTAAATCTAAATCCTCCACAAAATATGAATCCTCTAGTGATGATAATGCTAGTGATGAGGAGGATAACTTGCTTACCCTTTTTGCTAACCTTAACATGGAACAAAAAGAAAAATTAAATGAGCTAATTAGTGCCATCCATGAAAAGGACGATCTCTTGGACTCCCAAGAGGACTTCCTAATTAAGGAAAATAAGAAACATGTTAAGGTTAAAAATGCTTATGCTCTAGAGGTAGAAAAATGTAACAAATTATCTAGTGAGCTAAGCACATGCCATGACACTATTGACAACCTTAGAAATGAGAATGCTAGATTAATTGCTAAGGTTGATTCTCATGTTTGTGATACTTCAATTCCCAATCTTAGAAATGATAATGATGATTTGCTTGCTAAGATTAAGGAATTGAATGATTCTCTTGCTAGCCTTAAGATTGAGAATGAAAAATTGCTTGCTAAGGCTAACAATTTTGATGTTTGCAATGTTACTATTTCTAAACTTAGAAGTGAAAATGATATACTACATGCTAAGATTGTAGAATTAAAATCTTGCAAACCCTCTACATCTACCATTGAGCATGTTTCTATTTATACTAGATGTAGAGATATTGATGTTAATGCTATTCATGATCACATGTCTTTAATTAAACAACAAAATGATCATATAGCAAAACTAGATGCTAAAATTGCCGAGCATAACTTAGAAAATGAAAAGTTTAAATTTGCTAGAAGTATGCTCTATAGTGGGAGACGCCCGGGCATCAAGGATGGCATTGGCTTCCAAAGGGGAGACAATGTCAAACTTAATGCCCCTCCTAAGAACTTGACTAACTTTGTTAAGGGCAAGGCTCCCATGCCTCAAGATAACGAGGGTTACATTTTATACCCTGCCGGTTATCCTGAGAGCAAGATTAGGAAAATTCATTCTAGGAAGTCTCACTCTGGTCCTAATCATGCCTTCATGTATAAGGGTGAGACATCTAGCTCTAGGCAACCAACCCGTGCCAAGTTGCCTAGAAAGAAAACTCCTAATGCATCAAATGATCATGCTATTTCATTCAAAACTTTTGATGCATCATATGTGCTTACTAACAAATCCGGCAAGGTAGTTGCCAAGTTTGTTGGGGGCAAACACAAGGGCTCCAAGACCTGTGTTTGGGTACCCAAAGTTCTTGTTTCTAATGCCAAAGGACCCAAAACCGTTTGGGTACCTAAAGTCAAGAACTAAAATTGTTTTGTAGGTTTATGCATCCGGGGGCTCAAGTTGGATACTCGACAGCGGGTGCACAAACCACATGACAGGGGAGAAGAAGATGTTCTCCTCCTATGAGAAAAATCAAGATCCCCAACGAGCTATCACATTCGGGGATGGAAACCAAGGTTTGGTCAAAGGTTTGGGTAAAATTGCTATATCTCCTGACCATTCTATTTCCAATGTTTTTCTCGTAGATTCATTAGATTACAATTTGCTTTCTGTATCTCAATTATGCAAAATGGGCTACAACTGTCTATTTACTGATGTAGGTGTCACTGTCTTTAGAAGAAGTGATGATTCAATAGCATTTAAGGGTGTGTTAGAGGGTCAACTATACTTAGTAGATTTTGATAGAGCTGAACTCGACACATGCTTAATTGCTAAGACTAACATGGGTTGGCTCTGGCATCGCCGACTAGCCCATGTTGGGATGAAGAATCTTCATAAGCTTCTAAAGGGAGAGCACATTTTAGGACTAACCAATGTTCATTTTGAGAGAGACAGGGTTTGTAGCGCATGCCAAGCAGGAAAGCAAATTGGTGTCCATCATCCACACAAGAACATCATGACGACTGACAGGCCACTGGAGCTCCTACACATGGATCTATTCGGCCCGATTGCTTACATAAGCATCGGCGGGAGTAAGTATTGTCTAGTAATTGTGGATGATTATTCTCGCTTCACTTGGGTATTCTTTTTGCAGGAAAAATCTCAAACCCAAGAGACCTTAAAGGGATTCTTGAGACGGGCTCAAAATGAGTTCGGCTTAAGGATCAAGAAAATTAGAAGCGACAATGGGACGGAGTTCAAGAACTCACAAATAGAAGGCTTCCTTGAGGAGGAGGGCATCAAGCATGAGTTCTCTTCTCCCTACACTCCACAACAAAATGGTGTAGTGGAGAGGAAGAATCGAACTCTATTGGACACGGCAAGAACCATGCTTGATGAGTACAAGACACCAGATCGGTTTTGGGCCGAGGCGGTCAACACCGCCTGCTACGCCATCAACCGGTTATATCTACACCGAATCCTCAAGAAGACATCCTATGAACTCCTAATCTGTAAAAAGCCCAATATTTCATATTTTAGAGTTTTTGGTAGCAAATGCTTTATTCTTGTTAAGAGAGGTAGAAAATCTAAATTTGCTCCTAAAACTGTAGAAGGCTTTTTACTAGGATATGACTCAAACACAAGGGCATATAGAGTCTTTAACAAGTCCTCAGGACTTGTTGAAGTTTCTTGTGACGTTGTGTTTGATGAAACTAACGGCTCTCAAGTAGAGCATGCTGATCTTGATGAGATAGGTGAAGAACAGGCTCCATGCATCGCTCTAAGGAACATGTCCATTGGGGATGTGTGTCCTAAGGAATCCGAAGAGCCTCCAAATGCACAAGATCAACCATCCTCCTCCACGCAAGCATCTCCACCAACTCAAATTGAGGATGAGGCTCAAGATGTTGAACGAGAAGATCAAGAAGATGAGCCACCTCAAAATAACGGCAACGATCAAGGGGGAGATACAAATGATGAAGACAAGGAGGATGAAGAACCAAGGCCGCCACACCCAAGAGTCCACCAAGCAATCCAACGAGATCACCCCGTCGACACCATCCTCGGCGACATTCATAAGGGGGTAACTACTCGATCTCGGGTTGCACATTTTTGTGAGCATTACTCCTTTGTTTCCTCTATTGAGCCACACAGGGTAGAGGAAGCACTCCAAGATGCGGATTGGGTGATGGCGATGCAAGAGGAGCTCAACAACTTCACAAGGAATGAGGTATGGCACTTAGTTTCACGTCCTAACCAAAATGTTGTAGGAACCAAGTGGGTCGTCCGCAACAAGCAAGATGAGCATGGTGTGGTGACTAGGAACAAAGCTCGACTCGTGGCCAAGGGATATTCACAAGTCGAAGGTTTGGATTTTGGTGAAACCTATGCACCCGTAGCTAGGCTTGAGTCAATTCGCATATTATTAGCCTATGCTACTTACCATGGCTTCAAGCTTTATCAAATGGACGTGAAGAGTGCTTTCCTCAATGGACCGATCAAGGAGGAGGTCTATGTTGAGCAACCTCCCGGCTTTGAAGACAATGAGTATCCTAATCATGTCTATAGGCTCTCTAAGGCGCTTTATGGGCTCAAGCAAGCCCCAAGAGCATGGTATGAATGCCTTAGAGATTTCCTTATTGCTAATGGTTTCAAAGTCGGCAAAGCTGATCCTACTTTATTCACTAAAACTCTTAACAATGATTTGTTTGTATGCCAAATTTATGTTGATGATATCATATTTGGGTCTACTAACGAATCTACATGTGAAGAATTTAGTAGGATCATGACAAAGAAATTCGAGATGTCAATGATGGGGGAGTTGAAATATTTCTTAGGATTTCAAGTGAAGCAACTCCAAGAGGGCACCTTCATTAGCCAAACAAAGTATACTCAAGACATTCTAAGCAAGTTTGGAATGAAGGATGCCAAGCCCATCAAGACTCCCATGGGAACAAATGGGCATCTCGACCTCGACACGGGAGGTAAGTCCGTGGATCAAAAGGTATACCGGTCGATGATTGGTTCATTGCTTTATTTATGTGCATCTCGACTGGACATTATGCTCTCCGTTTGCATGTGTGCAAGATTCCAAGCCGACCCTAAGGAATCACACCTTACGGCCGTAAAACGAATCTTGAGATATTTGGCTTATACTCCTAAGTTTGGGCTTTGGTACCCTCGGGGATCCACGTTTGATTTGATTGGTTATTCGGATGCCGATTGGGCAGGGTGTAAGATTAATAGGAAGAGCACATCGGGGACTTGCCAGTTCTTGGGAAGATCCTTGGTGTCTTGGGCTTCAAAGAAGCAAAATTCGGTCGCTCTTTCTACCGCCGAAGCCGAGTACATTGCCGCAGGCCATTGTTGCGCGCAATTGCTTTGGATGAGGCAAACCCTGCGGGACTACGGTTACAAACTAACCAAAGTTCCTCTTCTATGTGATAATGAGAGTGCAATCCGCATGGCGGATAATCCCGTTGAGCATAGCCGCACTAAAC
The DNA here is from genome assembly GCF_902167145.1 of Zea mays. Lineage (NCBI taxonomy): Eukaryota > Viridiplantae > Streptophyta > Magnoliopsida > Poales > Poaceae > Zea > Zea mays. The sequence goes on from NC_050096.1 coordinate 32,651,575, forward strand.
ACATAGCCATTCGGTATCATTTTCTTAGGGATCACCAACAAAAGGGGGATATCGAGATTTCATACATTAGCACTAAAGATCAATTGGCCGATATCTTTACCAAGCCACTTGATGAACAATCTTTTACCAGACTTAGGCATGAGCTTAATATTCTTGATTCTAGGAATTTCTTTTGCTAAACTTGCACACATAACTCATAAATATACCTATGATCATGTCGCTTTTATATATGCTATGACTACTGTGTTTTCAAGTGTATTTCAAACCAAGTCATAGGTATATTGAAAGGGAATTGGAGTCTTCGGCGAAGACAAAGGCTTCCACTCCACTCTACTACTCATCCTTCGCCATCACTCCGAGCATTTCTCTCCAACTCTGGTATAATCTTCACTCATTTATTTCATGACCAAAGAAGGAGAAAGTACTTCGTTGGGCTCTAATGATTCCGTTTTTGGCGATTCATGCCAAAGGGGGAGAAAATATGAGCCCAAAGCAAAAGGACCGCACCACCACCCTAATTTTAAAATTAATGATTTTCAATTGAATGGAAAATTTCAAAATTGGTATCTCTTTGTGTTCTAAAGGGGGGAGCAAGTAGTATTTTCAAAATTGATGTCTTAAAACCCTCTTGAACACTAAGAGGAGAATTTATTTGAGGGGGAGTTTTGTTTAGTCAAAGGAAAAGCATTTGAAACCAGGGGAGAAAATTTCAAACTTGAAAATGCTTTGCCAAAATCTTGCTCATTTATCTTTGACTATCTTGCAAAAGCTCTTGAAAAGAATTTACAAAAGATTTTGCAAAACAAAACATGTGGTGCAAATATGGTCCAATATGTCAAAAACAAAGAAAACAATCCATGCGCATCATGTAAGTATTTATATTGGCTCAATTCTAAGCAACCTTTGCACTTACATTATGCAAACTAGTTCAATTATGCACTTCTATATTTGCTTTGGTTTGTGTTGGCATCAATCACCAAAAAGGGGGATTGAAAGGGAATTAGGCTTTCACCTAGTCCCTAAATAATTTTGGTGGTTGAATTGCCCAACACAAATATTGGACTAACTAGTTTGCTCTAGTGTATAAGTTATACAGGTGCAAAAGGTTCACACTTAGCCAATAAAATGACCATGTGTTGGGTTCAACAAAAGGGCAAAGGAGCAACCAAAGGCTCCTCTGGTCTGGCGCACCGGACTGTCCGGTGTGCCACCGGACAGTGTCCGGTGCACCAGAGGACTTCAGCTCAAACTCGTCGCCCTCGGGAAATTTCCAGAGCCAGCGCACTAAAATTCACCGGACTGTCCGGTGTACACCGGACAATGTCCGGTGCTCATTTGAGACGCGGCTCAGGAACTCGTCAGTCTCGGGAATTCGCAAAGACTGCTCCGCTATAATTCACCGGACATGTCCGGTGTGCACCGGACTGTCCGGTGCAACCTCGGGGCAACGGCTACTTCGCGCCAACGGTCACCTGCGGGTGCATTTAATGCGCGCCAGAAGCGCGCAGTCGTCAGGCACGCGGGAGCAGGCGCACCGGACACTCTACAGTACATGTCCGGTGCGCCACCGGACATCAAGGCGGGCCCAGGGTCAGAACTCCAACGGTCAAATTGCAACGGCTATGGTGATGTGGCTGTCACACCGGACATGTCCGGTGTGCACCGGACTGTCCGGTGCACCATACGACAGACAGCCCCACCAACGGTCATGTTTGGTGGTTGAGGCTATAAATACCCCAACCACCCCACCATTCATTGTATCCAAGTTTTCCAGCTTCCAACCACTATACAAGAGCTAGCATTCATTGCAAAGCACACCAAAAAGAGATCAAATCCTCTCCCAACTCCACACAAAGCCCTAGTGACTAGAGAGAGTGATTTATAGTGTTCATTTGAGCTCTTGCGCTTGGATCGCTTCTTTTTCTTTGGTATTCTTTCTTGTGATCAAACACTCACTTGTAATTGAGGCAAGAGACACCAATCGTGTGGTGGTCCTTGCGGGAAGTTTGATTCCCAAGTGATTTGAGAAAGAGAAGCTCACTCGATCCGAGGGACCGTTTGAGAGAGGGAAGGGTTGAAAGAGACCCGGCCTTTGTGGCCTCCTCAACGGGGAGTAGGTTTGAGAGAACCGAACCTCGGTAAAACAAATCCGCGTGTCTCACTTCATTATTCGCTTGCTATTTGTTTTGCGCCCTCTCTCGCGGACTTGATTATATTTCTAACGCTAACCCGGCTTATAGTTGTGATTATTTTTGAGAATTTCAGTTTCGCCCTATTCACCCCCCCTCTAGGCGACTTTCACTCTTCATGCTCAGCTACAACACCATGTGCTGCTCGGAATGCTGTAAGTGCAATGTCCAATGACAAATCAACACCATGTAGTACAATATCAACAATAACCTATCTCAACCGACAAACCATGTCCAAAAACTGGTTAGAAGCAACCTCAACACGAGCATCCATGACAGGGTCAACAGGGCAACCATCATTGATACCATTGAGAACGCAACCTCCAAGGTCAGCAACATCAACATTGTCAGGATACTCTATAGTAGAAGTGTCAGGATTAGAACGTCGGAGCGCTATAATGTGATTGTGAACGAAAAGGTAGTTGGACTGCTCGGTGCCGCCAATGCATGGAAGCACGACGGCCACAATCTCGTCCTCGAAGAGGGAGAGAGAGTCCACGAGAAACCCCCAGCGAGAGTGATGACAGCCTCAAAATCGAGCTCCTCATCCCATTGAACCTCATTAGTAATTTCATTGGACAAATACTGAGCATCACTATTCCACATCATTGCATTCATGAATATCACTTGCTTTCCCTCCCTTACTCTTATACTTTTTGTGTGATCAACATTGTAAGGGCGAGAGGCTCCAACTTATGGAGATTCCTCGCAAACGGGAAAAGACTGCTGAGGAAGAAAACTGTGGTACTCAAAGTTGATCATTGGATCACTTGAGAGGGATTGAGTGCAATCGTTGACCGAAGGAGGTCACCACAACATGGAGTAGGCATTGGCCGAACCACGAGATAAAAATCACTGTCTCGTGTTCCTCTTCATTGTGATTGGTTTTCTTATAGAGTTCTCACTTTAGCAACTTGGTTTTAATCGCACTAACATTTCATAACCAAGTTTTGGCTAGTTAGTATTTGATTTTACAAGATCACCTATTCACCCCCCTCTAGGTGCTCTCAATTGGTATCAGAGTCGTACTCTTCATCTAAGGGACTAACCGCCTGAAGAGATGGATCCTAAGAGCAAGGGGATGGTGATCAACGACAAGGAGAAGGAGTCCCTCTTCAATGAGCCAAGAGACGACAAGCCCGCTGACTCAGGCTTGAGTCACAAGAAGAGGGACGAGAAGAAGAAGAGACACATCAAGAAGATTATCTACTATGACAGCGATGCCTCCTCTTCATCACCAAGGGATGGCGACGACGACTCCTCGTCTAAAAAGAAAACGGTTCATCAAAATTACTCCTTTGATTACTCTCGCATCCCATACAATTCAAATGCTCATTTACTCTCTATTCCACTTATAAACCCCCCACACTTCGATGGAGAAGACTACTCATTTTGGAGTCATAAAATGCGTAGCCACTTATTTTCCCTCCATCCTAGCATTTGGGAAATTGTGGAAAATGGAATGCATTTTGATAGTACTGATAACCCTATATTTATCAATGAATAAATACATAAAAATGCCCAAACCACTACTGTTTTGCTAGCATCTCTATGCAGGGATGAATATAACAAGGTCAGCGGCTTGGACAACGCCAAACAGATATGGGACACCCTCAAAATTCACACGAGGGAAATGATGCCACAATGATCACTAAAATGGAACTGGTGGAAGGCGAGCTGGGGAGATTCGCGATGATAAGGGGAGAAGAGCCAACATAGACGTACAACAGGCTCAAGACCCTTGTCAACAAAATCTGAAGCTACGAGAGTACGAGATGGATGGATCACGACGTCGTCCAACTCATGCTCAGGTCATTTACGGTTATTGACCCCCATCTTGTAAATCTTATACGTGAAAACCCTAGGTACACCAAGATGACGCCCGAGGAAATCCTCAGAAAATTTGTAAGCGGGCGTATGATGGTGAGAGAAGCATGATATGTGGACGATGCCTTGAATGGTCCACTACTCGTCTACGAGTCGTAGCCCGTTGCTCTCAAAGCAACTAGCAGCAAGGAGGCGCTACCTAGAAAGGTAGCACAAGTGGAGGCTGCCGGGCTCAATGAGGATGAGATGGCGCTCATCATCAAGCGCTTCAAGACCGCACTGAAAGGACGCAAGGAGTACCCCAACAAGAACAAGTCAAGGGGAAAACGCTCCTGCTTCAAATGTGGTAAGTCTGGTCACTTTATTGCATAATGCCCCGATAACAATAATGACCAGGCACAAGAAAGGCGTGGGAAGAGGGAAAAGAAGAAAAACTACATGAAGGCCAAGGGCGAGGCACACATCAGGAAGGAATGGAACTCCGACTGTTCCTCATCCGACTCCGAAGATGAAGGACTAGCTACCTCGGCCTTCAACAAATCTTTGCTCTTTCCCAACGAAAGCCATACATGCCTTATGGCTAAGGAGAAGAAGGTATGTATTCGAGACACTCCCAAATATACTTCTTCTAGTGATGAAGAATCATCTGATGATGAGGTAGATTATAGTGATTTGTTTAAGGGATTAGATAGAACTAAGGTAGACAAAATAAATGAGTTAATTGATGCTCTTAATGAAAAGGATAGATTGCTAGAAAAGCAAGAAGATATTTTGTATGAGGAACATGATAAATTCATTAGTGTTCAAAAATCTCTTGCTCTTGAAGTCAAGAAAAATGAAATACTTTCCTCTGAACTGTCCACCTGTCATGAATCTATCTCTAGCCTAAAGAATTTAAATGATGATTTGAATGCTAAGCTAGAGAAAGTTAATGTAACTAGTTCATGTGTAGAGCATGTTGTTAATTGTAATAGATGTAAAGACTTTGATGTTGATGCTTGTAATGAACATGTTTCTACTATTGCTAAGTTAAACCATGATGTTGCAAGTCTTAATGCTCAACTTAAGACTTACAAAGAAAGTTATGAGAAACTAAAATTTGCTAGGGATGCCTACACTATTGGTAGACACCCCTCAATTAAGGATGGACTTAGTTTCCGAAAGGAAACCAAGAACTTAACAAGCCAAAGGACTTCCGATCTCAACAAGGAGAAAGGAAAGGCTCCTATGGCTAGTAGTTCTCAAAAGAACCATGCCTATCTTTATGATAAGAAATTTACTAATCATGCTCATATTGATAGGTGTTATGATAATATTGGTTCTCATGATGCTGCATTTAATCCTCATGCTATGTTTGCATCTAGCTCTACATATGCTTATGGTAGAAATAGGCCTAGGCGTAATCATGTTGTGTCTCATGCACCTAGGAAAGCATGCACTGGTCCTAATACTGTTTATCATGCATGTAATTCTTTTGTTGTACACTCAAGATCTTCTCAAGAGGTTTGGGATGAAGGATGCAAAGCCCGCGAAGACACCGATGGGAACTGACGGGCATCTGGACCTCAACAAAGGAGGTAAGTCCGTTGATCAAAAGGCATACCGGTCAATGATAGGATCTTTACTTTATCTCTGTGCTAGTAGACTGGACATTATGCTAAGTGTATACATGTGTGCTAGATTTCAATCCGACCCCAAGGAGTGTCACCTTGTGGCCGTTAAGCGAATTCTTAGATATTTAGTATCTACGCCTTGCTTCAAGATCTGGTATCTAAAGGGGTCTACCTTTGACTTAATCGGATACTCAGATTTCGACTATGCTAGGTGCAAGGTTGATAGGAAGAGCACATCAGGGATTTGTCAGTTTCTGGGAAGGTCCCTGGTATCTTGGAGCTCTAAGAAACAAACATCTGTTGCCCTATCCACCGCTGAAGCCGAGTATGTTGCCATAGGACAATGTTGCGCGCAACTACTTTGGATGAGGCAAACCCTCCGGGACTTTGGCTACAATCTAAGCAAAGTCCCACTCCTATGTGACAATGACAGTGCAACCCGCTTGGCGGATAATCCTATTGAACACAGCCACACTAAGCACATAGACATCCAGCATCACTTCCTGAGAGACCACCAGCAAAGGGGAGATATTAATATTTACCACATTAGCGCCGAGAACCAGCTAGCCGATATCTTCACCAAGCCTTTAGATGAGAAAATGTTCTATAGGTTGCATAGTGAGCAAAATATCTTAGATTCGCGTAACTTGGATTGATCTATAGCATACATGTGTTCTGTGCCTTTGATCATGTTACTTTAAGCTTTACTGTTTTTAAAATTGCTTATATGTGGTGCTCAAGTTGTACAAGTCATCCCCGGACCTCACAAGTCCCTATGCAAATGATGCACATGTTTAGGGGGAGGATGTGCTACAACTTGACTCCTTTTGAGACTAACGTGTTTGTTTGAGTGCTCTTGAAATAGTCTCAAAGGGGATATTGAAAGGGAAATGTGAACTTGGACATAAAGAAAGCTTACACTACCTTCCGGTAAATGTATCTTGTCCTAAGTTTTTGGTTGTACTATTATTGCCTTTTTGCTCTTATTTGACATTTTGGTGAGGCAATGGGGTTAAAGGGCCAAAAGTTATCCCGTTTTGGTGCTTAATGCCAAAGGGGGAGAAATTAAGGCCAAAGCAAATGGATCAGCCAACCACTTGTGAAATTTAAAAAATGCAGAGTTAGAAGCTTTGTATTTGATCAAAACCCTTTTATGGCAAAATCGTTCTCTTATGGGGGAGAAGTTTCATCATAAGAAAAAGGGGGAGTTTTTGGCACTTGATCAAATTTACTCTTGAAATATCTCTCTAATTGCTCAATCAAGTGTGTTTGACTTAGAGATAGGAAAAAGCATTTATTTTGTGAAAGTAAACCAAGTGGTGGCAAAAGCGATCCAAATATGCCAAATCCTAGTGGAGTTAAATTGGTCTTCAATTTGCAATTCTTGAGAATGGTATTGCACTCTTTAGTTGCTTTTCAATGTGTTGGCATAAATCACCAAAAACAGGGAGATTGAAAGGGAAATGTGCCTGTCGGAGAGGGAATTCTCCGGCCGGATGGCGGAGTGCACCCGCCCTAAGTCCTAAGATGAGGAGGGGGCTTAAGCGTTTTGCCTGTTTAGCTAAGCGATTGTCAAGCACATGAACACGCGAGGATTTAGAGTGGTTCGGGCCGCCGGAGCGTAATACCCTACTCCATTGTGTGTTGGATTGTTGTGGAAGCTTGAGCTGTGTGTAAGCCTGAACGACTTGTCCCTTTGTAACGCTGCATGCTTCCCCTTTTATAGCTGAAGGAGGGCATGCACAAAGGTGCTGAGCCCCGACATGTGGGCCCAGGGACATAATGGATATAGCACTTGGAGCTACAAATGTTCATTGCTGGAGCAATCTTCTCGCGCCCTGACATCCGAGATCTGCGTATCCTTGGCGTGTAGGGGAAGCTTCTTGTATAAGGGATGGTGAGTACAGTGCGCTGCATGGCACGGACACACTGTTTGACAACAGACTGGATAGGCGTGCCGTCTGCAGGATGACCCCTGACACCGTCTGCCAGCGGAGTGGACAGGACACATTAAATGCTAAGAGGGCACATCACCTATCAGCATGGTGGTAGGCGGCGCGTCCTCTCCGCAATAAATGCAGAGACCGCGGGGTTTTAGAGGCCTCACGTCAGGCCCCGCCCGTTGGCTTATGTCATGGGCTACAAGCCACGCGGCGGCTGCGGGTCTCCGCCTGAGCGGGGAGCGCAGGGCAAGGCCAGGACACGTGCCAGCTCCGGACCCTCACTCATGTCGGGGTTCCTTCCGTCCCGGGGCCTTGTTGTGGCTCGGACCTTACTCGGAGAGACCTGGGCCCGTCGGCATGCCTTCTTGGGAGTTCCGGACTGTATCCGAGGGTCCGGGTTGTGCGTACAGGGGTCCGGTGTTCCTCTGTGGAGGTCCGGACCTAATGATGCATCATGGGGTGTACTATCTCTCCTTGCCACGTGGTGCCCCTAGACCCGCCCATGTGGTGGGGTCGGGCGCCGTTCTCCGTGTGGCCAGGAGACGTCGTACGTGTACAATGTCTTTATACTGTAGTAGAGGGTACCCCTGATTGAGGGTACTGACAGTGGCCCCCGGGCCTGCCTCAGGGGAGGATGCGAGCCTACAGGTGGGGCCAGAGTCTGATTGGCGATTGGCCTGCTGCTCCTGCGCGCCTATTGATGCAATTACTGCCGGCTCGCCTATGGTTACGCCGACTGCCACGCCCGTTCCCACGGCTGACTAGCCCGTGACCTTCGTACTTAATGTCACTGTTGGGCCATGCGCGGGGTGCCTCGAGTCGCTACACTGGTTCTGAAAACTTATCTTGGCAGTCTTCTATGACGGCCCCGAGGGGACGCGGCATTGGCACAAGCGGCGGTGCGATTTTTCCGCACCCAGTAACCGGCGCGCCGGTTGCATGACATGTGGGCCTGGGCCCCCATGTTGGACCATCGATTGCAGCGAAGCTGAGGGGGCGCACAACCGCGGTGCGGTTGTACGCTTCCTGCGTGGCGGTTCGCCTTCTCGACTGCTGGTTTTGGTGAAAATGAAGAGGCGCATAATCACGGGGCGGTTGCACGCTCCTTGTGCGGCGGTTCGCCTTCCTGACCGCTGGTTGCGGTGAAAATGAAGGGGTGCATAACCGCGGGGCGGTTGCCTGCTCCTTGTGCGGCGGTTTGCCTTCTTTGCGCTTCAGGCCTGCCTGTATGACATGTGGGGCCTGGCCCCCATGTCATAGGGTGGGAACCCTTGGTGCGCACCGGTGGAGACTTTGCCCGCGACGCTTCGGGGCGCGAGTGGGGAAATCTGCCTTTAAAAAGGGGGTCCATCCCCCGGGCAGTAGCCATGCCTCGCTCCTCTCGCATTCATCGCGCCCTTCCGCCTTCCGGGCCTCTGGATGGGGCGCGCCGGTGTCCACTGGAGGGATCCGCGTCAGGGCCACCCCCTCCGGCGGTCTCACCGCCGGGGAGCTCGCGCTCTTCGTTTCCTGTGCGGTGGTGCTGCCGATCTTGTCTCCTTCTTGCTGTTGTTGGAGGAGCGCAATCTCGTGGGGGTTGGCGCCCTTCTGCCATCGCTCGGCTTCAAGGATTTTCATCATGCAGCCCAGCTACAGTCTCCCGCCGGTGGTCATCTATAAGGATGACCACCAGCCTCGTGGTGGAGAGAAGCTAGCCGGGCTACGGCCTCCCCCCTACCCTCAGCTTCAAGGATGTTCATCATCCTTGCTGGGTTGGAAGGCGAGCCGAGTCGGGGCCCTAACCTCCGCATGGGCTGGTGACCCACTTCTTCCTCCAGCATTTGGAGGAGAAGGATGTTCACCAGCCTTGCGGAGGAGGCGAACCTCGGCTACACGGGGCCGGCTGGCTGCAGGCCATCAGCTGCAGCATGTCTGGCTCCTTGGCCCGGATGGCTTTGGTGCCGCCTCCAATGCTGCCTCCCGCCGTCAAGTGGGGCATGGCTATCCATCCACCGCACGGGCGACGGTCGCGTCGTGTGCAGGTCCGCCGCACCCGTAGCGTCCCCTTTACCGCCGGCCACGCTGTTCTGACGCCGCCCCGAGGGGTTGTACAAGATGTCGTACGTCGTGGAGGTGACAACCACGTTCTTGGATGGTCTTGTCCTCACCCCCGCAGGAGGACGGGGGCGAGGACCTTTCTGCATGCGCTGAGGCGGCCGCCGTCGCCGGTAAGCCACCGGTGCAGAGGTGGTCGCCTCCGCTGGCTGGGGCTGCCCGTTGCAGAGGTGGTCGCCTCCGCTGGCGGGGGCTACCCGTCGCAGAGGTGGACGCTGCCGTTGGTGAGGCTGCCCAGTGCAGAGGTGGTTGCCTCCGTTGGCGAGACCACCTGCGCCTCTTGTAGCCAAGCCTCCAACTCTTTAGCTTTAATGGCCTCGTTGTCGCCCCCCGTAGGAGGACGGGAGGCGAGGACCTCTTCGCAATGGCGCGCGCATTGAGGCGACCATCACCGCTGTCACACCGTCTTGGAGGATTCCGCAAGGACAGCGGCCGCGAACTTCCAACGCGACTCCACTGGCGTCTGGTAGTTTATACCTGCAGAGTAGAGATGGAACTAGGATTCTGCTTGAAGGCGGATGTAATACTTTTGCTTTTTGTAAGGTACTTTTGAGTACTATTTATCAAGCAGTATTAGCACTTATCTGTGTACCACTTGTCCCTGTTGTGTGTGGCGTAACCGATTCCTCCTTGGTACTTGGCCCCCCTGGGGTGTAGGCTCGATTTGTCGAGGCTGCAGACCAGCATACCTAAGAAAGAATTGGCAATGGCCCATAGGAGGTAGCCTCGACTAGGACCTAGGCCTGTACACAGCTTTGGCTAGGGAGCATTAGTAGTACACCCGCAGGACCCGCCACCTGACACTATCCATCCTTTGACACATGCTCGGGACCTGCAGGGTCTAGTCTAGGAAACCAAGTTGTGTGTCGGGACCCCCTGGATGGTGGTTCTAGGTTCTAGGACACCCGTCGCAGAGTGGTGGAGTGTGCAGGCCCACGGTACGGAACCAGGCTGAGCGGCTACATGGCTCCGGACCTCTCCAGGAGACAAGTGTCCATTCTCTAGTTTCGGACCCCAGGTTGCCGGACCCACATGACTTATAACTCCAAATACTAGGGTACCCGTCACGGAGTGGTGGAGTGTGCAGGCTTTTGGGTACGGGACCAGGCTAAGTGGCCACACAGGCTCCGGACCACCCCATGGAACGGGCTCCCGCTCTTTAGAGCCGGCCCCCAGGTTGTCGGGCCCTCCTGCTTTCGCAGAGAGGTCCTAAACTGCAAGCCTGGCTGTTCAATTCGGATGTCTTCATGTCTGATGGGATTGGAACTGTTCAGGGGGGGTTAGATAAAATAATATCTGAAAAACTGGAAGGTAGGACCATGGAGCAGTAAGATGAAACTATCATAGGGGCACATTTGAGGGGGTAATTCTTTTCTTTATAACTTATCATGCATGGGTGCAGACCAATAGGCCGGGTTTATAGGGACGGACCTCACCGGGTTGGCGTACACGTATGTGTTACCTAGTTACAAAAGGGAAACAAATTCGACCCCTCAGACTTGCTCCTATGGATAGAACTTACAGAGATGCTCCAGCACGAGGGAGAGGTACTCCCTTAGTCTTAGCTAGACAGTCACCCCCGGGTCGGCATATTCCCGTCACCTTGAAGGGTCCTTCCCAGCTGGGGGAGAGTTGTGGAGCCCTTCTTGGTTTGGTACTTGCCGTAGGACTAGATCTCGACCCCGGGTTCCCATCTGCATTTGACGAGGGAGCCCTCATCTTCGGCTGTGGCCATTTCTGCATGAATCCTGTCGGAAATCTGGACCCGTGGGGAGTCCAGAAGGGTTTCCGGGGGAAGGCATGCTTCGGCCCCGTAGACTGGGGGGCACGGGGTCCCCCTGGGGACCCATCTAGCTATCTCCACCGGAGTAGGAGCCTCCAGCGAAGACATCCTTTAGGTCCCCTCAGGTGACTGATACCCGAGGTCTCGTTCAGCCGCGGCCACCTCGCCGTCGTCGACCTTTTCTTTGCCAGGTCGGCGACGAGGTGGGAAACCGTCCTTGGAGGACTGCTCACGCCGCTCGCTAACACGTTTCGCGAGATCAATGATCTCATGACACTCCGCGGCACTGTGGCGACCGTTGGGGTGCACAGGGCATGAGCCGCTGTTACCCCTCTACGGCCGTGGGCATTTGTTGCGGTCGCCTCGGCCCCCGGTCGCGGCTGCAACGACTAGAGCGGTGGACCGCGGCTTCTGGTAGTCACGATCCTTCTTCTTTTTCTTCTTATCATCCTGGGGGACGGTACCCGAGCCACCCGACTGGGCAGCCCTAGTCTGTGGGACCGAGTGCCATGCACGACCCTCGATAGCTCTGGCGCACTTTTCGGCCAGAGCAAAGAGCGTGGGGACAGTTTCCATGTCATGCGTAGCCAACTTCTCCAGCATTTTCTCATCACGTACTCCCTGTCGGAATGCTGTGATGATGGAAGCATCGGAAATGCGAGTTATAGTATCTTGCACCTTGGTGAAGCGGGAGATGAACGTTTGGAGAGTCTCCCCGGGCTCCTGCCTCACCGCATGGAGGTGGGCCTCCACACCATGCTGCCGGTAAGCACCGGCGAAGTTCACAACGAACCGCGTGCAGAGCTCTTCCTAGGAGTAGATTGACCCTGGGGTGAGGTTCATGAGCCAAGTCCAGGCAGGTCCAGACAAGGCGACATGAAAATATGTCGCCATCATAGCGGTGTTTCCACCTGCTGTCGTGATGGCGGTGACGTACACCTGCAGGAACTCCGACGGGATTGACGTTCCATCGTACTTTTCTGACAAGTGTGGCCGGAACTTGGGCGGCCATGATGCCGCACGGAGATGGTCCGCGAGAGCGGCGTAGCCCACGCCGGCCAAGGGGACACCCGCTTGAGATCGAGCGCCCATTGGTGTCTGCGGTGCTACCGCAGCGAAGTCCTGATCGAGGTTGCAGCCCTCGATGTTTTGGCGGCGCTCATGCGCCCTTTCCAGAGAGACTCGGGCATCCTCTCCTGTGCGCCTGTGGTTGAGTTCGGCCTAGGGGTCGTTGGTCTGTGCGCCCCTTACTAAGGGTGAGCGCACAGACGCCGACGCCTCATGTTGGCACCGGGATGACCGTGACCTCGACCTGGTCGAGGTAGAATGTGCCATGCCGAGTAGTCGGTCAACATCGTCCTGCCACTGTTTCATGGCCCCTGGCGAGGCCGTGGAGCTTGGAGGGTGACGTAGCAACTCTCTTGCTGCTGACAATGCTCCCGGGGCCATTCTTAACGGAGTCCGGGATGTTTGTGCAGCTGTATGCTGTCATACAGCGTGCACAACGGCAGTGCCCGGCACAGGGCGGTTGGGAACCTGTGGCGTGGAAGAAGCAGCTTCTTCCTCCACCACGAAATCCACCGAAGTCTCGGCGCGGTACTCAACGATTTGCACCATCATGCTGAGCGAGAAAACAAGCAAAAACTTCAAGCCTAGGCCCCCTACCTGGCGCGCCAAATGTTGGGAGGGAATTCTCCAGCCGGGTGGCAGAGTGCACCCGCCTTAAGTCCTAAGATGAGGAGGGGGCTTAAGCATTTTGCCTGTTTAGCTAAGCGATAGTCAAGCACATGAACACGCGAGGATTTAGAGTGGTTCGGGCCGCCAGAGCGTAATACCCTACTCCACTGTGTGTTGGATTGTTGTGGAAGCTTGAGCTGTGTGTAAGCCTGGACGACTTGTCCCTTTGTAACGCCGCATGCCTCCCCTTTTATAGCTGAAGGGGGGCATGCACAAAAGTGCTGAGCCCCAACATGTGGGCCCAGGGACATAATGGATATAGCACTTGGAGCTACAAATGTTCGTTGCTGGAGCAATCTTCTCGCGCCCTGACATCCGAGATCTGCGTATCCTTGGCATGCAGGGGAAGCTTCTTGTATAAGGGATGGTGAGTACAGTGCGCTGCATGGCACGGACGCACTGTTTGACAACAGACTGGACAGGCGCGCCGTCTGCAGGATGACCCCTGACGTTGTCTGCCAGCGGAGTGGACAGGACGCATTAAATGCTGAGAGGGCACATCACCTGTCAGCATGGTGGCAGGCGGCGCATCCTCTCCGCAATAAATGCAGAGATCGCGGGGCTTTAGAGGCCTCACGTCAGGCCCTGCCCGTTGGCTTATATCACGGGCTACAAGCCACGCGGCGGTTGCGGGTCTTCGCCTGAGCGGGGAGCGCAGGGCAAGGCCTGGACACGTGCCAGCTCCGGACCCTCACTCATGTCGGGGTTCCTTCCGTCCCGGGGCCTTGCTGTGGCCCGGACCTTACTCGGAGAGACCTGGGGCCCGTCAGCATGCCTTCTTGGGAGTTCCAGACTATATCCGAGGGTCCGGGCTATGCGTACAGGGGTCCGGTGTTCCTCTGTGGAGGTCCGGACCTAATGATGCATCCTTGGGTGTACTATCTCTCCTTGCCACGTGGTGCCCCTAGACCCGCCCATGTGGTGGGGTCGGGCGGCGTTCTCCATGTGGCCAGGAGACGTCGTATGTGTACAACGTCTTTATACTGTAATAGAGGGTACCCCTGATTGAGGGTACTGACAGTGCCCTTGGGCCATTTCTATAAATGTTTTGGTGATTAAACGCCCAACACAAATTACTTTGATTCAAATGTCCTAAAGAGAATGCAAAGCAAGAATCAAGGTATGTTTCTAGCCTTAGTGAATTGTTTTTGATACTAACATATTTACCTAAGTGATAGGAAAAACATCAAAAGAAAGTGGAGAAGATTTGGCTGAGTTCAGTAAAACCAGCACCAACATGTGGTGCACCAGACTGTCCGGTGTGCATCAGACACTGGCCCAGCGACGAACGCTCTCAGGAAAAAGCCAAAGGCACTGCGACTAAAATTTACCGGACTGTCCGGTGAGCCAAAGGCGCCCGCGGCCAACGGTCTATAGTGCAATCAGCGGGCGACGCGTGGTCCGCCCCAACAATCAGTTGGTCACACCGGACTGTCCGGTGCACCAACAGGACCGAAGGTCCAACGGTCTGCTGCGCCCGATAAGGAAGGAGTTCGAGCACCAGACAACTACTGTTCATGTCTGGTGGTGCGCCGGACTGTCCGGTGCGCCACCCGACAGAAGGCAAGAATTGCTTTCCAATTGAATCTCCAACGCCTCCTAGCTTCCTTGGGGCTATAAAAGGGACCCCTAGGCGCATGGAGTAGTACACCAAGTATTCACTAATCATTCTAAGACTCCTAGACTTCGCCACCACACACTCGGATCATTGTGTTAGAGATTTGAGCATCGTTTGAGTTATAAACTCCCTGCGCCGTGTTTTGTGCTCACGTCTTGGCTTGTGTGCATGTGTTTGCTGCGTTTCTAGTCTTGTGTGTGTTGCTTTCCCTCCCTTACTCTTGTGTTTTTTGTGTGATCAACATTATAAGGGCGAGAGGCTCCAACTTGTAGAGATTCATCGCAAACGGGAAAAGACTGCTGAGGAAGAAAACCGTGGTACTCAAAGTTGATCATTGGATCACTTGAGAGGGATTGAGTGCAATCCTTGACCGAAGGAGGTCACCACAACGTGGAGTAGGCATTGGCCAAACCACGAGATAAAAATCACTGTGTCTCGTGTTCCTCTTCATTGTGATTGGTTTTCTTCTAGAGTTCTCACTTTAGCAACTTGGTTTTAATCGCACTAACATTTCATAACCAAGTTTTGGCTAGTTAGTATTTGATTTTATAGGATCACCTATTCACCCCTCTCTAGGTGCTCTCAAGAACTCTAGAACAACCCTAGCAATTATGGCATATACTAGAAATATAAGTGCTCAAAAGTAAATTGCTCAAAACAAATGCAGAAACTAAAGCAAAGGGTTTAGATTACTCCTCCGATTTTTCCCAAGGTAAGAGTCAACACTCTCCACTTGTCCTCGTTAGAGCATCCGTGTAAGGGTATACCTCTAAAAGGAAAGTATGCCCTTAGGCCATTTCTATTAGTGTTTTGGTGATTAGATGCTCAACAAATATTGATTGAGTTCTTATGTGCTAAATGAGTGAGAAGTGAAAATCAAAGAACAAGGTATGTTTCTAGACTTAGTAAATTGTTTTTTGTTACTAACATGTTTATCTAAGTGCTAGAAACAGTGCCAAGAAAAGAAGATTTGAATTAGAAAAGAGTTGGCTAAGTACAGCCAAAACCAGCACCAGCCTGGCACACTGGACTGTCCGGTGGTGCACCGGACAGTGTCCGGTGCCCCAGGCTGGCTCGGCGTGAACTGGCCGCTCTCGGGAATCGGCCGGCGACTTGGCTAAAAATCACCGGACTGTCCAGTGGTGCACCAGACTGTCCGATGAGTCAGAGTCACCCAAGCCAACGGTCGGCAGCGGAAACAGCGGGCGACACGTTGCCCGCGCCAACGGTCGGTTGGGTACACCGAAATGTCCGGTGTGCATCGGATAGTGTACGGTGCGCCAATGGGATCACCGGCTCAACGGTCGGATGCGCCAGATAAAGAAGGAGATCACGCACCGGACGACTATAGGACCTGTCCGGTGGTTCATCGAACTGTCCGGTGCGCCACTCGGCAGAAGACAAGAATTGCCTTCCAAGTTGATCTCCAACGGCTCCTAGCTGCCTTGGGGCTATAAAAGGGACCCCTAGGCGCATGAAGCAGAACACCAAACATTCACAAAGCATCCTAAGACTCCCAGACTCCGCCTCCGCGCATTTGATCGACTGTGTTAGTGATTTGAGCTCCGTTCGAGTTGTGAACTCTCTGTGCTGTGTTTTGAGCTCAAGTCTTGGCTTGTGTGCATGTGTGTGCTGCGGATTTGAGTCTTGCGTGTGTTACTCTCTCTCTTACTACTGTGCTTCTATTGTGTTAAACTTGTAAGGGCGAGAGGCTCCAATCTGTGGAGATTCCTTGCAAACGAGAGAAAGACTCTAAGGAAGATAGTCGTGGTACTCAAAGTTGATCATTGGATCACTTGAGAGGGATTGAGTGCAATCCTTGACCGAAGGAGGTCACCACAACGTGGAAGTAGGCATTGGCCAAACCACGGGATAAATCACTGTGTCTTGTGTCCATCTTATTTTGTGATCGGCTTTTCTTCTAAAATTCACACTCTAGCATCTTGGTTTTAATCGCACTAACATTTCATAACCAAGTATTGGCTATTTAGTATTGAATTTTGCAGGATCACCTATTCACCCTCCCCCTCTAGGTGCTCTCAATTGGTATCGGAGTCGTACTCTTCATCTAAGGTACTAATCGCCCGAAGAGATGGATCCTAAGGGTAAGGGGATGGTGGTCAACGATAAGGAGAAGGAGTCTCTCTTCAACGAGCCAAGAGACGACAAGCCCACTGATCAGGCTCGAGTCACAAGAAGAGGGACAGGAAGAAGAAGAGGCGCATCAAGAAGATCATCTACTACGACAGCGACGCCTCCTCTTCTTCACCAAGGGATGACGACGACAACTCCTCGTCCCAGAAAAGACAGTTAATCAAAACTACTCCTTTGATTATTCCCGTATTTCGTATAATTCAAATGCCCATTTACTTTCTATTCCTCTTGGAAACCCCCACACTTTGATGGAGAGGATTACTCATTTTGGAGTCATAAAATGCGTAGTCACCTATTTTCTCTCCATCCTAGCATTTGGGAAATTGTAGAAAATGGGATGCATTTTGATAGTACGGATAATCCTAAGTTTATAAATGAACAAATTCATAAAAATGCCCAAGCTACTACTGTTTTGCTAGCATCTCTTTGCAGGGATGAATACAATAAAGTGAGTGGCTTGGAAAACGCTAAGCAAATCTGGGATACTCTCAAGATATCACATGAGGGTAACGACACCACCATGATCACCAAGATGGAACTGGTGGAAGGCGAGCTGGGGAGGTTTGCGATGATTAGGGAGAGGAGCCAACACAGACCTATAACAGGCTCAAGACCCTGGTCAACAAAATCCGAAGCTACGGAAGCACAAGATGGACAGATCATGATGTCGTTCGACTCATGCTCAGGTCATTTACAGTAATTGACCCTCATCTTGTGAACCTTATTCGTGAAAACCCCAGGTACACCAAGATGACGCCCGAGGAAATCCTCGGAAAATTCGTGAGCGGGCGCATGATGGTGAAGGAGGCGCGATACGTGGACAATGCACTAAATGGTCCACTGCCCATCTACGGCATGCAACCCTCAATTATGACAAACTAAAATTTGCTAGGGATGCCTACACTGTTGGTAGACACCCCTCAATTAAGGATGGACTTGGTTTTCAAAAAGAAACCAAGAACTTAACAAGCCAAAGGACTTCCGTTCTCAACAAAGAGAAAGGGAAGGCCCCTATGGCTAGTAGTTCTCAAAAGAAGCATGCCTATATTATCATAGGAAATTCACTAGTCATGCTTATAATAATAGATGCTATGATCGTACTGGATCTCATGATGCTACATTTAATTCTCATGCTATGTTTGCATCTAGTTCCACTTTTTTTCATGGTAGAAATAGGCCTAGGAGAAATTACGTTCCTTCTCATGCTCCTAGGAAAGTTTACAATGTACCTACTTGAACGTTCCCTTTGCCCGGGAACAGGATCCGGATGTCGCCTAGAGAGGGGGTGAATAGACGAATAAAATTTATCACTTTAAAACTTTAGTTCTTACTCTACTCGAAGACCAGATCGCAGTGGAATGAAAGACCCTTCAAGTAGGTTGCAGCGGAATAGAAGATCCTGTCTCAAAATCCCCTGCACTCCAAATATAACTTGTTCCATAGAGAAGTGTTGAAGTGCAGATATAAAGAGTGAATAAGACAGAGAGTCAGCACACAATACAGAGCGAAGCACACAGACGCATGGATTTATCTCGAGGTTCGGCCAAGCCTGAAATGCTTGCCTAGTCCTCGTTGGAGTTAGCCACACCTAGGCTTGGAATCTATTTCAACTCCTTTCTCCGTTTGCTCAGATCTGTCAGTATGACAGATAGAGCCTTCCACTATGTTGAGTTTGGTTACAACAAAGCTGCGGCTGCTTACAATCTTCTTGACAGCACTCCAGCAGAGTAACGATATGCTCAAGACCTTGCTCTAGATCTTAGCAGCACTTCTCCACTCTCTCAAGGCTTATAGTTTTGCCTCTACACAAACTAGAGAGATATACACGAGAGGGAGAGAAAGAATCGATCCGAGTGATGTATACAATTGTTGGTTGCACTTATTCAACTGTTGGAGGCGCCTAGGAGTCCCTTTTATAGACCCAAGGAGCCTAGGAGCCGTTGGAATCCATTTTGGAAGGCAATACTTGCATTCTGTCGGGTGGCGCACCGGACAGTCTGGTGCACCACCGAACAGGTCCTGTAGCTTGTCCGGTGCGCGATCTCCTTCCAAATCAGGCTCAGCTAACCGTTGGAGCAACGGTCGTCTTGGCTCACTGGACACTGTTCGGTGCACACCGGACAGTCCGGTGCGCCAACTATCCGTTGGCCCAATCCACGCGTCGCCCGCTGATCGCGCTGCCGACCGTTGGCGCAGTCGACCGTTGGTTCACCGGACAGTCCGGTGTACCACCAGACAGTCCGCTGAATTATAGTCGTACGCCACCAAACTTTCCTGAGACTGGCCTGTTCACCAGAGTTCAGCCTGGCACACCGGACACTGTCCGGTGTGCCAGACTGAGCTGAGTCTTGGCTGTACACAGCCAAGCCTTTTGCATCTCTTTTCTTTTCTTCTTTTCTCTATTTCTAACACTTAGACAAATATATTAGTACACAAAAACCAATGTACTAAGTCTAGAAACATACCTTGTCTTTGATTTTCACTTCTCAAGCATTTGGCATGATTGAGATTTATGTTCGACTCATAAATTATCAAGTCAGCTTGACTTGATCTAGATTGTCATTTCTGAGCTCCAACATCCTGCAAAGGTCACATAGAATATTTCTAAACTAGGAACAACCCAAACTAAAGATCAAGGTGCACTTAGCTCTTTTGGGCTGCTTCCAGTTCTGGTTTTGACATTGCTTCTCCTTCTAGTGACCTTGTTCACTTTTTGAGCTTGATCTTGAGCCTTATGACTTACACCACATAATTGTAGATGTTACCTCATTGGTTGTAAGTCATGTCCTTATGTAGTGTTCCTTGATGCACCATAACTCTTCTTAACTCGATCAACCTTGATTCCACAAGTCTTCTTCTTCACCCCTGGCCTTGGGTTCCTGATCTCTTTGACTTTCTCCCATGCACTCAGTACCTCGAAGCTCTTCTTGCTTCCATCCTTGGCTTGATTGGTTGTCTCCAAGTTATGCACATCAAGTCTCACTTAGGCAATGTCCATCTTTCTTGTGATGTCCATTATATAGAGATAATTCCGTCTTTGGACCATCACACCTGTCAACTTGTGTTGAACCCTGTTAGCTTTGCATTCAGCACCTGTTCAACACTTAGCACACTTGTTAGTCCTTTAATTGGGTTGTCATCTAAACACCAAAACCCACAAGAGAGCTTTCAATCTCCCCCTTTTTGGTGATTGATGGCAACACAATTAAAGCTTACATAAGAGTAAGATTTAAAGCACAAATTTTGAATTCTAAGTTTGTAGAATGCTCCCCCTGAATATGTGCTTACATCAAAATCTTAATTTTGGCCTTATATGCCACATTGCACATACTTAGGCTAATTCGAAGCATTACTACACCTTAGCACCTGTGGGTTGTATTGTCGATAATTAAACATATGAACAGAATCAGAGTTAAACACCAATCAGTTGAGTGAGTATACCACAGGAATATCAACCTACCACTATTCACAATTAAGATACCAATTTAAAACAATTTTAAAGCACCAGAACCACATGAATATCTATTACAGGATACACCCAGTAGATACTAATTGATTCATATCAACGGAAGCACTAATTTTGCATTATCACCATATAATACAACAAGAAGCATAGAATTATCAAACAAAGCATTATCACCATATAATACAACAAGAAGCATAGAATTATCAAACAAACTAACACAACCTAACACATTCTTCCTTAAGACTAAGGGAAACCACGGAAACCCCTTGAGACCAAGGAAACCTAAGCTTTAATGCACAAAAATTCTCAAACAACCTAACACATTCTTCCTTAAGACCAAGGGAAACCACGGAAACCCCTTGAGACCAAGGAAACCTAAGCTTTAATGCATAAAAATTCTCAAACAAACTAACACAACCTAACACATTCTTCCTTAAGACCAAGGGAAACCACGGAAACCCCTTGAGACCAAGGAAACCTAAGCTTTAATGCACAAAAATTCTCCCCCTTTGACATCAAACACCAAAACCACATTCAAGCAAGAACATAGGATGATGTCAAGGGACACTGAGTATTTAGTTGGTAAAATACAACACACTAACATTACTCCCCCTTACACATTAAACATATGCAACACATGCATTGGAGGAAAATTAAGATTCAAATACGCAAAAAGGTTACCACTTCCTTTTGTACCTTTACCCTGTTGTGATGTACTTTCCATCTTGATAGTTTAATATCTAGGAAGTTCCTTCACACTTGTGCCTGATCCTTTATCCTGATCTTTTTTTGTTGAACTTCAGATACCAATTACTTGACTTGCGGAGGTACTCAAGTCCTGATTGCTCCATTTCTCGCTCATCCTCCCTTTTCCACCTTGAGACTATACAAGATCACTCAAGAAACAATTAGTCTCAAAAGACACAAGTTATGTGTGCTCCCCTTAAAGTTGTGCATCAAGTATTTGAATGACTTTTGCACATTCTAGCATCCTCAGAACTAGAGGGGATCACAACATACCTCGGTCTAGGCATAATACATCAATTGCATCACAAAAAGATGTCAATTGAATAATTGACTTAATACAACAATGCATGCCTCAAGGAGTATAACATTTTACAAGGAACCTAGGCATGCTTCACACATGATGATCATTGCACCACATATACCAATTGAAAACAACAAGATCATGCATATAAAGCGCAATGTCTAAGCACACCATGATTAAGAAGGTTTCTTAGGTACACCAAAAGAAACAACATTTTAAAGTAAAGAGCACCTAAGCCAAGATACTACCAATTCAGAGGCAAGTACGTAGCTGTGATCACAATTAATGGAACTTCAAGATATTTAATGAAATTGCATAGTTCCATTCTCCAAACCTTTGCCTCTTACCTGAATGCCATGAGATCCATTCTTTTAGGTAGTGTGGAGTGAGAGCACCTGTTGTCACCAATTTAGGGCTCCTTTTGCTCATGCACCTCATAGCTTAAGAGGGTGCATTAGAGGCACACATGAATTTGGTATACACGCAGTACCAAACTAGGGTAATCGTGTGAACATAGACTAAACAAAATATCATGCTTGCACATAGGTTAATCATTAAAAACCATATAGCATGACTTATAAAAAGATACAGGTTTATCCATGAACACACAAAGAGTTAATCATGGTGTATATATCAAATGAAAAGCTACCCATTGAACGATCCAAAAGATATAACATCTAGAACGTACAATCATGATTAAGCAAGCATTATTATGATTTTGGAAATCATGAACCATTGATTGAAAGGTATTTAACACAGGCAATTTCAAAAGCATAACTACTTCAAGGATAGGTAGCATAACAATCAAACTTAAGAGCAATACTGATTTGCAGTAATGTACTTAAGATACACGGGTACCGTCCTTTGGGGAGCAAATTGCATATTCTCATCAAGGTCCTTTGCTTGATTCACCAATAATGATTAAAGACCTCTACAACTTATTTAACTTGAGATGAACATGGGATTAGGATTGCACAATAATTCAACCTTGGGTCAATAAATAGACAATAGAAATTGATAGCTTAAGCATAGAGTTTGAATTAACCGTCTTAAGCTTTCCCATGGTCTCCAGTCCATCTCGAGGCACCTGCATGATCTAGTTGGTACAGTTTGGTACCCATCTCGGGATGGGTCCATAACGATCATCCAAAAAAACCTTTGGTACCCAAATAGCAATTGTGCTAGTTCTAGGTGATCTCATTACTGATCTAGCACAAGTGTATGGTTTGGGTCTCCTAAGTGAATAAGATTGAGATAAATTTACTTGCTTACGAACCTTACCCTTTTTACATACCTGAGATAGATGACCATGCTCACCACACATGTAGCAGAAGCGTCGCTTAACTTGACATGACGCTCGATGTTTGTCTTCTTTCTTGGTGGGGGTCATCCCGAAGAGTGCACGTGCTTGATTTTTCATGAGTGGACATGAAGTGATCATATGATCAGTGTCATTGCATCCGAAGCATCTTCTCATCCCTTCATTCTTGTCGTTGAATGGACATGACGCAATGAGGTGTCCTAACTCATTGCACTTAAAGCATCTCCTTTTTCCTCTTCTCCTTTTGCTCTTGGAAAACATAGACAGATGATCAGTGCAAACAACATGACTAATTGAATCTTTTCCTTTTTCTTTGTTCATGTTGATTGCTCCACTTATTGCCTTAGGAACTTCTTTCTCGCGGAGTTTGACCCTTGCTTCGGTTCCTTCTTCCTCAAGCTTATTCACCACATGTTGGTAAATATCTTGAGGAAGTCGAGCATGGCGTCTTCTTCTCAATTGTCTTTGTTTCTTGTTCCTAAGCAATTTTCTTTTTGACCTTGCAGCTTGATGCTTATTCAAAAGTTGGTTTTCTTTTGAGCAACAGGGGTTAGCACATGGTGATATATTATCTAAATGCGCACGTGTGCATGAATGAGGTTCACATGAGTTTAAATTAGTGATTACTATCTCATGAGCAATATCGAGCATGATATGGTCATCAACTAATTTATTATGAGAATATGACAACATATCATACTTTTCACCTAGAGCAAGCTTTTCTAAATTTAGCAACTCTACTTGCCTCTCAAGCATGGCATTTTCCATTTTTAGTTGAGCAACACAAGATAAATCATTATCATTATTTCTTTGCTTAATTAAAACTAAATCATACCGTTAGACCAAAACATCATGAGAGCACTTTAGCTCCTCATGTTCTTTGGTCATCTTCTTCAGGCTGTCGTTGGTTTTGATTAGAGTTTCCTCTAGCCTGAGAAGCGTCTCGCCTTGTTCCTTGTTCCTTCTCAACAGCTTAACCAAGAGCGCTTTGTCTTCTTTGTTGAGATGGGTGTAGAAACGATGAATCTCCTCTTCTTCCACATTGTCAGTCTCATTTTCCCTGTCATTATTATCAGTGGAAGCAAAACAGGAAAATGTACCTTGTGATGATGTAGACTCCTCATCCTCATATTCCTCCTCATCATCGCTTTCATCTCCACTCTCATCGTTAGCAACAAGACATGTATAACTAGTGGGAGATGAACCTATCGGTGAGGTGGATCCATCGTTTGGTGTCCAATGTTCTTGTTCTTCTCCCTTGGACAAGTTAGTACTACCAGCAATAGAGGAAGCAGAAGCAGTGCATATGGACTTAAAAATTTTCAACTTAATTTTAGTCCATAGATCATGAGCATCAACAAATAAGTCACTATCACTACTCATGATGGAAAAATAGGCACCTCTAGAAAGTGAGTCAACTAAGATGTTGCAAGCATGGTGATTGAGAGATAGACATCTTAGTTCATCATTAGAAGAATTTTGACTAAAATTGGAGGGAAAAATACTTCTACTAAAAATCTGTCTCAAATCAAGATCAATACGCATGAAAGCATTATAAATAGAGACAGACCAGGATTTATAATTAGAACCATCGCCTAGAAGAAGTTCTACAGTTCCCTCTTGTGACGACATCGTCATCTCCGGACGGCTAAGCCCACACTGGAGAGGCCTAGCTCTGATACCAATTGAAAGTTCCCTTTGCCCGGGAACAGGATCCGGATGTCGCCTAGAGGGGGGTGAATAGGCGAATAAAAATTATCACTTTAAAACTTTACTTCTTACTTTACTCGAAGACCAGATCGCAGTGGAATGAAAGACCCTTCGAGTAGGTTGCAGTGGAATAGAAGATCTTGTCTCAAAATCCCCTGCACTCCAAATATAACTTGTACCACAGAGAAGTGTTGAAGTGCAGATATAAAGAGTGAATAAGACAGAGAGTTAGCACACAATACAGAGCAAAGCACACAGACGCAAGGATTTATCCCGAGGTTCGGCCAAGCCTGAAATGCTTGCCTAGTCCTCATTGGAGTTAGCCACACCTAGGCTTGGAGTCTATTTCAACTCCTTCCTCCGTTTGCTCAGATCTGTCAGTATGACAGATAGAGCCTTCCACTATGTTGAGTTTGGTTACAACAAAGCCGCGGCTCCTTACAATCTTCTTGACAGCACTCCGATAGAGTAACGATATGCTCAAGACCTTGCTCTAGATCTTAGCAGCACTTCTCCACTCTCTCAAGGCTTATAGTTTTGCCTCTACACAAACTAGAGAGATATACACGAGAGGGAGAGAAAGAATCGATCTGAGTGATGTATACAATTGTTGGCTGCACTTATTCAACTGTTGGAGGCGCCTAGGAGTCCCTTTTATAGACCCAAGGAGCCTAGGAGCCGTTGGAATCCATTTTGGAAGGCAATACTTGCATTCTGTCAGGTGGCGCACCGGACAGTCCGGTGCACCACCGGACAGGTCCTGTAGCTTGTTCGGTGCACGATCTCCTTCCAAATCAGGCTCAGCTAATCGTTGGAGCAACAGTCATCTTGGCTCACCGGACACTGTCCGGTGCACACCGGACAGTCCGGTGTGCCAACTATCCGTTGGCCCAATCCACGCGTCGCCCGCTGATTGCGCTGCTGACCGTTGGCGCAGTCGACCGTTGGTTCACCGGACAGTCTGGTGCACCACCGGACAGTCCGCTGAATTATAGCCGTATGCCGCCAAACTTTCCCGAGACTGGCCTGTTCACCGGAGTTCAGCCTGGCGCACCAGACACTGTCCAGTGTGCCAGACTGAGCTGAGTCTTGGCTGTACACAACCAAGCCTTTTGCATCTCTTTTCTTTTCTTCTTTTCTCTGTTTTTAACACTTAGACAAATATATTAGTACACAAAAACCAATGTACTAAGTCTAGAAACATACCTTCTCTTTGATTTTCACTTATCAAGCATTTGGCATGATTGAGATTTATGTTGGACTCATAAATTATCAAGTCAGCTTGACTTGATCTAGATTGTCATTTCTGAGCTCCAACATCCTACAAAGGTCACATAGAATATCTCCAAACTAGGAACAACCCAAACTAAAGATCAAGGTGCACTTAGCTCTTTTGGGCTGCTTCCAGTTCTGGTTTTGACATGCTTCTTGAAAGTCGCCTAGAGGGGGGTGAATAGGGTAAAACTGAAATTTATAAAGTTAATCACAACTACAAGCCGGGTTAGCGTTAGAAATATAAGTGAGTCCGAGGGAGAGGGTGAAAAACAAATCACAAGAAAATAAAGAGTGAGACACAAGGATTTGTTTTACCAAGGTTCGGTTCTTGCAAACCTACTCCCCGTTGAGGTGGTCACAAAGACCGGGTCTCTTTCAACCCTTTCCCTCTCTCAAACGGTCACATAGACCGAGTGAGCTTCTCTTCTCAATCACACGGGACACTAAGTCCCCACAAGGACCACCACACAATTGGTGTCTCTTGCCTCGGTTACAATTGAGTGAATCAATGAGAAAGAAAAGAAGCAATCCAAGCGCAAGAGCTCAAATGAACACAAATGTCACTCTCTCTAGTCACTATTTGATTTGGAGTGATTCCGGACTTGGGAGAGGATTTGATCTCTTTGGTTGTGTCTAGAATTGAATGCTATAGCTCTTGTAATGTGTTGGAAGGTGGAAAACTTGGATGCAATGAATGGTGGGGTGGTTGGGGTATTTATAGCCCCAACCACCAAACTAGCCGTTTGGTGGAGGCTGCTGTCGAATGGCGCACCAGACAGTCCGGTGCGCCACCGGACACTGTCCGGTGTGCCAGCCACGTCACCCGACCGTTAGGGTTCGACTGTTGGAGCTCTGACAGGTGGGGTCTTCTGGCTGTCCGGTGGTGCACCGGACAAGTACTGTAGACTGTCTAGTGCGCCTTCTGACGCTGCTCTGACTCTGGCGCGCACTGTAGCGCATTAAATGCGGTTGCAGTCGACCATTGGCGCTGAAGTAGCCGTTGCTCCGCTGACACACCGGACAGTCCGGTGAATTATAGCGGAGCACCCTCTGATTTTCCCGAAGGTGACGAGTTTGGAGCTGAGTTCCCTGGTACACCGGACACTGTCCGGTGGCGCACCGAACAGTCCGGTGTGCCAGACCAGGGCACACTTCGGTTGTCTTTTGCTCTCTTTGTTTGAACCCTTTCTTGGTCATTTTATTGGTCTATTGTGAACCTTTGGCACCTGTAAAATTTATAATCTAGAGCAAACTAGTTAGTCCAATTATTTGTGTTGGCAAATTCAACCACCAAAATCAATTAGGAAAAGGTGTAAGCCTATTTCCCTTTCAATCTCCCCCTTTTTGGTGATTGATGCCAACACAAACCAAAGCAAATATAGAAGTGCGGAATTGAACTAGTTTGCATAATGTAAGTGCAAAGGTTGCTTGGAATGAAACCAATAAATATT
This sequence comes from Zea mays, assembly GCF_902167145.1. NCBI lineage: Eukaryota > Viridiplantae > Streptophyta > Magnoliopsida > Poales > Poaceae > Zea > Zea mays. The sequence goes on from NC_050096.1 coordinate 32,678,804, forward strand.
ACTTACTAGATGCGCATGGATGGCTTTTCTTCTTATTAACATTTTGGACCACGCTTGCACCACATGTTTTGTTTTGCAAAATATTTTGGAAATTCTTTTCAAAGTTCTTTTGCACATAGTCAAAGGTAAATGAATAAGATTTTGAGAAGCATTTTCAAGTTTTGAAATTTTTCTCCCCTTGTTTCAAATGCTATTCCTTTGACTAAACAAAACTCCCCCTTAATGAAATCCTCCTCTTAGTGTTCAAGAGGGTTTTAGATATTAATTTTGAAGAGGGTATACCAATTTGAAATTATATCAAAATAAGATACCAATTGAAAAACTTCTTTTAATACCAATTAAAAGACTACATTTTTTGAAATTGGTGGTGGTGCAGTCCTTTTGCTTTGGGCTAATACTCTCTCCCCCTTTGGCATGAATCGCCAAAAATGGATGCTCAAGTGAAATATAAGCCCATTTAAACTACTCTCTCCCCCTTTGGATGGAAGTAAAGAAGTGAAGATTATACCAAAGTTGGAGGGTTAGTGCGGAGTGACGGCGAAGGATGAATGATTCGATGGAGCGGAGTGGAAGCCTTGTCTTCGCCGAAGACTCCTTTTCCCTTTCAATCTATGACTTAGCATGAAATGGACTTGAAAGAACATATTAGCCATAGCACATGAAAGAGATGATCAAAGGTATACATATAAGCTATGTGTGCAAAACCTCAATAAAAGTTTCTAGAATCAAGAATATTTAGCTCATGCCTAAGTTTGGTAAAAGTTTGTTCATCCAATGGCTTGGTAAAGATATCGGCTAATTGTTCTTTGGTGCTAACATATGCAATCTCGATATCCCCCTTTTGTTGGTGATCCCTTAGAAAATGATACCGAATGGCTATGTGTTTAGTGCAGCTATGCTCAACGGGATTATCCGCCATGAGGATTGCACTCTCATTATCACATAGAAGAGGAACTTTGGTTAATTTGTAACCATAGTCCCTAAGGGTTTGCCTCATCCAAAGCAATTGCGCGCAACAATGTCCTGCGGCAATATACTCGGCTTTGGCGGTTGAAAGAGCCACAGAGTTTTGCTTCTTTGAAGCCCAAGACACCAGAGATCTTCCCAAGAACTGGCAAGTCCCGGATGTGCTCTTTCTATTAATTTTGCACCCTGCCCAATCAGCATCGGAATAACCAATTAAATAAAATGTGGATCCCCTGGGGTACCAAAGGCCAAACTTAAGAGTATGAACTAAATCTCTCAAGATTCGTTTTATGGCCCTAAGGTGAGCTTCCTTAGGATCGGCTTGGAATCTTGCACACATGCATACGGAAAGCATAATATCCGGTCGTGAAGCACATAAATAGAGTAAGGAACCTATCATCGACCGGTATACCTTTTGATCGACGGATTTACCTCCCGTGTCGAGGTCGAGATGCCCATTAGTTCCCATGGGTGTCTTGATGGGCTTGGCGTCCTTCATCCCAAACTTGGTTAGAATGTCTTGAATGTACTTCATTTGGCTAATGAAGGTGCCCTCTTGGAGTTGCTTCACTTGAAATCCTAGGAAATACTTCAACTCCCCCATCATCAACATCTCGAATTTTTGAGTCATGATCCTACTAAACTCTTCACATGTAGATTCGTTAGTAGACCCAAATATGATATCATCAACATAAATTTGGCATACAAACAAATCATTTGCAAGTGTTTTAGTAAAGAGTGTAGGATCAGCTTTTCCGACTTTGAAGCCATTAGCAATAAGAAAATCTCTTAGGCATTCATACCATGCTCTTGGGGCTTGCTTGAGCCCATAAAACGCCTTAGAGAGTCTATAAACATGGTTAGGATACTCACTGTCTTCAAAGCCGGGAGGTTGCTCAACATAGACCTCTTCCTTGATTGGTCCATTGAGGAAGGCACTTTTCACGTCCATTTGATAAAGCTTGAAGCCATGATAAGTAGCATAGGCAAGTAAAATGCGAATTGACTCAAGCCTAGCTACGGGTGCTTAGGTTTCACCGAAATCCAAACCTTCGACTTGTGAGTATCCCTTGGCCACAAGTCGGGCTTTGTTCCTTGTCACCACACCATGCTCGTCCTGTTTGTTGCGGAAGACCCACTTGGTTCCTACAACATTTTGGTTAGGACGTTGAACTAAATGTCATACCTCATTCCTCGTGAAGTTGTTGAGCTCCTCTTGCATCGCCATCACCCAATCCGAATCTTGAAGTGCTTCCTCTACCCTATGTGGCTCAATAGAGGAAACAAAAGAGTAATGCTCACAAAAATGTGCAACACGAGATCTAGTGGTTACCCCCTTATGGATGTCGCCGAGGATGGTGTTCACGGGGTGATCTCGTTGGATTGCTTGATGGATTCTTGGGTGTGGCGGTCTTGGAACTTGCTCATCCTCCTTGTCTTGATCATTTGCATCTCCCCCTTGATCATTGTCGTCTTCTTGAGGTGGCTCATCCTTTTGATCTTCTTCTTCATCATCTTGAGCCTCATCCTCATCTAGAGTTGGTGGAGATGCTTGCATGGAGGAGGATGGTTGATCTTGTGCTTGAATGGGCTCTTCGGATTCCTTAGGACACACATCCCCAATGGACATGTTCCTTAGCGCGACGCACGGAGCCTCTTCATCATCTAATTCATCAAGATCAACTTGCTCTACTTGAGAGCCATTAGTCTCATCAAACACAATGTCACAAGAAACTTCAACAAGTCCAGTGGACTTGTTAAAGACTCTATATGCCCTTGTGTTTGAATCATATCCTAGTAAAATGCCTTCTACAACCTTAGGAGCAAATTTGGACTTTCTACCTCTTTTAACAAGTATAAAACATTTGCTACCAAAGACTCTAAAATATGAAACATTTGGCTTTTTACTGGTTAGGAGTTCGTAAGATGTCTTCTTGAGGATTCGGTGTAGATACAACCGGTTGATGGCGTAGCAAGCGGTGTTGACCACCTCGGCCCAAAACCGATCCGAAGTCTTGTACTCATCAAGCATGGTTCTTGCCATGTCCAATAGAGTTCTATTCTTCCTCTCCACTACACCATTTTGTTGTGGCGTGTAGGGAGAAGAGAACTCATGCTTGATGCCCTCCTCCTCAAGGAGGCCTTCGATTTGCGAATTCTTGAACTTTGTCCCATTATCGCTTCTAATTTTCTTGATCCTCAAGCCGAACTCATTTTGAGCCCGTCTCAAGAATCCCTTTAAGGTCTCTTGGGTTTGAGATTTTTCCTGTAAAAAGAATACCCAAGTGAAGCGAGAATAGTCATCCACAATAACTAGACAGTACTTACTCCCGCCGATGCTTATGTAAGCGATCGGGCCGAATAGGTCCATGTGAAGTAAAAAGACAGTTGTAGCCCATTTTACATAATTGGGAAACAGAAAGCAAGTTGTAATCTAAAGAATCTACAAGAAAAACATTGGAAATAGAATGGTCAGGTGATATAACAATTTTACCCAATCCTTTGACCAAACCTTGATTTTCATCCCCGAATGTGATAGCTCGTTGGGGATCTTGGTTTTTCTCATAGGAGGAGAACATTCTTTTCTCCCCAGTCATATGGTTTGTGCACCCGCTGTCGATGATCCAACTTGAGCCCCTGGATGCATAAACCTACAAAACAAATTTAGTTCTTGATTTTAGGTACCCAAACAGTTTTGGGTCCTTTGACATTAGATATAAGAACTTTAGGTACCCAAACACAAGTCTTTGATCCCTTGTGTTTGTCCCCAACATACTTGGCAACTATTTTGCCGGATTTGTTAGTCAAAACATAAGATGCATCAAAAGTTTTAAATGAAATGCTAGGTTCATTTGATGCACTAGGAATTTTCTTCTTAGGCAATTTTGCATGGGTTGATTCCCTAGAACTAGATGTCTCACTCTTATACATAAAAGCATGATTAGGACCAGAGTGAGACTTCCTAGAATGAATTCTCCTAATCTTATGCTCGGGATAACCGGCAGGGTACAAAATGTAACCCTCGTTATCCTGAGGCATGGGAGCCTTGCCCTTAACAAAGTTAGATAATCTTTTAGGAGGGGCATTAAGTTTGACATTGTCTCCCTTTTGGAAGCAATGCCATCCTTGATGCCAGGGCGTCTCCCACTATAAAGCATACTACGAGCAAATTTAAATTTTTCATTTTATAGCTCATGCTCGACAATTTTAGCATCTAATTTTGCTATATGATCATTTTGTTGTTTAATTAAAGCCATGTGATCATGAATAACATCAATGTCAACATCTCTACATCTAGTGCAAATGGAAACATGCTCAACGGTAGATGTAGAGGGTTTGCAAGAATTTAATTCAACAATCTTAGCATGTAATATGGCATTTTCATCTCTAAGATTGGAAATGGAAGCATTGCAAACATTTAATTCATTAGCCTTAGCAATTAATTTTTCATTTTCACTTCTAAGGCTAGCAAGAGAGACATTTAATTTTTCAATCTTAGCAATAGAAATAGCATGATCATTTCTAAGATTGGCATATGAATCATCACAAACATTTGAATCAATCTTAGCAATTAATCTAGCATTCTCATTCCTAAGGTTGGCAATGACATCATGGCAAGTGCTTAGCTCACTAGATAGTTTTTCACATTTTCCTACTTCTAGAGCATAAGCATTTTTAACCTTAACATGCTTCTTATTTTCCTTAATTAGGAAGTCCTCTTGGCTATCCAAGAGTTCATCCTTATCATGAATGGTGCTAATTAATTCATTTAACTTCTCCTTTTGTTGCATGTTAAGATTGGCAAAAAGAGTAAACAAATCATCCTCATCATCACTAGAATTAGCCTCATCACTAGAGGTGGCATATTTAGTGGAGGATTTAGATTTAACCTTCTTCTTTTTGCCTTCCTTTGCCATGAGGCACTTGTGGCCGAAGTTGGGGAAGAGGAGTCCCTTGTTGACGGCGATGTTGGCGGCGTCCTCGTCGGAGGAGGAGTCGGTGGAGCTCTCGTCGGAGTCCCACTCCCGGCAAATATGGGTATCGCCGCCCTTCTTCTTGTGGTATCTCTTCTTCTCCTTTCTTCTCCCCTTCTTGTCGTCGCCCCTGTCACTATCACTAGAAATAGGACATTTTGCTATAAAGTGACCAGGCTTACCACACTTGTAGCAAACCTTCTTGGAGCGGGGCTTGTAGTCCTTCCCCCTCCTTTGCTTGAGGATTTGTCGAAAGCTTTTGATGATTAAAGCCATCTCCTCATTGTCGAGCTTTGAGGCGTCGATGGGGAGCCTACTTGATGTAGACTCTTCCTTCTTCTCCTTCGTTGCCTTGAATGCAACGGGTTGTGATTCGGGCGTGGAGGAGGCACCTTGCTCGATGATTTTCTTTGAGCCTTTAATCATTAGCTCAAAGCTCACAAACTTCCCTATAACCTCCTCGGGAGACATTAGCGTATATCTAGGATCACCTCGAATTAATTGAACTTGCGTAGGATTAAGAAAAACGAGGGATCTTAGAATAACCTTGACCATCTCATGGTCATCCCATTTGGTGCTCCCGAGGTTGCGCACTTGGTTCACCAAGGTCTTCAAGCGGTTGTACATGGCTTGCGGATCCTCTCCTTGGTGAAGCATGAAGCGACCGAGCTCCCCCTCGATCGTCTCCCGCTTGGTGATCTTGGTCACCTCGTCTCCTTCGTGCGCGGTCTTGAGCACGTCCCAAATTTCCTTTGCACTCTTCAACCCTTGCACCTTATTATACTCCTCTCGATTTAGAGAGGCGAGGAGTATAGTAGTGGCTTGGGAGTTGAAGTGTTGAATTTGGGCCACTTCGTCCGAATCATAGTCCTCATCCCCTACGGATGGTACCTGTACACCAAACTCAACAACGTTCCAAATGCTAGTGTGGAGTGAGGTTAGATGATGCCTCATTTTGTCACTCCACATATTATAATCTTCACCATCAAAAACCGGTGGTTTGCCTAGTGGAACGGAAAGTAAAGGAGTACGCTTTGAAATACGAGGGTAGCATAGGGGAATCTTACTATACTTCTTGCGCTCATGGCGCTTAGAAGTTATGGACGACGCGTCGGAGCCGGAGGTGGATGGCGATAAAGAATCGGTCTCGTAGTAGACCACTTTCCTCATCTTCTTTTTCTTATCGCCACTCCGATGCGACTTTTGTGAGGAGGATTCCTTATCCTTCCCCCTGTTGCGGGACTCTCCCGATGGAGCCTTCCCGGGGCTTGTAGCGGGCTTGTCGCCGGTCACCATCTCCTTCTTGGCGTGATCTCCCGACATCACTTCGAGCGGTTAGTCTCTAATGAAGCACCGGGCTTTGATATCAATTGAAAGTCGCCTAGAGGGGGGGGTGAATAGGGCGAAACTAAAATTTATAAAGTTAATCACAACTACAAGCCGGGTTAGCATGTAACACCGCTAGTGTTACTACTACTAAAACTTAAGCATGACATCATAAACATTGGCATTGCATATGTTTGACACACCTAGAGTGCATTCACTAGGTAAAAATTTCAAACAAGTTGTATTGTTTTGGTGTTTTGCAAATAGAACCTTGGAATAGGATACTTAACCCTAAATAGGGATTAAGGGGGTAAAACATGACCCAAATTGAGAAAACCCAAAAGCTTTAGTGGAATGGTCATAAAATGCTCCCAAGAATGAACTTGAATTACATTTGTACCCCTGGGATACCAAAAACCCTAATTGGAACCCTGGAAAACCCTAAATCCAAACCCTAGGGGCCTATGTGCAAAAATAGTGCACATTTGGACTAAAGTGTGAAAACTACTATGTTAAAGCATATTAAGTCATATGGTTCACAAAATTAGGGATTTGCATGTGAAACCCTAAGTTTTGGGTTTATTTGCAAAAAGTACCACTTGACCTCTATATTGCCTAAGTCTGAAATAAGTGTTATGAGCACAACTTTGAGCCCTTGTAACTTTCAAATTCTAAGGTTTTTGCCCTAGGTCACCACATCAAACTTGTAGACCTTACAAAGGAGAACAACTTTGCTTAAGAGTGTAAGCATAGTTGTTAAGAAGAAATGGGAGATAATTAAGTCTAAAGTCTGGCTGTCAGGCTAACTGAACTCTGAACTTTAGACTTACAGTGTAACAGAGCCATCTTGGACTTGGATTCAACCTTGATCTAGTGCTCAACTGAGTTCAATCCCTATAATCGAAATGTAGCTGGGTTATAGCTCTGCAACTTTGCTACAGAGAGTTGAGTAAGTTACTAGAGAAAGTTTAGAGAAATTTGGACCTAAAAACGCTCTGTCAGGTTGTCTGATGACCCTCGCCATGGTACAGTAAGCCCCCAAACTGAAGAAGATCCTGATTCATCCCCCCGCTCGTCGCCGGTGATTCTTCGCCGAGATTGATGACGGATCGCCACGGTTCGTGCACCGTGGGCAGCAGATAAGCTCGGGCAGGTAAATATCTAGCGCCCGGATTGAGTTGAGCCTCGTGGCAGCTAAGCCCGCCGTACTTCCCTCCCTAGCTCATCGGTCAATTGGATAACCTCACCGCCATCAAGCTGTCGCCGTTGTGCGCCATGTGCTTAAGCACTGGTCCTCATCGTGGTGACTCACTAGGTGCATGTCCAGTGATCACCGGAGTAACTGCCACGGTGAAAGCCGCTTATTCCACGCACAGAGCTCGTCTCTCCTCCGGCCGCCAGCACTACTCGGCCGAATTCATCACCGCCGCTCGCTAAGCCTATAAATTGAGCACGCCGCAGGCTCCGTAGGGCAGTGAACTATCCAGCCACCACGAATTAGCCTCGATTGTTCGCCGGAGCTCACGAATTTTGAAGTTCCCCCAATTCGGGTTTCCGCCACCGTGAAACTTACCTCACCGCGGTCAGCGTGAACCAGGTCAGCCTACGTCTTCTGCTCTCTCGTTTAAATATTCTCACCACCCCGTAATGCTTGCCGAACCACCAATTTGGACTGAGAGCTCACCAATCACCTGGAACACGAACGAATATCCATGGTCATCTCTGTCCTCGCGGGCAGAGCTAGACAGAGCTCTAATCCTAAAATTTCTTAGGGGAAAACCATTATTAAGACTTGAATTTGGTGTCCGCCGCTCGTGGGCGCCAGTACTTGCCCCAATCGGCCGGCCTACGAGCTCACCGGAGCTCGGCCGTGCTCGACGCCGTCGGGGATCGGGCAGCGTAAAGGAATAGAACTTCAAGGGCCTTCGTGCAAACTGTCAGTGACTCGAGAAAATAGTAAGCGAACCCAGTTCTAGTTAGCTAAAACCCTAAGGGTCATTCTGAAAAGCCGCCAACGCGGGCACGGGCGCGCGCATTTCCGCGTGGACCTGGGCCGTCTGAGCCGGATTTGGCCTAGTAATGTTTCTTCTTTTCTATTTTCTTTTTCTGTCCAACTTTAGAAATATGTTGAAAATTACAGAAAAATGGTAAAAATGCCAAACCAATTTTTCTAGATTCCTTATTTTCCATAGTATTTAATAAAAATAGTTCCATGATTTTTAGATTAAATAGGGAATTTTGGAGTATTTAAAATAGCTTAAGATATTGATTCTGGATTTTTAGAAAATAGTTAATAATTCCAAAAATGCCCAAATTTTTTATATGAACTCAAAACATTATTTAGAAGCCTTGGGTAGAGTTTGGTTTGAATTGGACCTTGTTTGATAATTAGAACCCACAACCCCCACCCCTGCTCTTTGAATTCCTTTACTGACCCCGGAAACCCTAGTTTTCCGGAGAACCGTGAAGGAAAATTGTATTCAAGAACCTTAGATAATAAATTCTTATTATCTTTGCACTTTCATGAGCATTACATGGCATTCATTCTTATATACACAGATATATGGTTCTGTTTAGAAAACGAAGAAGTCGAAATAACTGAAGAGAAGACACCACCACCACCACCTTCGGAATCTCAGGCAGGAAACTGTTTCTACCTTGATATCTGCGGGTCCGAGCCTGACTCGCCTATCAACAAAGGCAAGCCCCAGTGCATTTGCCACCCTCCTTGATGTTTTTAAAATCTTTCTCACTTGATTAATGCATTAGGTGATAGGAGTTGAATGCTTAAACAATTCCTGCATTACCTTCCTCAAACTTGATTGCCTTCCTTGAAACCCTGTTTTTACAAAAGGTTTTACTATGCTTAGTATTGCTCTAGCAAAACAAAAGGTTTTGTTTTACAAAAATTGATTGGCAAAGTGGGAAGGATGTTTTTGAAAATAAAACTTGATGGTGGATCCATCATGGCCATGATGGATTCAACATCGGAAAAGATGTACCTCTGTCAGGTACCAATTTTTGGGTTTAAATGATTAAGCTGAGACCGGGCGGGTGACTTGCACGAGAAGAGAGTCTCGGTGTAGTGTCTCCGTCTGAGTCGATTAAGGACCGTGTCGATGTAGGCTTGATGACCGAGGACCCTTTAACTGGTCACATGCCTCGTCATGGGTAAGCCTTGCCTCGGGCAGACTAAGGCCAGAATAAGTTAACACGGAATGGGCGTGGAGCGGTGGCAAGAGTAGCGTGTACCCTCCGTGGCAAGAGGCTAGACAGTGGTGTATCTGTGCTCTCGGTTCACGTGAACCTGATCTGGTCTTAAGAACCCCAGTGGCGGGTTGACATATGCAAGGGTTAAGTGCTACATATGTCGTGTGATTGGAGATCCTCAGCTGAGTATAATCGATTCGGATCGCTGTACCTTCACGGTTATGAAGACTTGGTCACTGACCTATACGTAGAACTCCAGTAAAGACAAAGGACTTGTTAAGAAATTAGCTAGTGCAGGTTAAGCGATTGAACTAGGTTAGAAAGAACTCTAGATGCACGTAATTGTACCTAACTTGACAATAAAATTGGATTTTTAAGGATCCACTCTTAGTAAGCATTTATGCAAAACAGAGTCTTTGATCATTAAGAGACCTTACATTGACTCCCTTATAACTAGCATACCCTTGAGAGTCTTTTCTTTAATCGGGTAAGACTTGCTGAGTAATTCCATACTCAGGGTTTCTTTCCCTATTGTTTTTAGGTGAGGAAGCAACAAACTTTTGTTGCTTTTGTACCAAGGTGGTGTCAAATGAAGAAAAGCAAGAATGAAGCTGCGGGAGGAACTAGTCCTCCATAAAAACTTTTATGTAAGAACTTATCGGGAGGAGTTTTACCTCCCTTGGTATTGTAATAATAAGTACTCTGCACTCGTGTTTATATGCTGGTCTGTAATAACCAACTTTATCTTACTTTCAAATACATGTAAGTTATGTAATCGCTTCCGCATTTCTGTATCTCCGATGTTCTGTAATGTCTGTGCGACGGGTGAAACACTCTTGGGAAAGGTAAGAAAAGCAGATACCGAACTTTTCAAGTAATTCAGGGGCATCTACAGGGTTGTCTGAGGTCCGTTGGACAAGGACATCTATAGGTGGGCCTAATAACTTGGGAGGTTCCATCACAGCTAGTATCGGAGCGAAGCCCTTCTCTGCAGATATTATGAGGCATCTTCAAAACGATTTTCTAAAGACTTATCTAGAAAAATTTCTTCCATTCTTACCCATTATATCTGAAGAATCTATATGAAAGGCCAGATAGGAAGAGTGCAATGTATAGAAGGTATGAATCAACTGAGGTTGGTTCTGTAATTATACATGCATCATGCTAAGAACTATACTAATAAAATTTCCCCCTTAGAGAAAAGCCACCGCGCACGAGGAAAACCGTGCGCAAGTCAACTGGCCCAATTGGTGTACCCCGTCATCAACTCGCTCCCCAACATGAGGATAGTAGTAGTGGGAGTAACGATTCGATCGGGGATCTTGAAGCCCAAGTAAATCAGCTTCAAGCGGAACTTCAACGCAGGACTAACATATGGGTCGCGGATGGTGACAGAATAAATGAACTAAGAAGCCACATCCGCCGCCTGCAGGATCAGCTCGCTGATCGAGATTTAGCGCTCGACTGGGCGGTTTAGTCTCGTTCGCTTGCCTGGGCTAAGGAGGCAAAGGCACGAGCCCGAGTCGAAGAACTTAGCTCAGCTATTGATAATCTGCAGGCATATTGCAATACCCTACATGAAGAAGTTCATGTACTGTATTCGCAATTGCACCCCAGCGTACCTGCAAATCCTGTCGGGACAGAAGCCGGACCTTCTCACGAAGCGGGAGAAGCTTTTGGTGGCGAATTGGACCTTTTTAGGCCCCCTCCCTCCATGAAGTTGGTCGACAAATGGTCTCCTACGCCCGACAGTGAAGCTACTAAGAGTGATAGGAAGTAGGGATAGTATAGTTGTAAAATTAGTAGTGTTATTGTATAATGGGTACTGTACTCCTGTTGTATAAATTCGAGTCTGTAACATTACTCTTTTTAGTAATGTAAATTGGATGATTTTTCTTTGGCATATTATATTTGTTTCCAAATGTTTGTTGCCACAGATGCCGTCCAAGACCCGATCATAGGATGCAGCCGGAACCTCCAATGGGAGGGAGTCCACCCCGAATCCACCTCCAGTCCCTCCCACACTTGCCGAGGCTATCACCGCCTTGGTAAATGCAATAGCGGATAATACCCGTTTCCTACGGGAAATGGCGGGTCAACAATTTCAGCAACAATGCGGACGGGGTTATCCGCAAGGGCCCCGTGAGACATCCTATTTAGACTTCTCCGAAACGCGTCCACCGCTGTTTGTCAAAGCCGAAGACCCTTTAGAGGCAGACGAATGGATTCGTGTCATCGAGCAAAAGTTTGGACTTCTGCGATGTTCTGAAACCCAGAAGCCCTTGTTCGCAGCCCAGCAACTGCGTGGCCCTGCCAGCACTTGGTCGGGAAATTTTATGGCCGTTCAACCGGCCAATCATCAGATAACATGTGAAGAATTTAAGTTTGCCTTTCGCGAACATTACATACCAGAAGGTGTACTTCACATGAAACAAGAAGAATTTATGAAGCTGAAGCAAGGAGGGGATATCGTTAATCAGTATCTCAATAAATTCAATCATTTGTCACAGTATGCGATCGATCAAGTTAACACCGATCTGAAGAAGAAGAATTGTTTCATGCGAGGACTGAATGATAGGATGCAAAGAAAAATGGCTACTTGCATTGACCTTACCTACGGAAGGGCTGTCAGCACAGCGTTGGCAGTCGAATCTAAATATGCAAGTTCTGGAAAGATCAAGGGGAGTGGAGGAACAGGCCTACTCAGGGCCCTGAGAAAAGGCAACTGTTTGTTATCCGGCCTGTTAATCAGGGTCGTCCCTCAGCACGCCCACCCACCTTTCCATTTAAGCAACCAGTATTCATCCGTCCCAATACTGCCCCTACAACAACAAGTCAGCCGGGTGCCCCTGGCACTCGATTCCCTGCCCTTCCCAGTTCATCGACAGGATGTTTCAATTATGGAAAATCTGGGCATTTTATCAAGGATTGCCCTTATCCGAAGCAAAACAAGTCAAACAATCCACAAGGATCTGGGAATTCATCTCAAGCCAAAGGAAATACTATGGGCAAAAATACAAAGAAGACGGGACGCATATATTATACGCAAGTGGCCACCGCACCGGATGGTGAACCGGTCATGATGGGTACGTTCCTTGTGGCCAATCATCCCGCAATTATTCTCTTTGATTCTGGTGCTTCCCATACATTCATCAGCAAGAAATTTGTGGAGCAACATTGCATTTCTTACCATGAATCAAAAGAGGGGTTTAAAATTCAGTCACCTGGGGGACAAATCTTTACTAGAGAAGTGGCCTATCAAGTGCCCGTAACATTGGTCGGATGGGACTTTCCTACTAATATGATAGTTCTGAAAGGCCAAGACATAGATGTGATTTTGGGCATGAATTGGCTGGCCCGACATAAAGCAACCCTCAACACTGATCAGAGAACCATCAGGTTGAGTCATAATCAAGAAGAAATTCTCTTGTCTATCCCCATTCCAACCAAAATTACTGGCAGAGTTTATGAAGCCATTATACCGGAAGTCAAGGATATTCTGGTAGTATGTGAGTTCCTAGATGTCTTTCCAGAGGATTTGCCTGGATTGCCACCCGAGAGAGATGTAGAGTTTGTAATTGAATTGAAGCCCGGTACGGCTCCCATTTCTCGAAGATCGTACCGTATGCCTCCAAATGAGCTGGCGGAACTGAAGATTCAGTTACAAGATCTACTATCGAAAGGATTCGTTCGGCCAAGCTCGTCACCATGGGGTTGTCCAGCCATATTCGTCAAGAAGAAGGATCAAACTTTACGGATGTGTGTGAATTATCGACCCCTGAATGAGGTCACTATCAAGAACAAGTACCCTCTTCCACAAATTGACATTCTATTCGATCAATTGACTGGAGTGAGGGTATTCTCCAAGATTGATCTCAGATCGGGCTATCATCAGATCCGTATTCGGCCCGAGGATATACCAAAAACTGCATTCACTACGCGGTACGGATTATTTGAATACCTGGTAATGTCTTTCGGACTGACGAATGCTCCTGCCCACTTCACTTATCTGATGAACTCGGTATTCATGCCTGAGTTGGACAAATTTGTGGTGGTCTTCATAGATGATATTTTGATATATTCAAAGAATGAAGAGGAGCATGCTCAACATTTACGGGTCGTATTAATGCGCTTGAGAGAACATCAATTATATGCCAAGTTCAGTAAGTGCGCATTTTGGCTGGAAAAAATTCAATTTCTGGGACATGATCTATCTGCCAGGGGGATTGCGGTAGATCCCAACAAAGTCAAGGACATTTTGGAGTGGAAACCCCCAACCACTGTTCACCAAGTCTGAAGTTTCCTTGGACTGGCTGGTTATTACCACCGATTTATACCTGATTTTTCTAAACTTGTGAAGCCAATCACAAGTCTATTGAAGAATGAGACTAAATTCAATTGGTCTTCAAAGTGTAATGAAGCTTTTGAGAAATTGAAGACATTATTAACCACTGCTCCAGTATTGGCTCAACCGGATATTAACAAGCCATTTGATGTGTATTGTGACGCATCTGGCAGTGGTCTCGGTTGTGTATTAATGCAAGAAGGCCGAGTAATTGCGTATGCTTCAAGGCAGTTACGCCGGCATGAGGAACATTATCCTACTCATGATCTGGAGCTAGCTGCAGTGGTTCATGCTCTGAAGATCTGGGGTCATTATCTGCTGGGTAATATCTGTCACATTTATACAGATCATAAAAGCTTGAAATACATCTTTACCCAGTCTGAACTCAATATGAGACAAAGAAGATGGCTCGAGCTAATCAAGGATTATGAATTGGAGATCCATTATCACCCAGGCAAAGCAAATGTAGTGGCAGATGCACTCAGTCGCAAGGCTTCCTGCCATTGTCTAACTATGGGGACTTCTGACATTACGTTATGCCAGGAGATGGAGAATCTAAACCTGGGTATGATTAAACATGGGACTTCAAATCACTTGAAGCTGGAGTCAGTCATCTTACAAAGGATAATTGACGCACAGAAAAATGATGAGGGTGTGAAACACATACGTGAAAAGATAAAGGCTGGAAAAGCCAATTGCTTCCAAAAAGATAATCAAGGTGTGGTATGGTTTAATAACCGCATAGTGGTGCCGAAGAATGAAGAGCTCCGCCAGCAAATTTTAGATGAAGCACATCTTAGTCGCTATTCTATTCATCCCGGAAGCACTAAGATGTATCAAGATTTGAAACAACATTATTGGTGGACGAAGATGAAGATCGAGATTGCACGCTATGTGGCTAGATGTGACACTTGCAAGCGTGTCAAGGCCATACACCTAAAAGCTACCGGTCCATTACAATCTCTACCAATACCAACATGGAAATGGGAAGATATAAGTATGGACTTTATTATGGGATTGCCCAGGACCGCAAAGGGATATGACTCTATCTGGGTTATTGTTGATCGGCTCACAAAAATTGCTCACTTTCTGCCAGTTAAAACATATTACCCAGTTCTTACCTATGCGGAATTATACATTGCTCGCATTCTCAGTTTGCACGGTATTCCGAAGACTATAGTGTCGGATCGTGGACCTCAATTCGTATCCAAATTTTGGGAAGAACTTCATAAATCTCTGGGTACTAAATTGCTCCACAGTTCGGCCTATCATCCTCAAACGAGTGGACAAACTGAGAGGGTCAATCAAATACTGGAAGATATGCTGCGGGCATGTGTGCTGGAATTCCTACAGAAATGGGATGAATGTTTGCCGTTAGCGGAATTCTCATATAATAATAGCTATCAAGAAAGCATCAAGATGGCACCCTTCGAAGCTTTATATGGACGACGATGTCGTACTCCGCTAAATTGGTCTGAACCAGGTGAAAGGTACTTCTTCAGGCCTAACCTGGTAAAGGAAACTGAAGATAAAGTTCAGAAAATAATACATAACTTGAAGAAAGCTCAAACCCGTCAAAAGAATTATGCAGACCGGCGACGACAACCCTTATACTTTCTAGTAGGAGATTATGTCTACTTGAAGGTTTCTCTAATGAAGGGTGTATCTTGTTTTGGGGTTAAAGGAAAGCTTGCACCTCGGTACATTGGTACATTCCCTATACTTGAGCAATGTGGACCAGTGACATACCGACTCCAATTACCCGAAACTTTGTCTGTTGTGCATAATGTGTTCCACGTGTCTCAACTGAAGAAGTGTCTTCGGGTTCCAGATCGGACTATCAAAGTGACATATGTTGTCCTTAAGCCAGACTTGACATATTCTGAACATCCTATTCGAGTCTTGGATCAAAAGGACAAAATTACCCAAAGAAAAACTCTCAAGTTTTACAAGATACAGTGGAACTAACATTCCGAAGATGAGGCTACATGGGAAACTCAAGACTTTTTAGATAATAATTTCCCAGGCTTTTTAGCCTCTTGTAATTTGTAAAGTATACAACATTGTTGTAATAAAGGAGTGAGCCCCAAACCCACCCCTGCCTTGTACCAAAAATAAGGAAATAAAAATGTGAAGCATTTCCTTTTCCATTACCTACCCTAGGACTTTTAATCTTGGGACGAGATTCTTTTATGGGGGGAAGGATGTAACACCCCTGGTGTTACTGCTACTAAAACTTGAGCATGACATCATAAACATTGGCATTGCATATGTTTGACACACCTAGAGTGCATTCACTAGGTAAAAATTTCAAACAAGTTGTATTGTTTTGGTGTTTTGCAAATAGAACCCTGGAATAGGATACTTAACCCTAAATAGGGATTAAGGGGGTAAAACATGACCCAAATTGAGAAAACCCAAAAGCTTTAGTGTAATGGTCATAAAATGCTCCCAAGAATGAACTTGAATTACATTTGTACCCCTGGGATACCAAAAACCCTAATTGGAACCCTGGAAAACCTTGAATCCAAACCCTAGGGGCCTATGTGCAAAAATAGTGCACATTTGGACTAAAGTGTGAAAACTACTATGTTAAAGCATATTAAGTCATATGGTTCACCAAATTAGGGATTTGCAAGTGAAACCCTAAGTTTTGGGTTTATTTGCAAAAAGTACCACTTGACCTCTATATTGCCTAAGTCTGAAATAAGTGTTATGAGCACAAATTTGAGCCCTTGTAACTTTCAAATTCTAAGGTTTTTGCCCTAGGTCACCACATCAAACTTGTAGACCTTACAAAGGAGAACAACTTTGCTTAAGAGTGTAAGCATAGTTGTTAAGAAGAAATGGGAGATAATTAAGTCTAAAGTCTGGCTGTCAAGCTAACTGAACTCTGAACTTCAGACTTACAGTGTAATAGAGCCATCTTGGACTTGGATTCAACCTTGATCTAGTGCTCAACTGAGTTCAATCCCTATAATCGAAATGTAGCTGGGTTATAGCTCTGCAACTTTGCTACAGAGAGTTGAGTAAGTTACTAGAGAAAGTTTAGAGAAATTTGGACCTAAAAACGCTCTGTCAGGTTGTCTGATGACCCTCGCCATGGTACAGTAAGCCCCCAAACTGAAGAAGATCCCGATTCATCCCCCCGCTCGTCGCCGGTGATTCTTTGCCGAGATTGATGACGGATCGCCACGGTTCGTGCACCGTGGGCAGCCGATAAGCTCGGGCAGGTAAATATCTAGCACCCGGATTGAGTTGAGCCTCGTGGCGGCTAAGCCCGCCGTACTTCCCTCCCCAGCTCATCGGCCAATTGGATAACCTCGCCGCCGTCGAGCTGTCGCCGTTGTGTGCCACGTGCTTAAGCACTGGTCCTCATCGTGGTGACTCACTGGGTGCATGTCCAGTGATCACCGGAGTAACTGCCACGGTGAAAGCCGCTTATTCCACGCACAGAGCTCGTGTCTCCTCCGGCCGCCAGCACTGCTCGGCCGAATTCATCACCGCCGCTCGCTAAGCCTATAAATTGAGCACGCTGCGGGCTCCGTAGGGCAGTGAACTATCCAGCCACCATGAATTAGCCTCGATTGTTCGTCGGAGCTCACGAATTTTGAAGTTCCCCCAATTCGTGTTTCCGCCACCGTGAAACTAGCCTCACTGCGGTCAGCGTGAACCAGGTCAGCCTACGTCTTCTGCTCCCTCGTTTGAATATTCTCACCACCCCGTAATGCTTGCCAAACCACCAATTTGGACTGAGAGCTCACCAATCACCGGGAACACGAACGAATATCCATGGTCATCTCTGTCCTCGCGGGCAGAGCTAGACAGAGCTCTAATCCTAAAATTTCTTGGGGGAAAACCATTATTAAGACTTGAATTTGGTGTCCGCCGCTCGGGGGCGCCAGTACTTGCCCCAATCGGCCGGCCTACGAGCTCGCCAAAGCTCGTCCGCGCTCGACGTCGTCGGGGATCGGGCAGCGTAAAGGAATAGAACTTCAAGGGCCTTCGTGCAAACTGTCAGTGACTCGAGAAAATAGTAAGCGAACCCAGTTCTAGTTAGCCAAAACCCTAAGGGTCTTTCTGAAAAGCCGCCAGCGCGGGCGCGCGCATTTCCGCGTGGACCTGGGCCGTCTGAGCCGGATTTGGCCCAGTACTGTTTCTTCTTTTCTATTTTCTTTTTCTGTCCAACTTTAGAAATATGTTGAAAATTACAGAAAAAATGGTAAAAATGCCAAACCAATTTTTCTAGATTCCTTATTTTTCATAGTATTTAATAAAAATAGTTCCATGATTTTTAGATTAAATAGGTAATTTTGGAGTATTTAAAATAGCTTAAGATATTGATTCTGGATTTTTAGAAAATAGTTAATAATTCCAAAAATGCCCAAATTTTTTATATGAACTCAAAACATTATTTAGAAGCCTTGGGTAGAGTTTGGTTTGAATTGGACCTTGTTTGATAATTAGAACCCACAACCCCCACCCCTGCTCTTTGAATTCCTTTACTGACCCCGGAAACCCTAGTTTTCCGGAGAACCGTGAAGGAAAATTGTATTCAAGAACCTTAGATAATAAATTCTTATTATCTTTGCACTTTCATGAGCATTACATGGCATTCATTCTTATATACACAAATATATGGTTCTGTTTAGAAAACGAAGAAGAAGTCGAAATAACCGAAGAGAAGACACCACCACCACCACCTTCGGAATCTCAGGCAGGAAACTGTTTCTACCTTGATATCTGCGGGGCCGAGCCTGACTCACCTATCAATGAAGGCAAGCCCCAGTGCATTTGCCACCCTCCTTGATGTTTTTAAAATCTTTCTCACTTGATTAATGCATTAGGTGATAGGAGTTGAATGCTTAAACAATTCCTGCATTACCTTCCTTGAACTTGATTACCTTCCTTGAAACCCTGTTTTTACAAAAGGTTTTACTATGCTTAGTATTGCTCTAGCAAAACAAAAGGTTTTGTTTTACAAAAATTGATTGGCAAAGTGGGAAGGATGTTTTTGAAAATAAAACTTGATGGTGGATCCATCATGGCCATGATGGATTCAACATCGGAAAAGATGTACCTCTGTCAGGTACCAATTTTTGGGTTTAAATGATTAAGCTGAGACCGGGCGAGTGACTTGCACGAGAAGAGAGTCTCGGTGTAGTGTCTCCGTCTGAGTCAATTAAGGACCGTGTCGATATAGGCTTGATGACCGAGGACCCTTTAACTGGTCACATGTCTCGTCATGGGTAAGCCTTGCCTCGGGTAGACTAAGGCCAGAATAAGATAACACGGAATGGGCGTGGAGCGGTGGCGAGAGTAGCGTGTACCCTCCGTGGCAAGAGGCTGGACGGTGGTGTATCTGTGCTCTCGGTTCACGTGAACCTGATCTGGTCTTAAGAACCCCGGTGGCGGGTTGATATATGCAAGGGTTAAGTGCTACATATGTTGTGTGATTGGAGATCCTCAGCTGAGTATAATCGATTCGGATCGCCATACCTTCGCGGTTATGAAGACTTGGTCACTGACCTATACGTAGAACTCCAGTAAAGACAAAGGACTTGTTAAGAAATTGGCTAGTGCAGGTTAAGTGATTGAACTAGGTTAGAAAGAACTCTAGATGCACGTAATTGTACCTAACTTGACAATAATATTGGATTTTTAAGGATCCACTCTTAGTAAGCATTTATGCAAAACAAAGTCTTTGATCATTGAGAGACCTTACCTTGACTCCCTTATAACTAGCATATCCTTGAGAGTCTTTTCTTTAATCGGGTAAGACTTGCTGAGTAATTCCATACTCAGGGTTTCTTTCCCTATTGTTTTTAGGTGAGGAAGCAACAAACTTTTGTTGCTTTTGTACCAAGGTGGTGTCAAATGAAGAAAAGCAAGAATGAAGCTGCGGGAGGAACTAGTCCTCCATAAAAACTTTTATGTAAGAACTTATCGGGAGGAGTTTTACCTCCCTTGGTATTGTAATAATAAGTACTCTGCACTCGTGTTTATATGCGGGTCTGTAATAACCAACTTTATCTTACTTTCAAATACATGTAAGTTATGTAATCGCTTCCGCATTTCTGTATCTCCGATGTTCTGTAATGTCTGCGTGACAGGTGAAACGCTCTTGGGAAAGGTAAGAAAAGCAGATACCAAACTTTTCAAGTAATTCAGGGGCATCTACAGGGTTGTCTGAGGTCCGTTGGACAAGGACAACTGTAGGTGGGCCTAATAACTTGGGAGGTTCCGTCACATAGCGTTAGAAATATAAGCGAGTCCGAGGGAGAGGGTGAAAAACAAATCGCAAGCAAATAAAGAGTGAGACACAAGGATTTGTTTTACCGAGGTTCGATTCTTGCAAACCTACTCCCCGTTGAGGTGGTCACAAAGACCGGGTCTCTTTCAACCCTTTCCCTCTCTCAAACGGTCACTTAGACCGAGTGAGCTTCTCTTCTCAATCACACGGGACACTAAGTCCCCGCAAGGACCACCACACAATTGGTGTCTCTTGCCTCGGTTACAATTGAGTGAATCAATGAGAAAGAAAAGAAGCAATCCAAGCGCAAGAGCTCAAATGAACACAAATGTCACTCTCTCTAGTCACTATTTGATTTGGAGTGATTCCGGACTTGGGAGAGGATTTGATCTCTTTGGTTGTGTCTAGAATTGAATGCTATAGCTCTGGTAATGTGTTGGAAGGTGGAAAACTTGGATGCAATGAATGGTAGGGTGGTTGGGGTATTTATAGCCCCAACCACCAAACTAGCCGTTTGGTGGAGGCTGCTGTCGAATGGCGCGCCGGATAGTCCGGTGCGCCACCGGACACTGTCCGGTGCGCCAGCCACGTCACCCGGCCATTAGGGTTCGACCGTTGGAGCTCTGACAGGTGGGGTCTTCTGGCTGTCCGGTGCTACACCGGACAAGTACTGTAGACAGTCCGGTGTGCCTTCTGACGCTGCTCTGACTCTGGCGCGCACTGTAGCGCATTGAATGTGGTTGCAGTCGACCGTTGGCGCTGAAGTAGCCGTTGCTTCGCTGACACACCGGACAGTCCGGTGCGCCACCGGACACTGTCCGGTGCCTCATCAGACAGTCCGGTGAATTATAGCGGAGCACCCTCTGATTTTCCCGAAGGTGACGAGTTTGGAGCTGAGTTCCCTGGTACACCGGACACTGTCTGGTGGCGCACCGGACAGTCCGGTGCGCCAGACCAGGGCACACTTCGGTTGTCTTTTGCTCTCTTTGTTTGAACCCTTTCTTGGTCGTTTTATTGGTCTATTGTGAACCTTTGGCACATGTAAAACTTATAATCTAGAGCAAACTAGTTAGTCCAATTATTTGTGTTGGGCAATTCAACCACCAAAATCAATTAGGAAAAGGTGTAAGCCTATTTCCCTTTCACTTCTCCTTCCAGTGACCTTGTTCACTTTTTGAGCTTGATCTTGAGCCTTATGACTTACACCACATAATTGTAGATGTTACCTCATTGGTTGTATGTCATGTCCTTATGTAGTGTTCCTTGATGCACTATAACTCTTCTTAACTCGATCAACCTTGATTCCGCAAGTCTTCTTCTTCACCCCTGGCCTTGGGTTCCTGATCTCTTTGACTTTCTCCCATGCACTCGGTACCTCGAAGCTCTTCTTGCTTCCATCCTTGGCTTGATTGGTTGTCTCCAAGTTATGCACATCAAGTCTCACTTAGGCAATGTCCATCTTTCTTGTGATGTCCATTATCTAGAGATAATTCCGTCTTTGGACCATCACACCTGTTAACTTGTGTTGAACCCTGTTAGCTTTGCATTCAGCACACTTGTTAGTCCTTTAATTGGGTTGTCATCTAAACACCAAAACCCACAAGAAAGCTTTCACTACTACTGTTTACCATGCTTGCAATGCTTCCTTTGTGCTTTTATGCAAGAATGCAAAAGTAGTTGCTAGGAAATTGGAATCCAAATGCAAGGGAGACAGAACTTGCATATGGGTTCCAAACAATGTTGTGACTAACCTGGTAGGACCCAACAAGAGTTGGGTACCTAAAACCCAAGCTTAATTTCCTTGCAGGTTTATGCAACCGGGGGGCTCAAGCTAGATTATCGACAGCGGATGCACGAACCACATGATGAGGGAGAATAAAATGTTCACCTCCTACGTCAAAAACAAGGATTCCCAGGATACGATCATCTTTGGAGATGAGAATCAAGGCAAGGTCAAAGGATTGAGAAAGATAGCCATCACATCCGAGCATTCTATCTCTAATGTGTTTTTAGTCGAATCGCTCGGGTATAATTTGTTGTCTGTGAGTCAATTATGTAACATGGGTTATAATTGTTTATTCACAAATGTATCTGTCTTTAGAAGAAGTGATGGTTCATTAGCCTTAAAGGGTGTACTAGATGACAAGCTCTATTTAGTTGATTTTTCGAAAGAGAATGCCAATCTAGATGCATGCTTAATAACTAAGACTAATATGGGCTAGCTCTGGCATCGCCGTCTAGCACATGTTGGGATGAAGAACCTTCATAAGCTTCTAAAAAGAGATCATGTGTTAGGACTAACCGATGTCTATTTTGAGAAAGACAGACCTTGTGCAGCGTGCCAAGCAGGGAAACAGGTGGGAAGCACTCATCACAGCAAGAATGTGATGACGACATCAAGACCACTGGAGCTTCTTCACATGGATCTCTTCGGACCCGTTGCATACCTCAGCATCGGGGGAAGTAAGTATGGTCTTGTAATTGTCAATGATTTTTCCCGCTTCACTTGGGTGTTCTTTTTGCAGGACAAATCAAAAACCCAAGGGACCCTAAAGCACTTCTTAAGGAGAGCTCAAAATGAGTTTGAGCTCAAGGTGAAGAAGATAAGAAGCAACAATGGGTCCAAGTTCAAGAATCTACAAGTTGAAGAGTTTCTTGAGGAGGAAGGCATCAAGCACAAGTTCTCCGCTCCCTACACACCACAACAAAATGGTGTGGTAGAGAGGAATAACAGGACGTTAATCGACATGGCGAGAACGATGCTTGGAGAGTACAAGACGCCTGAGCGGTTTTGGTCAGAAGCTGTGAACACAGCTTGCCATGCCATAAATCGGCTCTACCTGCACCGTCTCCTCAAGAAGACTTCCTACGAACTCCTTACTGGTAACAAACCGAATGTTTCTTATTTTCGTGTATTTGGGAGCAAATGCTACATTTTGGTGAAGAAAGGTAGACATTTGAAATTTGCTCCCAAGGCAGTAGAAGGTTTCTTACTAGGATATGACTCAAATACAAAGGCGTATAGGGTCTTTAACAAATCATCGGGATTGGTTGAAGTCTCTAGCGATGTTGTATTTGATGAGACTAATGGCTCTCCAAGAGAGCAAGTTGATCTTGATGATATAGATGAAGAAGAAGTTCTGACGGCCACAATGCACACGATAGCGATAGGTGATGTGTGACCACAGGAACTACAAGAACAAGATCAACCATCCTCCTCGATAATGGTGCATCCCCCAACTCAGACGATGTACAGGTACCTCAAGAAGAGGGGCAGGATCAAGGGGGAGCACAAGAAGAACAAGTTATGGAGGAAGAAGCACCACGGGCCCCTCCAACTCAAGTCCGAGCAACGATCCAAAGACATCACCCCGTCGATCAGATTCTGGGTGACATCAGCAAGGGAGTAACTACTCGCTTACGATTAGCAAATTTTTGTGAGCATTACTCATTTGTCTCTTCTATTGAGCCTTTTAGGGTAGAAGAGGCCTTGCAGGATGCGGACTGGGTGTTGGCCATGTAGGAAGAGCTCAACAACTTCAAACAGAATGAAGTCTGGAGCCTGGTGCCACGTCTAAAGCAAAACGTTGTGGAAACCAAGTGGGTGTTTCACAATAAGCAAGACAAGCATGGAGTGGTGATAAGAAACAAGACTCGACTTGTGGCAAAAGGTTATGCCCAAGTCGTAGGTTTGGATTTTGAGGAGACTTTTGCTCCTGTGGCTAGGCTAGAGTCAATTCGGATATTATTAGCCTATGCTACTCACCATTCCTTTAGGTTGTTCCAAATGGATGTGAAGAGCGCTTTCCTCAATGGGCCAATCAAGGAGGAGGTATACGTGGAACAACCCCCTGGCTTTGAGGATGACAGGTATCCCGACCATGTATATAAGCTCTCTAAGGCGCTCTATGGACTTAAGCATGCCCCAAGAGCATGGTATGAATGCCTTAGAGATTTCCTTATTTCTAATGCTTTCAAGGTTGGGAAAGCCGATCCCACTCTTTTCATAAAGACATGCAATGGTGATCTTTTTGTTTGCCAAATTTATGTCGATGACATAATATTTGGTTCTACTAACTGTTGGGACCACGCTTCGTCGCCGAAGGTCCTGCAGAAAGAAACAGCTTCGGCTGAAGCCGCTTGTACGTGACGCCGAAGGCATCATTCATGAAGCTTCGGTATTATAACATATCCGAAGATGAAGGGTCGAACCGACTTAAAGATGGAATGACCTTTTAGCTCATAGGGGTCTGAGTCATTGTTGTAAACTTTTATGAGGGGCATGATTGTAATTCTTCACAGGCTGTGTCCTGTGCCTATAAATAGTGAACAATATTCCTTTACTGTTCACGCATTCCTGTAATTGCCGACGCATCACACTGGAATTATTGTTTTCCGTCAAGGAAAAGGTATAAATGTACCCTAATATCATGTTTTAATATTCAGATCCATATAATGAAATATACGAATAATGTTATCTGTTTCTGACATATGTTTTACATGTTATACTTCATTTTACATTATTATATAAGTTTAATCACGAAGGTATGACCTTCGTGATATTTTGCTCGTAACCTTCGTCCGGAGTTCATTAAATCCTTGGGGAGATAATGCTTCAGCGGACGAAGGGCATTAACATTTAACATTTTTATGTTGCCTTGTTCTTAATTCATAGCATTTGAGAACAAGTCCCCAACATTGGCGCCCACCTCCGGTCAACACACTTCCACTTTTTTGAGCTGATGGCTTCGTTCAACGATCAAGCTGGAGCTGCTTCGGTCCCGAAGCTGGTACTCCCGATAACAGGCGGTTCATGCTCAGAGCCAGCCAACAAGAAGCAGAAGAAGGAAGCACAGAGAAGGGTACAGCACGTCGGGGTGCAAGGACCCTTCATCAAGTCAAGATGGTCTCACATTCCAATTACCTTCTCCCAAGAGGATCTTCAACTCAAGGATTACCCACACAATGATGCTATGGTTATCTCTTGTGTGATCAAAGGATTTCTGGTCCATAATGTTCTGGTTGATACAGGCAGCGCAACTGATATCATATTTGCTAAAGCTTTCAGACAAATGCAAGAGCCCGAAGACAAGATCCATGATGCTACGCACCCTCTTTGTGGCTTCGGAGGACGGCAAATTGTAGCACTTGGGAAGATCACCATGCCAGTAACCTTCGGGTTTGTTAACAATACAAGGACTGAGCAAATTGTGTTTGACATTGTTGACATGGAGTATCCTTACAATGCTATCATTGGTCGTGGTACTCTCAATGCCTTCGAAGCAATTCTTCATCCAGCTTACCTTTGCATGAAGGTACCTTCGGACCAAGGGCCCATCGCTATTCATGGAAGTCAGGAAGCTGCCAGAAGGGCCGAAGGAAATTGGACAGATTCAAAAGCGATCCATAACATAGATGGAGCTGAAGCTTGTGAGCAGTACAAGTTCAGAAGGGAAAAGCTGCTTCGGTTGATCAGCCGAAACCCATGCTCTTATGTGAGGACATAGCAGAGCAGAAGGTGCTATTGGGATCTCAATTGTCCGAAGAACAGGAGAAAACCTTGATACGGTTTTTGTTCAACAATAAAGATGTTTTTGCTTGGTCAGCTAATGATCTTTGCGGAGTTAACAGGGATGTTATTGAGCACTCGCTCAATGTTGACCCATCTTTCAGACCCAGAAAGCAGAGACTTCGGAAGATGTCTGATGACAAGGCCGAAGGTGCTCGGAATGAAGTGAAAAGACTCCTCAGTGCTGGAGTTATTAGAGAGGTAAAATACCCAGAATGGTTGGCTAACACTGTTATGGTGAAGAAGGCCAATGGTAAATGGAGAATGTGTATCGATTTTACTGATCTCAATAAGGCCTGTCCGAAGGACGAGTTTCCATTGCCAAGGATAGATTCTTTGGTTGATGCAGCAGCTTCTTTAGAGCTTATGAGTCTGTTGGATTGTTATTCAGGCTATCATCAAATCTGGATGAAGAAGGAGGATGAACCGAAGACCAGCTTCATAACCCCTAGTGGAACATATTGTTACCTTCGGATGCCTGAGGGGCTTAAGAATGCTGGAGGAAGCTTCAGCAGAATGACAGCGAAGGTTCTCCATTCTCAGATAGGCAGGAATGTGCTAACTTATGTTGATGATATCATTGTAAAAAGCACGAAGCAAGATAATCACATTGCTGATCTGCAGGAGACCTTCGCTAATTTTAGACAGGCTGGTTTAAAGCTAAACCCAGAAAATGTGTCTTCGGAGTGAAGAAGGGGAAATTTCTTGGTTGCCTAGTTTCAACAAAAGGAATTGAGGTTAATCCAAACAAAATCGAAGCTATCCTTCGAATGGAACCACCAAGTACGAAGAAAGGGGCTCAAAGATTGATAGGAAGACTGGCATCTCTCAACAGATTCATATCCAGATCAGCAGAGAGAAATTTGCCATTTTTCGAAGTGCTGAAGTCAGCTGAAGTTTTTCAGTGGGGACCAGTCCAGCAGAAAGCCTTTGAAGAGCTGAAGCAATATTTAATAGATCTAACAACATTAACTCCACCAACGCCAGGGGCTCCTTTGTTATTATATGTGGCAGCTTCGCACTCAGCGGTAAGTGCAGCGCTTGTTCAAGAGAAGCTTGAAGGTCAAGTCAAAAAGCAGGCCCCAATATACTTTGTGTCCGAAGTTCTTAGTTTATCAAAGAAAAATTATACAGAATTGGAGAAGGTACGGTATGCTGTTTTGATGGCCTCCAGGAAGCTTCGACATTATTTTCAAGCTTACAACATAATTGTTCCTTCTTCACAACCTTTGAAGGATATTATAAGAAACCGAGAAGCTACTGGAAGGATTGGAAAATGGGCTGCAGAGCTCAATGAATTTTGTATTGATTATGTTCATAGATCTTCGATTCAGTCCCAAGCGTTGGCAGACTTCATTGCTGACTGGACGCCAGGAGCTCAGGAAGAAGAAATGAATAAAGATGCTGAAGCATGGACAGTGTTCTGTGATGGGTCTTGGGGAACCTTCGGAGCAGGAGCAGCTGCTGTGTTGGTTTCACCTTCCAAAGTTAGAACTTGTTATGCGGCAAGACTTGATTTCAGTTGCACAAATAATATTGCTGAGTACGAAGCTCTGTTCTTGGGTCTTCGGAAATTAAAGGCAATGGGGATCAGAAGGGCTATTCTTAAAACTGACTCCCAAGTTATTTCTGGTCATATTGACAAGAGCTATAAAGCAAGAGATCCGAAGCTTGAAAAATATCTAGATACAGTCCGAAGGATTGAGGCTTCCTTTGAAGGATTCTCTGTCAAAAATATTCCTCGCGGAGAAAATGAATATGCTGATTTGTTAGCCAAGTCAGCGGCACAGGGGCTGCCTTTACCTTCGGATGTATTTTTTGAAACAATAAAAGCACCTTCGGTTGAGCTTCTCGAAAGAGCGGTCCTCAACATATCCCCTGTCTATAGTGAAGATTGGAGAACTGAAATCATCTCTTTCCTTCAGGGTAATTTTCTTTTGGATGACAAAGCTTACAACAGAAGGATAGAAGCAAGAGCTCGACCATATGTTATTATAGAAGGGGAATTATATAAGCGTGGGGTCTGTTCCCCGTTACTCAAGTGTTTGTCCAGAGCCGAAGGTATAGAATTGATGAAGGAAATACATGCAGGCCTGTGTGGATCTCATATCGGATTTAGGCCTTTGTTGGGAAAAGTTTTTCGCCAAGGATTTTATTGGCCAAAAGCAGCTTCGGATGCAGCGGAACTAGTGCAAAAGTGCGAAGGTTGTCAGAAATGTGCAAGAGATCAAAAACAACCTTCGTCTCTAACTCAGTTAATACAACCCACTTGGCCGTTACAAAGGTGGGGCCTTGATTTGTTAGATCCGCTACCACCAGCACAAGGAAATTTAAGATATG
Source organism: Zea mays (assembly GCF_902167145.1). Taxonomy (NCBI): domain Eukaryota; kingdom Viridiplantae; phylum Streptophyta; class Magnoliopsida; order Poales; family Poaceae; genus Zea; species Zea mays. Next base: position 32,706,787 of record NC_050096.1, read on the forward strand.
TTGTAGTGGCAGTGGAATATTTTTCTAAGTGGATTGAGGCAAAGCCTTTAGCCACAATAACTTCGGTCACCGTCCAAAAGTTTTTCTGGCAAAACATTGTTTGTCGCTTCGGAGTGCCGAAGGCCATTACTGTGGACAATGGAATGCAGTTTGACTCCGAAGTTTTCAAAGAGTTTTGTGACCAAATTGGCACGAAGATCCATTTTGTGTCAGTTCGGCATCCAGAATCAAATGGACTAGTCGAAAGAGCCAATGGGATCATAATGACAGGAATAATGAAGTCAATCTTCAATCAGCCCAGGGGAAGTGGCCAGAAGAATTAATCAAAGTGGTGTGGAGCCATAACACAACAGTGTCAAGATCAATAGGCTTTACGCCATTTAAACTATTGTTCGGCGACGAAGCAATAACACCGGAAGAAGCCAAAGCAGGATCTATAAGAACAATAGCTTCGGCAGAAGGCGAAGATGAAGCTGATTGCTCTATGGAAAAGGATGCTATAGAGGGGATCAGGCTTCAGGTTGTGGAAAACATCAATAAATACCAAGCCGAAACAATAAAATGGCGTGACAGAAAGGTTCGGTTGAAGAACATCAAGCCAGGACATTTGGTGCTTCGGAGAGTGGCCAACCCAGACACAGTAGGAAAACTACAGCTGAAGTGGGAAGGCCCTTTCTTGGTAGTATCTTCGTCAAGACCCGGTTCCTACAGATTAAAGGATATAGACGGCAACGACATCCCTAGATCGTGGAACGCGGATGAGCTTCGACGATATTATGTTTAGCTTGATGTAATTTTTTCTATTCCTTTTTTCTGGCACCCTTTTCCTTTCCAAAGGGGGAGAAAGGTTTTTAATGGGGCCACAACATGTAATTTTCCTTATTTCAATTCTATAAGAATGATATCCCCCAAAGATGTAAATGTAAATGCAAAGGAAAAAGAAAAGAAATCAGGGAAAAGCTCAAAAGTCGTTCCTAAGGGAATGTAGAGCTTACAGCGAAAAGTCAACGCTGATTCCGTTGAAAGTAAAAGGCGAAGAAGCTCCCAAGGGAGGCATACAGCGAAAAGTCAACGCTGATACACCGAAAAGTAAACGGTGAAGCCGAAAAGTAAACGGCAAAAGGATTCGAATCGTTCCTAACGGGATGAAAGGGCTGTGATTATGATTTTTGAACATGTGTCTCAATATTCATTTGCACAATACATTCCATCATGTCATTTGCATTCATAAACATTCATTTAGACATATATAGAATCATCATCATACCACACGAAAAAGACAGGTGCTTCGACAATGAGAAAAGACTTCGAAGGAAAAATTTTTACGCTTCATTGTGTATGAAAAGAAGGGAAGGTGTTTTTCGCCTTCGGCTCAAAAGAGGAGTTTCGTCCACAGCAAAGCAGATTGGATCAAGATAACGGAAACAAAATATATTACAAGGTATGTACAAATTTACATGAGTTGTTCCATAATTATATTACAAAAGTCTCTCCAGAATTTTTGCAGGAAAGTATGGTGAGGCAACTATCAAGCTTCAGGCTAGATTTCGTCAAAACTTCAGCTTCGTCATATTTCAGCTTCGTCATCCTGCGTATATCAAAGATCAGAGTAAGACAGGTGCAAATTTCAAGGAGAAGGTAAAAGTAACAAATATAAGTTTTTTACTGGCTTAAGATGACTTCGAGCTTCGTCACCTGCCATTTTTCGCCCCCCCCATTTAACCAGATCTGGGTCATGAATCTATTTCCAATGCTTTGGGCCAGGCTTGGGATATCTATCAGATCTGACGCTGATAAGCTGAAGTTTGGTCTATTTACAATATTTCCATGCGTGCAGCCGGACTTCAGAAAAGCGGCAGCTGTGCCCCGAGAAGCTACCATGGCGCAGAAGTCGGCGTGCCCACTAATAACTTCGTCAAGAGCATCAACCTCGCCTTCAATATATTCTAATGTGCTGGGCAGGTTTGCAGCCGAAGGTGTAAATTTTTCAGAGCTGGCTCCGATAGAATGAAACACATCCTTCAGCCGCTGCACGCATCGGCTGCCGAAGCTTAGGCATTTCTCTTGGAGTTCTTTCAAGGATGTTTGCAGATTTGAATTTTTATCCATCTCAGTTTTAAGACTTGTTTCAAGGTGTTTCTTTTCCTGCTCAAATTTTTCTGATTGTTTAAGCAATTCATTCTTTAAGCTATCATTCTCGGCTTGGACTTCAGCCAAGGAGCCTTCCATAGACTGAATAACAAAGTCCTTCTTTTCCAATGCACCTTCGTGCTCTTTAGCCATGATTTCAAAATCTTGGATGGCGAAGTCCTTCTTTTTCAGAATAGCTTCGTAATTTTCAACTTTTTCTTCCAAATCTTTGATGATAACCTTGTTCTTCTCCTCTTCGAGATCTTGTTGCATTTTTAGAACCTTACTTAATAGTATACTCTGTCAAAACAGTCTTCATTAGAAAATGACCTAAAAAATTAATAATAATAATAATAAAATGGTAATAATATTTTTTACCTTAAAATTAGCATAAAGCAGGCTTCCAGCGATATGGTGTCGTTGGTAGCGGCAGAGGTCCGCTTCTAGTTTCGGCAGGCCAAAGCTTTTCGAGAGGGTTTTAATAATTTTAGCCTCGCTGCGGTTTCGAAGACATCTCAGTTTCCCTTCGTTAACTCCACCAAATAGCATAGCCCCATGCTTATATCCACATGATACGGCATATTTTTTAACTCTTCTTTTTCAGCATCTGTTAATTCTTGTCCAAGTAAATCTTGAAATTTAAAATCTCCTTCCAAAACGTCTTCAACTTGCTTTTTCTCTTTTTCAGTAGCTGCGCTTGCCGCGACTACAGCAGCTTCTTCTTCAGCCATTTTCAGGAGTATACTATCAATAACTTCAAGTGTCTCTTCCAGGTTTGGATCTTCTGTAGCCCCGGCTTCGGCCCCGGCAGTTTCGGCTCCGCCGGTTTCAGCTTCGGGGGTTTCCACTCTGGTAGCTTTGGCTGCGGCACCTTTAGCGGTTTCGGCGGTCTTGGCAACAACAATTTTTGATACCGATGTCGGCGATGGTGTCCCATGGATCACATCTGTCACTTGAATGATTCTTCATTTTTTCGGCTTCGCAGGACTTTCTACTGTCGAAGTCTCTTTGTCCTTCTGAAAAAACTTTGTCAGTTCCGGTGCCAGCAGACTTAGCTTGACAGGCAAAGATTCAGTCATTACCTTCAAAATTTCTTCCACTTCGGCAGCAGAAGGTGCCACAGACACTTCTTCATCTCGGGCCAATATCTCTGGTTCTGGAGATGCTGGCTTCGGTGATGCAGGCTTTGGAGACGCAGTTTTTCTCTTTCTTGGAGCAATTGCTTTCGGCTCAAGTTTTTCTTTCTTCTTTTCTGGTTGATCTTCGTCGTCTTTAGTTAAAACGCTGGCCACTCGTTTTCTTTTTTGCCCTTCGGCACCCTTGTCTAGCCGCTCGTAGTCAGGGTATTCAAAACCTATAGCATCAAGCACTCTATTTAGCCTTTGTTTCGGCCGCGTGCCGAAGGCTGCTGTCATCAATTGATCTTCTTTTTTAGAATAATTTCCAAGAATTTCAGTACTCATTACTTCAATTGTTTCGAACCATTTTTGGCAGGGTTCTTTAAAATATTTCTTGAACTTGTAATGGTAGGGCAGGCGGACAAGTTCTCCTTCTTTCTTCTCTTTTTTGAGCTTCGGCATAGCCCATTCCTTCATAGTTGGAAATATTTTGAACGACAGAAATTCCTGCACAAGATCTCTAGTGCCAATGTGCTTAGCAATAATCCTGAATTCAGCCAACGCGATTTGAGTTGGACCTTCTGGTGTCATATTGCAGTGGGGTCTAGTCTCTCCGAATATCAATTCAAGCGGGCTCTGTACTAGCTTCTCCTTGTCATCGTCAACTTTGACGTAGAACCATTCTGACTTCCAGCCTGCCGGCCACTTGCTTCGATAGCTGATTACAGGAAACTTCGTAGTCTTCCGATAAGCAAAATTATAACAACCAAAATTTTCATGTAACCCATCTTTTCTGGCCTTAGTTTGATAATGTAGCTCGTGTACCCGGCAGAAACCTTCGGCAAATGGCTCCACCCCCTGGCTTCGGAGAGCCCAAATATAAACACTAAGCCTAACAATAGCATTAGGAGTTAATTGATGAAAATAGATACCAAACTTTTTTAGCACATCGGCAATCATCCTATTCAAAGGAAATCTCAAACCAGCTTTGAGGAAACTCTTGAAAATCACTATTTCATCCTTCTCTGGCTTCGGGGTAGTTTCCTCTCCTCCGAAGCGAATCAGCTTCTTCTCATCTTCGCTAAAGTAGCCCGATTTTACCATCTTCAGGAAATCAGCCTTGGAGATTGTTGACTTTCCGAAGTCCAGGTGGCTAGGCTTGCTTGGTATTGCAATAGTGTGATCATCTTCAGAATCAGTTTCTTTGATATCTGCTTGTCCTGCTTCGGCAGCAGGGGTGATCTCCGATGTCACCAATCCACTTCGCCTCGTCGCTTCCGAGATAGGGACAGTTTCCGCAGCTTCGGCTTCGTCTCCTTCGCGCTCAACCCTAGCAATAGAGCGCACTCTGGCCATTTGATTTTGAGTACCTCGAAAATTGCTCATAAATTAATAACCTCTTTCCCAAAGCCCTTCTTCTGACGAAGCAGACGCCAAACTAGAGCTTCGTTCGAATGTGAAAGTCAAGCTTCGGCTATGGTTGAAAGTTGCCTAGAGGGGGGTGAATAGGCAAGTTAAAACTTTTTCAACAAAAATTTGAAGCAAACTGGGTAAAACTGAATTGATCTTGAAATTCACCCAGTTAACTTTGGAAATGAGATGTTCTAAATGATCCACAGGGTTCAAAGTAGTAGATCTGAGAAGGGCACTTCTCAAAATCCACACACTAAAAATATATAAACAAATCTTTCACGGAATGGTGAGAGAACGAAGAACACAAACAAACACAATGAGCAAGAACACAAGAGACACAAGATTTATCCCGAGGTTCGGTCACACCACCAAGGTGCCCTACTTCCTCGTTGAGGCGCCCACAAAGATCCGGGTCTCTTTCAACCCTAATCCTCCCTTTGCCGACCACAAAGGTCAAGCTCACACACTAATCTTTGCTCAAACGAGCGGGTAATACAAACTTTCTTGTGGTCTTCCACAAGATTTGGAGACTCACAAGAGACACCTAGTAGTCTAGGAGCTAGAAGCTCCAAGAGTAATGAATCCACAAAGAACTCGATGTAGTACCAAAGCTCGAATCAAGAAGAAGAGCAAGAGAGATTTAGAGATGAAGCACAAAACCGCAGCTCTCAAGCTCACTCAAAGATTTCTCTCCAAAGATTTGAAATGGGAGAGGCAAGAGATGTGTGAGAGAGAGAGAGGGAGGTGTTTCTTGGGTTAGAAATGGAGTTCAAATTGTGCTTACTACTATGGGGTGAGAGGTAGGAGTGAGTATATATAGTTGGAGCTCAAAACTAGCCGTTGGGGCCGATTTTTCTGTTTGAGACCGGTTGAACCGCCCCCTAGGGTGGTTGAACCGCCCCTGGCAGGTCAGGCAGACTGTCTGCCAGTCTGACTGTCAGACTGACTGGCAGACTGACCTGCAGGCTGACCAGGGTTGACCAGACCGGTTGAACCGCCCAGGGGGGCGGTTGAACCGCCCCTGACAGCTCTGGCGACCTGTTTGCCAGTCTGACTGGCAGACTGCAGATCAGAGGTCAAAGGGGTCAAAGACCAGCTGAACTGCTCCTCAGGACCAGTTCAACCGGTCTTGACCAGTGAGTTTAGGAGAGAAAACCCCAACTCAACTGCCCGGAGGCAAGTTCAGCTGGTGTATGGTCAAAGAGGTTCACAGCTGAAGTTGAGTTCAGCTGAAGTTGAGAAAGCTCAACTCAGCTGAAGTCCAGCTCAGCTGCAGCTGAAGAAGCTCAACTCAGCTGAAGTTCAACTCAGCTGAAAAGCTCAGCTGCAGTTGAAGAAGTTCAGCTGCTTTTCAGCAAGAACACTCTAGGTTTCTCAAACCTAACCATGGTCAACCATAGAATGTTAAATAGATTTTTGCTTTTCAAAAATAGCTTTTGAATAGAGAGGTTTGAGCTTTGGCAAACACCAACCTTCTTTTTGGATCCCCCTTTATAGTACGACGATTCCTATACTCAAGTTAAATAAAATATAATGAAGTAAACTCCTTGAGAAATTGGTGTCTCATGTGTGATTTCTCCATGGCATTGCTTCATAAGGATCACACACATCTTTGTCTCACCTTTTGAAGCAAACTCAAATCAAACCCTGTGACTTGTACCATATCACCTTATATGAGTTCAAATCATGGCTTCAAGTCACCTTACTGATGCATCAACATGTTGTAACTCTTCATAGCTGATTAGTTCATCGACTTAGTGCAAGTACTCTCTTCTTCACCTTAGCCATGGTACCTCGGTCTACAAGCCGTCGCTTGGCCTTCACCTTCGCTTAGTTCCTCGAAGCCCTTTCCTTGCTATCTTCACCCTATCAAGCCATTCTTGAGTCACATCCTATTGAGCATCCATTGAGAGAATCATTTCTTCAATATTGTGAACCTTGCTTGAATGACATCTAGATATAACTGCTAAGATCAATCAAGCTCTAGTTTGATTCTCATATATTCATATATGGACTAATAGTAATATGGTCAAGCCAATTCACGATTCCTCATATCTTATTCACTTTGGCTTGACCAATCCTTTTAATCACTTCAACCTCTATTCTGATCATATGTATGCAGTGATTTCTTAGGTCTTGCCCATATATTCAAACCAATATAGAGAGACCATATTATATCCATTTGCATTGTCTCACTGGATTTAACCTTGTGTTGAACCTTTGTTCACTGATCATTATACACTATTCAAGTATGTTCATCATACTGAATTTCCTGTTCAACACTTAGCAAACTGTTAGACCTTTAAATGTGTTGTTATCCAAATCACCAAAACTCACAAAAGGGATGAATGCACTTTCAATGGTTAAAAATTTTGGCAGCAAAACAATGCAGTAGCAATGAATGCTGTGGTAACTTCACACCTACCCGTCTGTTTATATAGTGTTGCAGGAAGGAAGGTGAATCGTCAGGATTTTTACACCAAGCAAACGATTGCTCGCACCCGCTGAACGGTGGACCACAAAAACCAGAAGTGAACCCGCATGGTGGAATCACTACGCGCTCGAAAATTGTATCGTTTCTCGACAACGAGCTCAGGGAAGATGTTTTTCGGACCTTCGGCTTCCTGAAGCCTAAGAGACTTTTTTTCACGGATCAAGCTCGTTACAAAAAACGATCTAGCACCGTGAAGGGGCTACTGTTGGGACCACGCTTCGTCGCCGAAGGTCCTGCAGAAAGAAACAACTTCGGCTGAAGCCGCTTGTACGTGACGCCGAAGGCATCATTCATGAAGCTTCGGTATTATAACATATCCGAAGATGAAGGGTCGAACCGACTTAAAGATGGAATGACCTTTTAGCTCATAGGGGTCTGAGTCATTGTTGTAAACTTTTATGAGGGGCATGATTGTAATTCTTCACAGGCTGTGTCCTGTGCCTATAAATAGTGAACATTATTCCTTTACTGTTCACGCATTCCTGTAATTGCCGACGCATCACACTGGAATTATTGTTTTCCGTCAAGGAAAAGGTATAAATGTACCCTAATATCATGTTTTAATATTCAGATCCATATAATGAAATATACGAATAATGTTATCTGTTTCTGACATATGTTTTACATGTTATACTTCATTTTACATTATTATATAAGTTTAATCACGAAGGTATGACCTTCGTGATATTTTGCCCGTAACCTTTGTCCGAAGTTCATTAAATCCTTGGGGAGATAATGCTTCAGCGGACGAAGGGCATTAACATTTAATATTTTTATGTTGCCTTGTTCTTAATTCATAACATTTGAGAACAAGTCCCCAACACTAACCAAAAGTCTTGTGATGGGCGAGTTGACCTACTTCCTTGGATTCTAAGTGAAGCAACTCAAGGACGACACCTTCATCTTCTAAACGAAGTACACTCAAGATCTTCTCAAGAGGTTTGGGATGAAGGACGCTAGGCCCGCAAGACACCAATGGGAACTGACGGACATCTCGACCTCAACTATATCGGTTGCAAGGTTGATAGGAAGAGCACATCAGGGATGTGCCAATTTCTAGGAAGGTCCCTGATGTCATGGAGTTCCAAGAAACAAACATATGTTGCCCTATCCACCGCTGAGGCCGAGTACGTTGCCACGGGACAGTGTTGCGTGCAACTGCTTTGGATGAGGCAAACCCTCCGGTACTTTGGCTATAATCTGAGCGAAGTCCCACTCCTATGTGACAATGAGAGTGCAATCCGCTTAGCGGATAATCCTGTTGAACACAGCCGCACTAAGCACATAGGCATCCGGCATTACTTCCTGAGAGACCACCAGCAAAAGGGAGATATCGATGTGTACCACATTAGCACTGAGAACCAGCTAGCCGATATCTTCACCAAGCCTTTAGATGAGAAAAGGTTTTGCAGGTTGCATAGTGAGCTAAATGTCTTAGATTCGCTTAACTTGGATTGATCTAGAGCATACATGTAGTTCATGCCTTTGATCATGTTACTTTAAGAATTTACATCATTTATTGTTTATTTGTGGTGTTCAAGTTGTACAAGTCATCCCGGACCTCACAAGTCCATATGCAAATGATGCACATGTTTAGGGGGAGATGTGCTACAACTTAACTCTATTGAGACTAATTGATTTGTTTGAGTATACTTGAAGTAGTCTCGAAGGACCATTGAAATGGAAAATGAACTTGGACAACGATAAGACTTCCACTGCACTCCAGTATAAGTGTACTTAATTCCAAGTTCATGCTAATACTCTCATTGCCTTCTTGCTCTTATTTGACATTTTGGTGAGGCAATGGGGTTCAAGGGCCAAAAATGATCCAGTTTTGGTGCTTAATGCTAAAGGGGGAGAAATTAAGGCCAAAGCAACTGGATCAGCCAACCACTTGAGAATTTCAAAAATAGTAGAGTTAGAATTTGTATTTTGCCCAAATGACTCTTATTGCAAAATTTGATCTCTTATGGTGAAGAATTTTGATTATGGGAAAAAGGGGGAGTTTTTTTACACTTGATCTTTTTCACTCTTGGAATATCTTTCCGTTTGCCCAAACAGGTGTGTTTAACTTAGAAATAGGGAAAAGAATTTGATTTGCAAAAATAAACCAAGTGGTGGCAAAGAGTGATTCAAATATGCCAAATACTAAGTGAAGAACAATTTGGTCTTAAATCTGCACTTCTTAGTTGGGTTTTAATGTGTTGGCATAAATCACCAAAAAGGAGCGAGATTGAAAGGGAAGTGTGCCCTTGGGCCATTTCTATTAGTGTTTTGGTGATTAGATGCTCAACACATATTGATTGAGTTCTTATGTGCTAAATGAGTGAGAAGTGAAAATCAAAGAACAAGGTATGTTTCTAGACTTAGTAAATTGTTTTTTGTTACTAACATGTTTATCTAAGTGCTAGAAACAGTGCCAAGAAAAGAAGATTTGAATTAGAAAAGAGTTGGCTAAGTACAGCCAAAACCAGCACCAGCCTGGCACACTGGACTGTCCGGTGGTGCACCGAACAGTGTCTGGTGCCCCAGGCTAGCTCAACGTGAACTGGCTGCTCTCGAGAATCGGTCAGCGACTTGACTAAAAATCACCGGATTGTCAGGTGGTGCACCGGACTGTCCGATGAGTCAGAGCCGCCCAAGCCAACGGTCGGTAGCGGAAACAGCGGGCGACACGTGGCCCGCGCCAACGGTCGATTGGGCACACATCAGACAGTGTCCAGTGCGCCAACGGGATCACCGGCTCAATGGTCGGATGTGCCAGATAAGGAAGGAGATCACGCACCAGACAGCTATAGGACCTGTCCGGTGGTTCACCGGACTGTCCGGTGTGCCACTCGGCAGAAGGCAAGAATTGCCTTCCAAGTTGATCTCCAACAACTCCTAGCTGCCTTGAGGCTATAAAAGGGACCCCTAGGCATATGAAGCAGAACACCAAGCATTCACTAAGCATCCTAAGACTCCCAGACTCTGCCTCCGCGCATTTGATCGATTGTGTTAGTGATTTGAGCTCCATTCGAGTTGTGAACTCTCTGTGCTGTGTTTTGAGCTCAAGTCATGGCTTGTGTGCGTGTGTGTGCTGCAGATTTGAGTCTTGCGTGTGTTACTCTCTCTCTCTCTTACTGCTGTGCTTCTATTGTGTTAAACTTGTAAGGGCGAGAGACTCCAATCTGTGGAGATTCCTTGCAAACGGGAGAAAGACTCTAAGGAAGATAGCCGTGGTACTCAAAGTTGATCATTGGATCACTTGAGAGGGATTGAGTGCAATCCTTGACCGAAGGAGGTCACCACAACGTGGAAGTAGGCATTGGCCGAACCACAGGATAAATCACTATGTCTCGTGTCCATCTTATTTTGTGATTGGCTTTTCTTCTAAAATTCACACTCTAGCATCTTGGTTTTAACCGCACTGACATTTCATAACCAAGTATTGGCTATTTAGTATTGAATTTTGCAGGATCACCTATTCACCCCCCTCTAGGTGCTCTCAACCTCTCCTTAGTCCTCGCAAGGACTAAGTGCTCACTACGAGCTAATTCTTTGCCTCTCTAACGTGGTGAATCACTCACAACTGCGAACAACATCGAGTTGGGTCACCAACAAGTCCTCCGAGGTGATCACTGTGCTCCAATCGCCACCATGCCGTATAGGTGATGCCGATCACCAAGAGTAACAGGCTCTAGACTTTCACTTGACAATGGCATGCCTAATGTGAGTGGTGTGTGCTCTAGATGGCTCTCTCTTGCACTAATGTGGCTCTAACCGCGAGATTATGATTTGCTAATCACCTCACTATGCAAAGAAGTCTTGCAAGCTCTATGTAATGAATTCCAAGTGGTTGGTTAGCAAGACACTGAATGAGGCTATTGGAGGGGGTATAAATAGTCGTCCAACAAAAACTAGTTGTTAGTGTTCTATATAGTTTGTTGGCACATTGGACCTTCCGACAATGTCAGCCAACGGCTAGTTCTGATAACTAGTAGTTACTGTCTAGAGGGTCTGGTGCACCAGCAGAGTACATCAGACTAGTCCGGTGTACCAGGGCAAACATCCCTAAATAACATGTTATCTGTGTAGGCGGTTTGGTGCACCATCGGACATGTTCGGTGCCCCTATCTCAAACAAGGCACAGGAAAGTGCTCTCTGGGTATGCGATCTGGCGCACCCAGAGGCACTCAGGTTTTTCTAACTCAGATTTTTCGATTCGGATTTTACTCCAAACTTTGTGTGGATTATGAGTGACACCTAGCACTAGCTTTATGTATGTACTAGTTTTATGTATGTGTATGCAACAACACTGCACTAGACATGCCTAGGTCAAGTTACTGATCCACAACCCCCTTTATAGTATGACTAAAATCAAAATAAAAGGTCTTAACCCTATACTAAGTGTTCGACAACTCCTTCGACACTTAGGATACGTAGTCCTTCACCTTTTGGTCCATCTTTTTCAGTCGTCACGTCGATTTTAATCGTCGGGTTCTCTTCACTTTTTGAAGCCCAAATTCCAACATTTGTGACTTAACTTACTGTATAGTTGCAGAATACAAGTTAGTCGAAAGAATCTTTATTGTCATTAATAATAAAAAACAACAATAGGTCTAGATGCTTTCAATCTCCCATTTTTTGTGATGTATGACAACGTATCTCTAGTGTGTGAGGATGGTTTGTTTTAAATATGTCAATCTTTGAAGTTTTTGAGAGATGTCCAAAGGATCGATAAAGATAGAACAATTCATCTACGTCCCATTTGGATCATTGAAATTGAATTCCATTCTAATAATAGTAATTTAGTCATATATCAATTAAGCTAATTGGGTTTTATGCAAAATATATTTGTATACTATTATTAGCAAGATGTTGGAGATATTTATGCGCTACATTTTTACTATAGAGGAGTGAGACGAATAGTGTCATGTAAGTTACAGAGTAGAAACAAATTCTACTAATGCATAAAATCATTTCACACCCTCCACCCCATGAATTTGAGATAGGCTTATATCTGAACTTTGAAAAGTGATGAAATATCAAATTCTAAACTAAATAAGTTACTTTATTGAGTGAATTTCAATTCCTCTAAAATAAAGGAATCCAAACGTTCGGTTAGTGGAGTCAGGGGAGGTTAGACTGTCTTCAGCGGTTCCCCCTAAATTTCTCCCCCTATATCCCACTCACGTGCCACGTCAGCGTTCTCTCTCCCCCTATATCTCCACGCTCTACAGCGGTTCCCCCTATATCAATCCTCTATACCCCACCACATCAATATTATATACTTTCATCATCAACTAACTCAACTACCATCCAATATTAATTTTATTTTTATTTCTTCTTTGCACAGTACACGGGCGTAACTTGGTCCATAATTAATTAGCAAACTTCATAATTAGTATTAATACGTTAGTATAAATACGGTCGAATTTTATGTTTTTTAAAAAAAAAGAAATTTGCATTCTTCTCGTACACGACACGAGTGGCTTCCAGCACACGAATGGCTTCTACGGCAAGCCACGACCCTATGGCTTCCTTCACACACCGAAGCCATCTATAAATAAGGTACCCTGCGGGCATGCTCCACTCAACTACACACTCGTCTCTTCTGTATCATCCGCCATTCCATCAAAAGTACGTAGTACGTAGTCTTAGTTCAGCTCGTCACGGACTCATTGAAAAGCCCAGTGTTGTCTTCGTCATCCGATGATTTGGACGATGAGATCGATAACTTGTTGCTTTGGCAACATGTTGACCACCTTGTACTAGGAGACACGAGCACGCGCCGTAGGCGCTCCTCATTGCCTCGCCGTGTTATCCATAGGGACCACGCTGCTGGAGAAAATCTCATCAAGCACCACTACTTCGGACCTAATCCAGTGTATCCATCACATGTTTTTCGTCGAAGGTACATTTCCTAAGTAATGCTTTTACTTTGATTTGGAGCTTCATTTTCTTATTTTTTGCTTTGTTTTCGTTTTTAGGTTTCGGATGCATCGTCCTTTGTTTCTACGTATCCTTCGTGCCGTTCAGCGAGAAGACGATTACTTCACAGTACGATGTGATGCAACTGGTTTAGCGGGGCTTGGTCCATTGCAAAAAGTTTGTGCTGCTTTGCGTATCCTTGCGTACGGGTTACCAACCGATGTGGTCGATGAGTACATACAGATTGGACAGACTACGGCTAGGGACTGCCTTATCCATTTCTGTCGCGGAATCATCTCTTCCTTTAGCGAACGATACCTCCGTATCCCTAACCACGACGACATTGCTCGCATACTTAGTGTAAACGCGGACAGGGGGTTTCCGGGTATGCTAGGCTCCATCGATTGTATGCATTGGGAATGGCGCAACTGTCCTACTGCATGGCGCGGACAGTTTTGTGGGCGCAATTCGAGGCCAACAATGATACTAGAGGCAGTCGCTGGGTATGACCTGTGGATTTGGCATGCCTTCTTTGGAATGCCTGGTACTAACAATGATCTCAACGTGCTTCATCGATCACCAGTGTTTGATCCGTTACGTAATGGGACAATGCCACCAGTGCACTTCACTATTAATGGTACCACGTACAATTTCGGATACTACTTAGCAGATGGCATATATCCAAATTGGCCTACCTTTGTAAAAGCAATTCGTCACGCTTTTGAGGAAAAAAAGGTTCACTTCACAGCCAAGCAGAAGAGTTGTCGAAAGGACATAGAGCGAGCATTTGGAGTTTTGCAGGCGAGGTGGGCAGTTCTACGTGGCCCTGCTTATGGTTGGGATCGTAATCACCTCGCAGAGATGATGACTGCTTGCATTATTATGCACAACATGATTGTCGAGGACGAAGGAGATGGTGCAGCAAATGTGGACTTCATTGGGCCCACTGGTCCCCCAGAAGTTTGTAATAATATTCCTGAGGTCCGCAACGAGTGGCTAAACAATCATATCCGCTCTGAATTACCCAACGATCCCGAGCAAGACATCACATCTCAGACCACATACTTGTCTTTGCAGCACAACCTGATAGAACACCTTTGGGCACGTCGAGGGTCGATGGGTTAAAGGCCTTCATCCATATTATGTGGTACAACAATGTTGTTCTATTTGATTTATGAACTAAGTCATTAGTACCAGGAATGCAAGTCATGTCATGTATCTTGGTCGGCAGTGAAGAAGTCATGGTAACTGTTTTGTGTAATGCATGTGCTACAAATAATTTGCATATGTTTGCAAACGTGAAGTCATGTATGAAAAAACGTTATTATGAATATCAATATTATGAAAATAAACAATGTTCAAAAACCAAGCTCATGTTCTCAAACTAATAAGGAAATGTTCAAACACTCGAAATCACACAAGTCCAAACACACAGGACCACGGTACGCCGATACAAAGGTGAGCAACACCTTCTCAAATAAATTAGTACTCTTCAGACAGGATTGTTGATGAAATACTCGATTAAACCTTTTCTCCTCGCGATGTATACAGCTCTCAACTCTTCTGGTAAAGCATCCATATCCACAGCATAAAGTTTCTTCAGCTCTTCGTCCTTTTGCTTCATGTCTTCCATCATCAATTTTTTTCCCTGCACTTCTATTTCCTCGGATTGAACCTCCAACTTCTTGAGTTCAACTTCCTTCATGAACTCAATGTTCTGTTGTTTCAGCTCTGATTTTTCTTCACTTTGCTTCAATCTTGCTATTTGAATGTCATGGAGTCTTGACAGGTAGTCAGTGGACTGGGATGAACTGGACATTGCCTTCTTCCTTGATGCTTTCGTCGAGTCACGTCCTAATGGTCTCTTACCTTTTGAACCACCTTCGTCATATTCGACATCATTAACAGAACCTGTAGGTGTAAGACTACGAACAGGCTCCGTCCCCGCATTGCCTCTCCAGGGGCTTCCATGAACCATGGCATCCCATTTTGGTTCGTTTTTTAGTCGCGTCCAGCAATGCATGAAATGAAAAGGCTTTTTCTGTGACGTTGCATATAGAGTTGCAACTTTCGAAGTCTACAGAAGATTTATAACCAGTTGTTAGTGTTCGAAAAAACAGTAAGTACACATAAACCATGACCATACATTGAGTATTACAAATGAATGTTATTGTACCTTGTCGTTATCTGTGAGCCCACTCTGGTTTTCCCTTAGGACTCTAGCGTAGAATCCAACAAATTTGCCTGTTTTAGCTCTTATTTTGTCCCACCTACTGCTCAGGGCCCTATTCAGTCTCATTGGAAACTCACCTCTAAGTTCATTGTACCTTTTCTCAATTCTAGCCCATAACCCCTCCTTCCTCTGCCCTGTGCTAATGACTGGGTCACTACTAATCTCTAGCCATGTTTTGCAAAGCAACAGGTCTTCATCAGGTTTGAAGTTCTGTTCCTTTGTCCTTCTAAATGTGATAGGTGTGTCTGAAGGTTTGGTAGGGCTGTTAACTTCCTGGACACTGTGTTCTGCTTCGGATTCAAAATTGATAGGGTCAGTCTGGTTGGGAACATGGGTAGAAACCTGTGGACATGGAATGGGTGGTACCAACTGGGGTTGACCGAATGATGTTTGTGGTGGAGGACCCCCAGGATTCAGCATACCAAAAAATGGGTTCCATGGACTACGAAAGGTATATGTAGATGGGTCATTAGCTCCCTGGGACCAGGTAGGATTGCTCATATGGGATGTAGGACTAGTAAATGTAGAAGGATGGGTTGGGTCTAAACTTTGGCCCTGCCACATCTGAGGATCCCACATGGGTGGGGGGAAAGACTGGTTACCTGAATTGGGGCTAGCACCAGTAGGTTGAAAAGGTGTGTTTGTGTTGTTGTCAGCCATTCTGGAATGAAATACAGGAATACATTAATTTGGACAACACATAACAGACTTGTACTATAAAGTAGAAACTTTAATGCATTGCACATAAGGTTCATAGAAAAGGAACACAATGATGAAGCATTGCACATAAGGTTCATACGAAAGCAACATAAGGATTAAGCATTCCACATAAGGTTCATAGAGAAGGAACTTAAGGATGAACCATTCCACATAAGGTTCATACAAAATAAACATAAGGTTCGAGCATTCGTACATCGGTTACCCATGCATCACAGACATAAGACAGAAGTTCATATTTCATTTCGATGCATTACTACCACTAAGACCATAGTCTACGTACCACAATTACAGGTTCCAAATGTTATACCTAGTGGACCTGTCCGAGTCGTACGAGTCATTGTCACTGGCCTCATACAATTCTGGTGAGGAAGGGGGGTGAAAGTAATTTGTCTAGGCACTGGCTTCACAGGCTCCGCAAGGTTAATTTGTTCCTCCATCCTCTCCTTCTCTAGGTCAGACCTTGCTTTGCTCTCAAGTGCATCCTGCTCCATCAGGTCTACCTCCTTTCGAATTGCAAGTAGAGCATTCATAAGGTAATGCTCGTCACCCAAATGACGGAAAGCCTCTTCTAGAAAGCTTCTAATATTGAAAGCACCAGTTTCCACTGAGGATGCAAGATTGAGGACCAAGTGTTGCAGCACTTTGGCATCATGGCTGCTCATCTTGATTCGTATCCTCAACCAGTACCTCCTTGGCTAGACAAGGTGCATACATGAAAAAATTAGGGCCAGTCTTGTTCCTAATTGGTGAAATTAAAGTGTTCATGGCAGTTAGGAAACATCTATGGGTTGCAATATAATAAACTAATATTTCAATTTAATAAACTAAAGTGGTGATGGCAGTTAGCAAACAACTGTTGGTTGCAAAATTATGAACTGCAAAAGTATTTCTACACATTTATTGTGCCTTTGGTACGTCTGTTGGTTGCATATAACAAGCTAATGTTGCACAAAATACATGAAAGCACAGACAAAAAACATGGAGACAGACTTATGCAATTGATAAAAAACAATGTACTATAGCAAAAAAGGATTTAGAACCTCAATTAGTTGAAGAGGACGTCAAATAATCAAATAATTTTATCAAGCTGCATAATAAGTAAAGGTTTCGTTAGTTGCATGCAATGGTTGGTCATGTAAGGAAAGACTACTCGAAATTGTAGGGTCACTGAGTCCAATTCTTAGACAGAGGAACTAAGTCCAATTTAAAGTAATGGATATGGAAGGAAGAAGGGGTTGTGTTGGGGAATTGAACAGTACTGGTACTGAGTTCTTCGAATAGGAACATTAACATGCATTTCTCTACCAGCAACATTGAGCAAACAACATACAATCCACATGACTGGAAATCAATTCACATGCGAGAAAATGGTGGGTACACAAACTTCAGTAGAGGAGGATGAGGAATATGCAAATGACACAAAAGTCTGAATGTTGTTTCCTTTGTACCATACTAAAAGTAGCATCAATTTTTTACTTCATTAGCACGGATCAGTTAGCAAAACGTGATTGAGTATAGGTTCAGATCTATGTGTACCACAATATCAAACTTGGTTCTTGTACATAAACAATAGGCGCATCAGATATCGGACATAACCGCAACCCTAACTAGTCAAAGTAGACGATGAACACATAAATCGTAGCGCTGAAAGAAGTAAAGTACATCTAAACCCTAATGGTAATCCAAGGTACGTTTTTTAAGGAACCCAGATCAATCCGAGGTGTAGACCTTGGAGATGCGACGAAGCGTACCTTGGACCTTGAAGCTCGAATGACGCAGATCGGCTGAGCGTAGATCTGTCGGCGAATGGATGACCTCCCTTTGACCTCCACCCCGCAGCTGACGTGCCGGCGGACAGAGACGAGCGGCGCCGCGCCGGCGTCTTCGCACGGATCGGCCGGGTCGCCGGTCCGCGAAGCTTGACGGCGGATTCGCGTGGACGACCCCCACTGCTGCTCGTCGGCCGGACGAAGACAAACGATTCGCGGGCGACGGCGGATCGACGCGTACCTTCTCCGACGGCGGTTCGGTCGCCCGCGGTTCGCCTGGAGCTCCTTCCTCGGAGTATTCCGAGCGCGCACGCTTGTGTGCGAAGGAAGCGGCTGCGGGGAAGGTCTCCGCCGTAGCGTCCCCATCCATTTAGCGGGAGAGAGAAGAAATCGGGAGGGGAGAGGAGGAAGAAGAGGAAGGCGGTGAAGGGGATAGAGGGGCACTGTAGCCCCTATCCCAGCTACAGTAATAGAGGAGGGGGCGCAAGGGGGCATGCATTGAAGAGAGTCTTATTATGTAGGAGTATAGATGGAGCAGTCCCACTGCTCCCAGCGCAGAGGAACCTCACATCGCCACCGACTTCGAACCAGCAGCTACATGTGTCACTCGTCCTTGGATAACTACATATATCACCAATTCTCCTCCTCGTCACTTCCGGTCGCGAGTAGCAATGGAACATCCCGAGAATATTATTATTAATGTATGATATGGTGTGCCTACAAAATGTGAGAAGCATACGGTGCCTAGGAATTGAGTTCCTCTCTTGGCATCTTGGAGCAGCTTAATGCCTTTGCTTGCAGCATTTGTATGCTGCCAGGGTGATCTTTTGTTTTGTTTTGAATTCCTTCCTATCGTTATCAGATCACCAGGAAGTGATTCTTTCTCCTTTTCGTCTCCTTTTTTTATCTTCCATCTGCAGTCATCCAGATTCCAGAATACACGTTGACTGCTGGGAGCAAATGTAGGTTTTTTACTTGATCTGGTCAAGCTCAGCAAGCTTAACTAACCTGGTGAATTATGTTGAGAAGTACACCTTCAAAATCACAGCAAGGGTAAGCCCCTCTAGCCATGAGGGTGAGCCTTTGGTTCTTCAAGTCCTCAAGGATCAGATCATTACCATTATGGCCGCCTCTGGTCGGTGGCGACCTCATCGCTCTACTTTACCTTTCCGGCAAACGGCGATAGCATCGTTGCGCCTTAGCTCCACCCGTGACAGCGTCAGTGCGTCACCGCCGATGGATGGAGCTTGCTGAAATCCAACAGACCAAAACGACAAGTGGCACAGGCCCTGTAGAAGCAGCCGGTCGGCTCGGTGAATGCCACGTGAAGACGTCCGTGTGTTTACCCCCCCCCCCCCCCCCCCCCCCCCCCCGTTAGCCTCCCATAGTCCCATGGTGCTCGTCGCGTCTGGAGTCTGAACCATTGTACGGGCCCGCCCGCGCTCCAATTTCAATTCATGACCATCCATCCCACCCGTCGAGCCGCATCACGCACTGCCGCACGTCTCGACTCTCGAGTGTCGCCCACGCGGCGCTCCAGCAGCCCCAGCCGGTATTCAGCTGTCATACGTCAGTTGTGCCAACCAGAAGTCCAGAACGGACTCCAGAAGAAGCTGGCAACGAACCGGCCATACTGCCTGCTTGATTGGGGTTTAGGGCGTGTTTGGGATCAAGACTGACGATAGAAAGAGATTAAGGGCTCGTTGTATTTTGAATAGCAAGAAATTTAATCCCTCTCAACTTCGTCTCATACATGTGCAACCTAATAAGGCCTAAGGGACTAAGATACTCTCGTTATTCAATTGAATAGTAATAGAATTTTAGCCCTTAAATCCCTCTAATTCTCTTGCTCCCAAATAAACCCTTGATGTTTATTAGTTGGTTATTAAAGTTTTAGGTCATTTTTAGCTGGTCTAAATTTTAGGCATGTTTTAGATCTAGTTGTTGGAAATAACAGTAATTTAGTGATGAACAAAATGATTTCGACAATAATAAAATAAGCAGCAACATGTTTCATAAACGCATAACTCACTATCATTTCACAATCTAGTGCTATTGATTGAAAGAATACGAGAATAACCGACAGGGAAAGATAGCCATTATCATAGTGGGGTTGGTGGCGCTAGAACAACACAAAAGTAGGGAAAGCAGAACAATGAGAACGACAACATCGGCGTGAAGAAAGCAGATAAACAACGAGCAGTTGCGACGACGCTTCTTCCCAAAAACCTTGTACGAGTCCTACCCGTGCAGGGACATAAGAGGATATAGGCTTCGGAGATTCTGCTCTCCTACCCCGATGGCACGTTGGTGGTGGGATGGGGAAGACAAAGGCATCACAGCGCTCTGGTGTGAAGAGAAAAAGGAGTACTGAGGACAACGTCTCGCCCTCTATTTGTACACACGACGCGACAAAACAGACAAGTAATCAGCCGAGTAATCACAACACTAACGTGACAATCAATCACAATTAATACGAGAATAATTGCTTACCAAAATAGCACCCGCAAGATCGAAAGCGAGAAATCGTCGGACCATTCACGAGCACGCGTGTGGGTTCTTCCTTTTTCTCTCCTCAATGGTTTCAAACAGGTGGAGACAATTGAACTATTTAAGTTAGTCCCACTCCACCTAAAGTAACAAGGTGATACTAAAGTTGCTACCATACTGTGCATGTGTGAGTGTGCCTTTGAGATTTATAGAAATTATTATTTGGACCAAGCCCAAATTCTTAACACTATTGCTAGAACCTCAAGACAAGAGTTGAAATAATTTAAAATTTAGTGCATAAACTTTAAACTTTCGGTTTAAGGTTGAATCAACTTATTTAAACTCTATAGAAATTGTACAGGCACCGAGCAATAAATTATACGTTTCGTTGTATTGCAGTGACATAGTTTACCAGTGAATTATAAGACTTCACAATATGGTTATTATTTTGTTTGTATATCGATCTAGTCTGTTTGACTACTTGAGATTGAGATTATTTGGTACTTATATATACTATATATATATAAATAATTGGTTCCTGACGAACGACGATGCTAGCTAGCCCAAACGCCGATTCTTTAGACCAAAAAATTGCGGCACTTTGCGATTATGTGTCCAAGTGCTACTGCTACCACCTACATAATTAAATCATTATTGTGTGTTGCGAAACTTGGATAGGAAAAATGGTCACAAGTAGTTGTTTGAAGGAGATTATTGAATCCAAGTACTTGTACTCCACCACCCCCAACATTGCCAAATAGGATATGTACTCAAGGAAATCAATGCTGATTTCATGACGCACATGTAATGCATACATGCGGATTAAATCCAACAAGAATACAATGTTTCAAATATATAATATATATGTAAAGTCACACGCACTTGCATACATTACATCGTATATATGCAGTGATCTTGATACAAGGTAATTCAAAAAACCCATCACCCAATCAAGAAAAAGCAGTACTAGTGGAGTACGGCAGTAGACACTAACGTAAAACCCTAGATATCTACCACACCGACGTCTCGCACAAACTAACCTTAGCTGACATCGTCGTCTTCCTCTCGCTTTTGCACCGCCAGAGGTAGCATCCATCCAACGCCAACATCACAGTCACGCTGCGGACAACTCGACCGACCAGAGCTCAAGCATCACATCTTTTCTTGCAATATTTTTCTACGCATTTAATTTTCCCAACCAAAAAAATAATATTGGCGGGGAAATATTATGGAATACCAAGCACGACAGACTGGCAGATGGGCCTTCTCCCTGCTGTCCTACAGACGGAGGAGGCCGCGGATGCCATCGGCGGTGGCGGCCTCCACGTTGCAGGACGGCGCGGCCGGCATCACCACTCTGGTGTCCTTGGTAGGGGAGGACGCTTTCACGACGAGGGAGAAGCTGGGCAGCGGCAGGCTGCTTGGCGGCGGCGCCAGCACGTGCAGCAGGTCCTGAACGAAGTCCCTGGCCACCTCCTGCTCGAGGTCGTCCAGTGCCTCCGTCACCACTGGCGCGGGCGGCAGAGGCGTCGCGCGCTCCAGCGGCTTCTTCTTCTGCGCTGCGGACCTCTCCATCGTCGGCGGAGGCGGCCTTGCCGGCCTCCTCCTCCTGTCCCTCTGGCGCGGCGGCGCAGGGGCTGCAGGCGGCACTGCTGCCGAAACTGATACTGTGGTGCTTCCCGCTGCTGCCCTGCCGGCGCGTGGCGCCGACGCCGGCGGGGGCGGAGCTGCTGGTAGGGCGGGGAAAGTGGCGTACTTTGCAGCGGTCGGTGGGAGCGGCAGGAGCGGCGGTTGGTGGGACGGCAGGAGAGGAAGAGACGGCGACGAGTATATCACCGGAGGCCTCGCGTATGGAAGCGCGGGAGCGGAGGCCCATGCGCCACCTTTGTGCAGGTGGTTGTGTGATTGCCACGTCGTGAACGAGCTGTACGAGCCGAACGGCGGCACCGCCGTCCTCGCGCCAGCTGGCCCCCGCCGGCCGCGACCAATTAGGGATCGCTTCGGGAACTCAAGGCTTCTAGATGATCGATCCAGGAGAACGTTTTCCATCTTGCTTTTGTCGATCTATAGAACAAAAGCTTCTTGATTAGGTAGTATTTGCGCTGTTTTGCTCAAGAAAGACAGGTTTTCGATATTGATTGCTGAATGGAAAAGGAAGCGCTCCCTAAAAAGAATTCAGGTGGTTAGGAGCTGAGAGAACTCGTATTAGTTTGAGAGGAAATCTGCAACAGGAGAGCTAGCAAAATCCTTGGGGAAGAAAAAACAGCAAGGATACTAGGATGGATCGAAGGCGTGTTTAGATCGAAGAAGAAAGAAAAGAACGAAGAGAACCAAAGAGGAAGAAGCTATATCTATTTTTGAGGAGATGTTATCTTCCTCCTGCTGCTATCTACTCCAGTATAGAGAGCGAGGGAATGGCCTCTGCACAAAGCCCACCCTCCACCTCCGATCCGGGCTACAGCTCTGTGGCATGCCATGCTCCTCTTTATAGCGAGAGGGAACAAGGTCGAGAGAGAGAAAGGTGGATCGTGGGTTAGGTGTCACACCGTCTAACGTTTTGGGGAATTGGGAGGTGATTCAACAATTGACCACAAACTGCTGCGCCCTCGTTTCCTCCTTTGCTACCTAATGGCAGATTTACACGTGTCAACTATATCCTGGGATAAATAAAAAAATACTTTTGGTGATGCCCCTTGAGAGAATGGTATTTTGTTCTTGGCCAGTTGTGAGCATTATTGCTCTCAAGAACACTAGCTACCAGCCTACTACCGGTCAAGGGAAAAGATAATCAAGGATAATAATGTTTCTCTCTCTTTTTCGAGGAAGCAAGTACTCTCAAAATAAAAGCAATTAAGGCTATTCATAATGGAGGTTTCATAGGGTGTTTCATGTATTAATTAGCCTGCCACATCAGCTATTTGGATGACATGTCACATCATTTAAGAAAGAAGAGTTTCATGGGGATGAAATCATGTTAACTCGTTTCCAATGTCTTGGAAACTGTGTGAAACCTCCACTGAGAGTGTTTTGTTTCATCTTCATATAATTGAGTAAATCATATTGGTTATTTATATGCAGCATTTAAGAAGTATGTTGACATATGAAATAGTGAGATGAAACTCTCTATCGAGAGAGGGTATTTCATTCAATTATAGATCTGATGTGGCATTTTTGGAAACAGAGACATGAAATCCTCATTGTGAGTAGCCTAAGTAATGTTTCATGTTGTCTTTAAGCCAACAATTCTAAGTTTTGGTTACACTTTCTTTTTTTGCTTAATTAAGTTCGGATGCTTGAAAAATCATATGAGTATATTGGGCTTCAAATGCATTTTTAGTGGTATAGTTTTTCCCATTTTATTCAAATATTACAAAAAATACTAGTCAAAATAAAATATTTCATGCATAACCTTTACACTCTCCTAATTGCAGGTGCTCGTTTTTTTTTGTTTTTGTTCAGACAACTTGTCGTTGTTTGACTATATAAAAAAGATTAGAACTTGTCTCTTGCGAGTTGTTCCTTTAATTATACTAATTGATTGTTTAATGTAATAGTATGAAAGATCAGACACTTGAAATTTAACCGATGTTTTTTTTTGAAAAATGCATTACTTTTTTGTAAGTTGCTTTAGCTCTAGTAATTGAAACCATTTGATTTGTAAGCAACCATATATCTTAATGATTTGAGCTTTTTTCTGATCGCAAATCAGGTATGTTATAGGAAGCAGAATTGGTGAGATGGTCAATGTGTATGCCCTGAGCCTTATTTTTCTTGCTTACTTCATATATATATATATAAACCCTAAAAGACTACGATTTTAGTATAATAACTTGTCAGAAAAATGTTCAAGTTCAACCAGATTCATAAAAATAAGGTATTGAGGTTTATGATATTAAATACTATGTGCCATCAGAATTATTTAAAAAATGTGTTCATAACATATGTATCATTCAAGTTGTTTCGCTACCGATTTTGATAAAGCTACGGTTACAAATCTGAGTTGTTGCTACATCGCTTGTTCAGCTAGCTGGCAGCCGCAGCTCTTCCACAACTGTAATCCATAGAGAGTCGCAACCGGATTAAAGGCATATTTAGTTTGTGGCTAAATGTGTCACACTTTACCTAAGGTTAGTCGTCCGAATTGAATAACTAAACTTAGACAGAAAAGTTAGGCAAAGTGTGACAACTGAGGTAACCAACCAAACATGCCCTAAAACCGCAGCAAACCACGCCGAGCTCCTCTAGTCGAATGCCAAAGCACGTCAAGGCGGTCCAGGAATTGTTCCCCAACACGCCGACTCGAGCAAACGAGCGCATGACAAGGGGTGGTTTTCGGATTTGAAAACAAAACTTCCTACGTTCTTAATAAAATAGTGAACGACAAAAATTAGCAATAATTAATAATGAGGGGGGTTGCAAAACAAAAATTGCCGACAAGCACCGCTCAAAGTTACGGACTACAGGGCTAGTGGAGGGGGGGGGGGGGCTTTGATGTTTCACAAAACCTGCAGCATTTCTGTTGAATGACACTATGACAGTAGGCCACGAACAGCAGACGCAGATGCCGGTCCCACGGTGCAGTGAGCGTGGCACGTGCGATGCCACAAAGATCTCACGCCCCGATTAGGTTTGTACTGTAGCGCGAATCTGGAGGACAGGGACCGACTGGCGTAGGCCGGCAACCGCCAAACTGACGCCAGCCACCGGATGGGGATGCCGGCAGTGCCGCTGGGCCGCATCGGGCCGTCCGTCGGTTTCGGCGCTTTGAACGCCTGGCAAGGACGCGGAGAAAGCGCCGCCGCTTTGCTTTCCTCCGGCATTTTGCCGGGTCCACCGGCCGGCGCCTGGCGCAAGCGCCACGCGGGATTTTGCTCTGCTAGCTTTTCTTCTTCAAAGACTCGTGCCAAAAGAGTGTCTGCCCACTTTATCTGAACGAAGGCTGTAGCACATCACCGCCAAAAGCAATGCAAAGGCGCTGGAGTTCGTGATGATCAGATCCGATGCACCGTGCACGAATGGCCATGGCGAAGTTGAGCTGCTACGTACTGTTTTCGCATAACTAGAGATGAATTCTAATCGGATACATAGAAACGAATCGAGGTATTACTATTTAACATATTTTAATTTGAATATGAATATAGACATTATAAATATAGAAATACAAAATAGATAGTTTGAATTCAAAACACATTCAGGTACTTACTTGATTTAGAACATAATGTCGTAACGAGTATCACTTTGTTTTATTAATGAATTTATAGTTGGTACAAAAATCATATTATAAGCAAAGTATGAATACAGTACATAGATGCCTTATGAGCATATTCATTATTATATATGTTATTTAATAATAAGAATATATGTTAAGCTTACAAACATATGCTATACTTCAAACTTACAAAATCTTTTTAGACTTTTATGTCATGCTTTTATCATCAAGATACGTGTCTATATATGTCAAATTTTAGTTTTTTTTACCATATCTACATATTATTTTACAGTTTCTATAAATAAGTATCTAGTAATACATTCAAGTGATATAAAATAGTAAATTTGCCAAGAAATTTCAATCTATCATTCAAATTAAATGGATACCCTATATGGATGTGTGCACCAAAACGTAAATGAAAATAATGATGAAATTAATGTATATAGTGTGGAGTGGAGAGTTGTAGTTGCATGTTTATGAAACTTAGTTGAGATATTTTTCATTTATGAACACTTTGACACTAAAAAACTGCAAAATCTTCTAAAACTTTTATGTCATGTTTTTATCATCAATTATGTGTCCACATCAACTTGCAGAGTTTTTTAGCACCTTTACATATTCTATATCACTATATAATCCACCACTTTAAACTTTGCAAAACTCACCCAAACAAATCACCCCACACCCATAGCATCTACTAAATCCACCAAACAAAATGCATCCAAACTTAACACACTGTCAAAACCAACAATTCAAATCGTTGGATAACCACATCTCCCTTAATCAAAGTCAATGGACAATATTATTTGAATCATTCATCATCCCTTCCCACTGTCGGTCTGTCGCCATCAACCCCTCCCCTTGAGGCGGCGCCACCGCCATCAACCCCTCTCTAGAATCGTAGTGTTAGCATAGACTATACGCTAGTCTTTTACATGTTCTATAAAATAATGTGATGTCTTCTCGATCAGCTCGGTGTCATATGCATCGGTTTTGCTGGTGATGTATCCTTTAAAGCGTGCACCACATAGATGGTAGTGAGCATGCTATAATAGTACTTGATATTAAGTTGCATGCACCAACCAATACAACCTAAAAGCTTAAGCTAATATGAAGATATGGACAATTCACTTATATTATATTCTAACACTCTCCCTCACGTCGAGCCTCTTTTGGGTCTCTAACGTGGAATATACGAGCGAGCAACAATTATTTTATTTAATTGTGCTAACCAGGACTGGAACTCGAGACTCTGGCTCTGATACCATATTAAGTTACATGCACTAACCAACACAACCTAAAAGCTTAAGCTGATAGGAAGATGTGGGAAATTCACTTATATTATATTCTAACACTTGGTTGCCATTGAATAACTTCTCTAAAGCTTGGACGGTGAAGAGGGGGTTGGTGGTGGAGCTTGATAACACCATGAGATTAATTTGTGAAGATGGCTCCGATTATCATGAAAAAATAGAGGCGATGTGTTATCATCCTGAGAAGTATCAGTGTCTAAACTTTGACTACTCTAGATAGTTATTGATTGTATGGTAAGTACAGAAAAGGTCTTTACTTATACAGCCCGGTGTACGAGAGAATAATATGAACCTAAGAATTCTAACCGAATAAGATTAGAATTGTTACAAAACAAAACTCATCTATACCATGGTGTAGCTCCTAGTATATCATAACCTCACATTTCGAATAGAGAAAGCGTAGGTAGAAGAGAAAAAAAACATGAATGCAGGTACCCCCATCGTTAGGTTAAATTAAAGGTGTGAACGCTTTAGTTCTTACCGGAAAGGGAAATTGTATAGTAAACATAACATGCTTTTAGAGCATCTCCAAAAGACTAGCTAAATAGCTTGTCAAGCTAAATTTTAGCTACTTAATAGCAAAATTGTTTTCCAACAGGTTAGTCATTTAACTTGTCGAGCTATCCGGCTCTCTAAATTGACTTCCAAGCTAGCCAAATTTGGCTAGCAACTCTTGCTAGCCAAGTTAGCTTGTATTTTGAAGAGTCTGTTGGAATGAGATGTTATATATATAGTTTAATCTTTATAGAAAGACAAATAAAGAGTCAATTAGAGAGTAAAAAATAAAGAGTCTCTTGAAGATGCTCTTAGGTTCTATCTCTATCCAACAGCTTACCTATCTCCATCTCTATATTCAAACTTTACTCTAATATTAGTAGAGTCTACAATACAAAAAAATATTTTGTAAGACAATTACATGTACATGTCAACAGACAGGTAAATGATCTGTTCTTTACCACTAGCCGAAGCCCAAGCATCACCTTTACACCTGCTTGCTGATGGGATTTCGATAAAAAAAAAGCTAGAATTCTTTAGAGAAAGTGATGTGGTGATGATCCTTTTGGGTGGCTGTTCCCCCAGCGGGGAAGAGACGATCGCGATCTACCGTGAGCATCGTGGAAACCATGTGGGCTCACGATAAGGTGAATATCTCTTCTTTTATTCGAGGATAGGCGGTTGAAGATTTGTTAAGGCGCCGACCAAGTTGAAAAGTGGGGAAAACTTGCAACGAAATATTCCTGCTGCAGAAAAGCTAAGTTAAAAACTATGGAACCGGTACGGTAAAAGAAGCTACACCTAGCTATATTAATTAATGATAGCAGCGCCGAGGGTTTTTCTGTGTGGCTTTGACGAATTCAGCTTGTAAAAGAGAGAAGCAAAACATGAGAAGCCCGCCTGGAATAAAGTGGTTTTCGTTGGGCACCCAATTTTGGTGCAGTTTGTCAAGGTCAAGTTTAATTAAGGTTGCTTTATTAGTTAGAATGCATCCAATAAGGTACTCCTATTTTGCTAGTCTTATTTTCATACTAATTCAGTATAGCGCTGTTTTTCAGTTATATGTATAGGCAGTATGCATGTTTCAAACTCATTCAGAAGTGTATGTTTCAAACTTGGCATACATCTACGGGCGCGCCAAGTTTTAGAACGCCTTGTAGCGCCGAATTACGATTTTATCCGGACGAGCTCTCTCAAGTTTCCACCGCTTGCCATCTTATTTTATTTGGGTAAGCTATAGCAAGCGCGAGCGCGACCTCGGCCAGATCTTTTCTTGGGTTCTCCTCCAAGTGGGCGTATATCCAACACATGCATGTTGCAGGTCAAACAACCTCTCCATGGGCGGCGCTCCTGAAAATCTCTTACGGCCAGTTGGCAGTTGCCCGTTTATTTTTTCTGCTGATGACGAGATCAACGAGGCTAGTAGTAGTAGTAGTATAAACAACCTGGTCATCATTAGCCGCTCCAGGCCTTTCCAAACTTAGTTAATGTTCTCGAACCATCTAGTAGCGGCATCAACAGCAACCACCCGGGCCTTTAGAAGAAGCAGTACTGTTTCGCCCATGGCGTGTGTGTGCTCTCTTTGGAACGTCATATGTATGCTAGCTAGCGCTGAAGCCGTCCCCGTGAGATGGATGGATCCATCATCAGAATGTTATTCTGAGGCGAGCTAGAGAGAAGGTAGTGGCGTTGATGGATGGAGAGGGAGAGGGGCCCTTGGAATTTAGAACGATGATGATGAGCTAATTAGGACAGCTACGTCTAACTAATCTGGCGAGGGGTGGAGACGCAGACGCCATTGTATATCTGCTGACGCCGAGGCATATCATCATTTGCTCTTAAAACACGATCGACTTGCCAGTATAAATAAAACACGAAGGTGGTTTGGCACTAGCTAGCTAACTTGAACGTGTGTGTGTGTGTGTGAGCTACGATAAATATCGCCCGGCCATGGCGTGGTCGCATTCAGCCCGTCACAGCTCTTGGTCCGGCACAGACGGCGGCGGGCCATCCAGAGCCATAAGTTGGATTTTTTTTCTGCCGTACGTGACCTGCACCGGCACCGCGTCAGCTACCATTTGGTTTGGTGGCTCCGGAGAAAGCTGTGGAATTGTCGGGTGGTTTTCTGCGTGGACGGGGCCTTTTCGCTCGCCGCCATCGGCCATCCATCTGGGCCTGGGCCCTGGGGTGAGCGAGCGAGGAAAGGAACCGCATGTGACTGATCGCCATGCCGTGCTGCTGCTCCAGGTTTCTAGGCGTGCGAACGTGCGAGATGTGATATCATTGGCATTGGCGGCAAAATGTACAGGCCACGGTCGTCTGGCCAGGCCTCCTGTCCATGTAATTAAAAAAAAAAATCTCATGGTTGTAGCACGCACGCACGCACTGTATCGTCCGTGCTTTGACTTGTGGAAGGCCCACGCACGCCCATCAGCATGTGCACCACCAGAACGCTTATACTGGATTACTGGCTACTCGCTCGCTCCTTCGGTGGTTCTCCTTCCAATACGCGCGCATCCAGCTCTTTGCAGCCGTAGAACTTGCACGTGAAATTTCTTTAATCAGTACTCCTATTGCAGTCAACAATGGAACGCAATCGTGACCTCTGAATTTCAACCTAGTTTAGTCAGAAGTCGGCGGACCTCTCCCGTCTCCGGCTAAAAAAGCGTATGCGCGTCAGCTAACTTGCATTTTTGACATTTCGTGTCGCCAATAGTATACCACACAGGCGTTTACTTCAGAGATACTAGTTGGATGGGCCTTCTGCTGAGCCTGATGAGCGCCGACCATTGCATCACGTCCACAGCATCTTGGCCAAGTTGCGCGATGAGCTACGTAACAAACAGCTCGCGCCGGTTCATAGATCACAAGCCAAAAAGGACCTCGCGGGCCGTGGCGGCAGCTTTTTTTTATGCCGCCCCCGCTGCCCCACCGTCCCGGTCCGGCCTTTGACGGTGGCGCTGTGTGGCTGCTCCTCCTCTGCTCGTGCCGCGCCGTCCGACGAAATACTGGCGCTGCCCTGTGCCCCTCGTCGGACGCGGTCGGCAGGTTTTAATTAGCAGTCGGCCGGCGCCGGGGGATCGTTCACTTCTTAATGGAAAATGCAGTTGGTTAAGTTCGGCCCAAGGGAAATGAATATATACTTTCACCGATAAACTTGCTGCCGCTCACTGCTTCCTGCCAAGATGGACGCGCCAACGACGGCACGAACGCGGGCGATGCTCGCGCCAACCAGCACGTTCCGTCGGCCCACCAACATTAAAAGACAATAAATCTTTTTCATATGTGCCATTACATGAATTTGTAATTATTTATAATCTATTAAATATGTCGAGTGGCTGTAGATGGTATTTTTTATGAATTATTTTGACATTTATCCCACTTCCCGTAATTATTTATAATCTATTAAATTTGTAATTATTTATAATCTGGCTAGCCCAGATGGGTCGAGCGCGAGGGCGAGCGCGAAGGGGGAAGGAGCGAGGCGGCCGGAGACCGGCGTGAGAGAGGTGGGAATCCCGCGGCCTTCGTGTTCGTCCCGCGCCCAGGTCGGGAGCGCTTGCAGTAGGGGGTTACAAGCGTCCACGCGGGAGAGGGAAGCGAGCGGCCCCAAGAGAGCGCCTGTCTCGTCCTCGTCCCCGTGCGGCCAACCCTCTCTAAGAGGGCCCTGGTCCTTCCTTTTATAGGCGTAAGGAGAGGATCCAGGTGTACAACGGGGGGTGTAGCAGAGTGCTACGTGTCTAGCGGGGGAGAGCTAGCGCCCTAAGTACATGCCGATGTGGCAGCCGGAGAGATTTTGGCACCCAGCTGGTGTGATGTCGTGGCCGTCGGAGGAGCGATGGAGCCTGGCGGAGGGACAGCTGTCGGAGCGGTTGAGTCCTTGCTGACGTCCTCCTGCTTCCGTAAGAGAGCTGAGAGCCGCCGTCGTCACAGAGCATGCGGGGCGCCATCATTGCCTATCTGGCGGAGCTAGCCAGATGGGACACCGGTCTTGTTCTCTGCGGCCCGAGTCAGCTCGGGGTAGGGTGATGATGGCGCTTCCTGTTGACGTGGCTGGCCTGCGCCCTAGGTTGGGCGATGTGGAGGCTCCTCCGAAGCCGAGGTCGAGTCTGTCTTCCATGGCCGAGGCCGAGTCCGAGCCCCTGGGTCGGGCGAGGCGGAGGTCGTTCGGCAGAGGCCAGGGCGGAGTCCGAGCCCTGGGGTCGGGCGAAGCGAAGTTCGTCGTCTTCTGGGGCTGAGCCCGAGTCCGAGCCCTGGGGTCGGGCGGAGCGGAGTTCGTCGTCTTCTGGGGCTGAGCCCGAGTCCGAGCCCTAGGGTCGGGCGGAGCGGAGTTCGCCGTCTTCCGGGACTTAGCCCGAGTCCGAGCCCTGGGTCGGGCGGAGCGGAGTTCGCCGTCTTCCGATACTTAGCCCGAGTCCGAGCCCTGGGTCGGGCGGAGCGGAGTTCGCCGTCTTCCGGGGCTGAGCTCGAGTCCGAGCCCTGGGGTCGGGCGGAGCGGAGTTCGTCGTCTTCTGGGGCTGAGCCCGAGTCCGAGCCCTAGGGTCGGGCGGAGCGGAGTTCGCCGTCTTCCGGGACTTAGCCCGAGTCCGAGCTCTGGTCGGGCGGAGCGGAGTTCGCCGTCTTCCGGGACTTAGCCCGAGTCCGAGCCCTGGGTCGGGCGGAGCGGAGTTCGCCGTCTTCCGGGGCTGAGCCCGAGTCCGAGCCCTGGGTCGGGCGGAGCGGAGTTCGCCGTCTTCCGGGACCTAGCCCGAGTCCGAGCCCTGGGTCGGGCGGAGTTCGCCGTCTTCCGGGACCTAGCCCGAGTCCGAGCCCTGGGTCGGGCGAAGCGGAGCTTCCTATGGTGCCTTTGGCAGGGCCTGACTGCCTGTTAGTCTCACTCTGTCAAGTGGCACTGCAGTCGGAGTGGCGCAGGCGGCGCTGTCCTTCTGTGAGGCCAGTCAGTGGAGCGGTGAAGTGACGGCGATCACTTCGGCTCTGCTGGCGTGCGTCAGGATAAAGGTGTCAGGCCACCTTTGTGTTAAATGCTCTTGCGATTTGGTCGGTCGGTGCGGCGATTTAGTCATGGTTGCTTCTTAGCGAAGGTACGGCCTCGGGCGAGCCGGAGATATGTCCGCCGTTGGAGGGGGACCTCGGGCGAGACGGAAATCCTCCGGGGTCGGCTGCCCTTGTCCGAGGCTAGGCTCGGGCGAGGCATGATCGAGTCACTCGAATGGACTGATCCCTGACTTAATCGCACCCATCAGGCCTTTGCAGCTTTATGCTGATGGGGGTTACCAGCTGAGAATTAGGAGTCTTGAGGGTACCCCTAATTATGGTCCCCGACAGTAGCCCCCAAGCCTCGAAGGGAGTGTTAGCACTCGCTTAGAGGCTTTCGTCGCACTTTTTTGCAAGGGGACCAGCCTTTCTCGGTTGCATTTTGTTCCGGTGGGTGCGCGCGAGCGCACCCGCCGGGTGTAGCCCCCGAGGCCTCGGAGGAGTGGTTTCACTCCTTCGAGGTCTTAATGCCTTGCGTAATGCTTCGGCTGGTCTGGTTGTTCCCTCATGCGAACTGGCCGTAGCCCGGGTGTACGGTTGGGGCCCAAGTTCTCGGGCTGGTATGTTGACGCTGTCAACGGTTCGGCCGAAGCCGGGTTTGCGAGAGCAGCCCCCGAGCCTCTGCACAGGGCGAGAGGGCGATCAGGGACAGACTCGGTTTTTTTACATACGCCCCTGCGTCGCCTTTTCGCAAGGAGGAGGGGGGAAGCGCCATGTTGCCCTCGATGGGCGCCGAACATGGTGTCTCCGGTGAGCTGCAAGCGGGTAATCCGAGTGGACGTCCGTGCCCCGTTCGTTAGGGGTCGGCTAGGGGCCCAGAGGCATGCCCAAAAGTACCTGCGGGTGATCTGCCGGACCCGGTCCCCTGGCGACGGGGTCCGAGGGCTCGATGCCTCCCTCTGATGGGATTCCGTTACAAGATCGCTCCCGCCGGTCTCGGAAATGTCCTAGGGTACCTCGGGAGCGCAACCCGAGCCTTGGTTATGTATCGAACATACCCATGGTCATCCCTCGCTCGGCGTCTGAGGCGGCTGTGAACCCTTCGGGGGCCATCCTTCGAACCCCTGATCAGTAATGGGCGCGGAGCCCGAGTATCCTGAGGCGGCCGTGGAACCCTTCGGGGGGCCGGCCTTCGAACCTTTGACCAGTAGTGGGTGTAGGGCCCACGCGATCTGAGGCGGCTGTTGAACCCTTCGGGGGGCCAGCCTTCGAACCTCTGATCAGTAAGGAGGCTCGGAGCCTGGTTCCTTCACGGGGAAGGATCCTTTTCGGGGTATCCCCCTTTCCCGGTCCCTGCTGCAAGAGATAGAGAAAGAGGAGAAAAGGAAAAGGATACGAAATCGAATGACGCGACGTACCTTTTTTGGCGCGGTTATTACGGCGAAGGCGACGCGTCGCCCGCTGCTCCTGCCAGAAGCGCCGCCTGTCCCGCCGCGGAGTTAATGTGACGGGGCGAGTGGTTCTCGGGGCGGCCGTTGCGCGTGCGCGAGCCGTTCGAGGAACGGATCACGGGCGCGTTGTCTTCACGCCGTGAGAGGGGGTTCTCTTGCTGCCCCCGGATGGGACGTGAGCTTGGCTGACGACGTGACCGCTGCTCCCGCCCGCCTGCCACCGTCATTACTGCCGGCCCACTTTTGGCCGCATTGACCGCCGCGTCAGGCTGGCGCTGCTGGGTCGTGTGCTGGGTCGCCTCGAGTCGCGGTATTGGTTCCGCAATCGAGGAGGCGCGGTGGTGGCGCAAGTGGCGGTGCAGTTGCTTGCATGCAGCATCCGGCGCGCCGGTTGCGTGACGCGTGGGCCTGGGCCTCCATGCTGGGCGTGTCGCGAGTCGGAGAAGCGCGTCCACTTGGCGCGGTTGCATGCCGCCTGCATGACTGCCCGCCTCTTTCGCCCGTTGGTCTGGGCAAAAGTGGAGGGTCACTTGTAACCGCTGGGCGGTCGTGTGCACCGCGCGCGGCGGTTTGGCTTCTTCTGCTCTGAGCCGGCTTGCATGACACGTGGGACCCAGCCCCCGCGCCGCAGGGGAGGGCCTTGGAGCGTGTTGGAGAAGACTCGGCCCGTGACGGCTGGGGGCGCAAGTAGGGAGAGTTGCCTTTAAAAGGAGGGTGACCCCCTTCGGAAGGCGACCATGTCTTCGCGCTCCCTTATGCATCGTGTTGTTGGAACTTGCTCTCAATCGCAAGGAGGCCAACAAGGGTGAACAGTGGTGACAACAGGGTTACGTGCTAGGAGGCAATAGCTCTGTTGATCTGGCCTCCCCCGGGCACTGTACAGGGGTATTTATAGGTACTTGAGCGCCCAGCGCCTTGTGCTAAGGACGCATGTGCCCTCAGCTACCTAGGTTATCCCCAGAATATTCCCATAAAGTGGGGTTACAGACTGTAATTACAGGGATGCCTTTACAGATCAGACCCGTAACTCGCGGTGGCCACGCAGGGCCTGTTACAATGGGTTGGAACGCACGTGGGCCTCTGAGCTGGACGAGGCCGCACTGTGGGATGACTTCGTCGCCGGTCTTCGTCTGGTGCCGATCAAGCGAAGGGTGTCCCTGCCTGCTCTGTCCCTGTCTGACCAACAGTTATCAGCGAAGACTTCGAGCGAGGGGTGGCGCCTTTGCCTTCGCCCCAACATTTGCCCTCTGAGGGACCAGTTCGACAAAGTCACCTGGTGCCGAAGACGTCGCTAGATGGCAGAGACGCTGCCCTCGCTCGAAGTGGTTCCGCGGGGGTTTTTGATGTGACCGTTGATGGACGGCATACTGTTGGATTGCGGGTTTCCCAAAGCGCCGCGCCCTGTCGGATTACGGGTTTCCCAAAGAGCCGCGCCCTGCCTATAAAAGGGGGCGGGGGTCGGCGCTTTTTGAACTTTGCCTTCCACGCTCTGTGAAAACCCTAGCCGCCCGCCGTCTTGCTGCTCGTCTGCCCGCCGTGCTCTTGTTCGCCGGAGATCTGGCTCGAGTGAAGCAGACCGCCCGCCGCCGCCGACGGTACATAGCGATGCCGTCCCATTCTTCTTCCGCTGCCGCTACGCCGCCGGCCGCCGCCTCGTCTGAGGAGACGCTGAGTAGTTTGATGGTGGAGGAGTTGCGCGCCGGCGACTCTGTTGATTTTGGCGTGTCGCGGATGACGTCAGCCCGCGTTCAAGATATGCAGCGGTTGGGTTACTTTGGCGGCGGAGTTGCTCGTGCTCCGGGGACGGAGGAAGTCCCCGAGCCGGAGGGTGAGTTGGTCGTTTTCGAGGCGTTCTTCGCCGCCGGTCTCCGCTTGCCTGCGCACCGGTTTGTTGGCGAAGTCCTGCGTAGGTTCAACGTTCAAATACA
This sequence comes from Zea mays, assembly GCF_902167145.1. Classification (NCBI taxonomy): domain Eukaryota; kingdom Viridiplantae; phylum Streptophyta; class Magnoliopsida; order Poales; family Poaceae; genus Zea; species Zea mays. The sequence continues at coordinate 32,742,437 of NC_050096.1, forward strand.
TCAGCTGACACCGAATGCCGTGGTGGCGCTGTCGAAGTATGTCTGGGCGACGACTTCGTACGGCGGACAGCCATCGGTTGAAGTTTTTGCGAAGTATTATTGTTTGCACTGGCAGAAGAGGATGATTGGGGACGAAGTTGCTCAGTTTGGGTCATGCACGTTCACGCCGAAGACCGGCAAGACCACAATGCAAGTAGTGGAGTTGGTTCCATGCGCCCGCAACAAGTAGGGCAACTGGAATGAATTTTGGTTTTACGTTGCTGAGGGTACCGTCGAAGGCCATGAGGGACTCCCCGTGTCCGAGATGTGCTCTCATTATTACTCAGCGTATCCGCCCTTTGAAGTGGCAGAGGAGGATGCGGACGAAGGGGCCCTTCGGTGCGCCGCCGGTCAGAGCAGTGGGCGTGATTTAGTTGAAGAGTTCGTGGCGTACGGGGTGTGGCCCTTGGCGCATGGCTGGGCGTTGGGCGAAGTGTGCCCTCGCCAGATGCCTTTTCACGGAGGAAGGGTGGTGCGAAGTCCTGCCTTCGCACTGAATCTACGAAACCGCGACCCGGCCGCCTTTGTGCGTGATGCGGAGGATGGGGCGGTGCGGCTCATGGGACGTTACGTGCCGAGGACGGAAGGCCAACGCAACTTTGATATCCGCGGGTCAAATGACCGTTTGAACAGGGTTTTCGAATTAAATCAATTGCCGTACGATGGCTATCCTGGTCAAGACGAAGCGGACCGCCGTGGAAAGAAGCCGGTGGTGGAGACTGGAGACGACCCTGCGCCGACGGCCGCCCCTTCCTCAAAAAAGAGAAAATTAGGTACTACGATGGGAGGACTTGGGGTGTCTGATAGTTTTGCTAGAGAGTTGATGAGGACGTGCGCGGCCCCGGGGGAAAGGATGTCTTCGCCCGAGCTCCGGGAGTCTTCGGCTCGGATGCTGAGGGTTACCGGGGGTTGCTGGCCTAGGAATGTTCCTATCCCCTGCGCGGTTGACGAGGACTGTTTTACATCTCGCATGGTTCGTCAATGGAGAGTTTTTCCTTATGGGCGGAATATCGCTGCTGTTGTGTCGGCAGTGATGGACAAGGATCGCCAAGGGGCGGCGCAAAAACGCCAGGCGGCTGTCAGGCTGCATGAAGCTAGGCCGAAGAGGCAGCGGGGGGCTACGAAGGCTGCGGCCTCCGGCGGAGGCAAGCCGCCGCTGGCGGCGAAGTCGGGCGCCTCTGCACCTAGCAAGGCGCCGCAGGCAACGGCGGGCGCCGGAGGCTCCAAATCGACGAAGGTGGTGCCGCCGGCCAGCGGAGTGGCGGAGGCTTCGAAGGCGGCCCGAGCGTTGCCGTTGTCGGGCAAACGTGTTGCCGACTTCGGCACCGATATTAATGTGGACGACTATCTTGGTGGTAAGTCGTTGGCTTTTTTTTTAATTCATTGATGCGTTGCAGGGTCGGACGAGGGCCAGCTTGCTATAGTTGCGCCTGCCGCGGCGATCGCGACGGCTGCCATAATGCCGAAGGCGAGGGGCGAGGCCCTTGGCGCCGGAGGCGAGGTGTCGGCCCTCGCGGTTGTCAGGGACGAGGCGGGCGCAGCGACCCGCCGGCTGAAGGAGGTGACGGAGGCGCTGAGTCAGGTCCGCTGAGCTATACTCTCTCCCTCTCTTTTTTTTGGGCAACGGCCTTACGTGCGCTCTGCAGGTGGCCGACTTCGCCAGTCGTACTGCATCGGGGGCCCTCACGGCAGCTGTGTCTGCCGAAGTCCAGAGACTTTGGACGCAACATGCTGACGCTTTCCGTGAAAAATCGGCCTCCGACAGCAAGTGCCGTAAACTGACGGACAAGGTGGCCGCACTGGAGAGGGAGAAGGCTGACCTCCGGCGCCAACTGGCAGGGGAGAGGAGGGAGGCCAACGAGGCCATCGCCAAGGAGCAGGCTGCGCAGGCGGAGGCCAAACTGGCGCGGGCGGAAGGCAATCTTGCCAAGGAGCTCGCCGAACATCTGCAGGAGCGGCTCACCGCCCTGGAGAGCCGCGTGAAGGGGGCCGAGGTCGCGATGCGTGCGGAGGCCGAACGGACGCGCACACAGCTTATGGATACATATCGTGAGCTGGGTGCGCGGACCGGTGACTTCGAGGTGCCGGACCGAGAGCCCGGGCTTCGCTGTCTGGAATGGGTGCAGGAGGAGCTGCAGGAACTCCCCACTGTCATGGGGGGGTTTATGTCGTACGCCTCCCTGGTCACCTGCGAGGGGGAGATGAACGCACTCTCCCGCGAAGGGTGCCGGCACTTCAAGGTCTTCGACCAGGCAGATGAAGATTTTGAGCGAGATGTCTATAAGGTCGAAGACCCCGTCGTGAAGGAATCCGTCGGGGCCCTCTATGACCGGATGTGGGGTCCGCACGGTCGTGAGGTGGTCAGGGAGCGGGCCGAGACTGCGAGGGCTCAGGTAACGTTGTTGTTTGTTTGGCGTTTGCTGTATGTGGGTTGTGCGTGTGTTTGCTGAATTTTGTGTGTTTTGTCTTAGGCGGCGCGTGGCGAGCGGGTGGACGACTTCGGGGCGTTGAACAGCGCGCTGCCTGACCCGGAGCCGACCCCTGCGGAGGCCGTGTCTGGGGTCGCCCTGGAGCCAACCCCGGAGACCGCGGCGATCGCGACGGCTGCCCCCACATCTGCTGTGGCCGGCGAAGACCTGCCCTCAAAGGTGGCCAAAGGCGCCCCTGATGCCCCTGCAGCTGCTGTGCCGAGTGCTGAAGATCCCGCGGCGGTGGCGGCGGAAACAACGGCGGAAGCAGCGGCGGAGCCAACGGCGGAGGCTCCCGCAGCGTCAGGGCCTTCGCAGGTGGCGTAGTGGTTGTATAGGGTTGGGGAATTTTGGATATTTTGCTGAATTTTGGTTGCTGCGCAGGTTCAAGATTTTGGGCCTGCGCACGCAACCGCTACTACTGAATTTTTGGCGGCTTCGACCGCGGAAGGTGGTAATGAATATGGTGGATCTGCATCTGCGTTTTTTGATTTTACTGACTCTGGGAGCTCGGTTGAGTGGACTGAGGAGTCGTCGGAGGAGGACTTGGATTATTTTGCGGCCTTGGACGTGGCTGCGGCGGAGGCTTTGCCACACGCCGCGGACGCGCCAGATGTGCCAGGTCCTAGCACCGGGCGCCGACGACGAAGGGCGGTTGCAAAGCGTAGGGTTAGTACGGAGGAAGGGGCTCGGCTTCGTGTGAGTAGGGCTGGTCGGCAGGAACTGTTGTCTTTGCCGGCCGCCGCGAGTACAGGGGAAGGGGAACTGCGAAGTCTTTTTGCGGGTGAGGAGCTTAGGATAATGTTATTTAATTATAGGGAGATGGGAATTATTCCCAAGGTTGAGCCGATGTAGAGTGTGGCGCCCTCGCTTGTATATGTGTAAAGGCCTGTACGATGAAGTTGTGTGCCCTCGCTTGCCTGTGCCTGCGAAGGCGTTGTGTACTTTGTCTGGTATGTTTGGTTATGCTGTGCTGGTGTGATTGCAGTCGGTCTTGGCGCGGACGGTTTGATGCTGTCGTTTCTGCTTTTGTTGTACTAGTCCGGCTGTGCCCTTAGGCGGCTTCTGCGCGGATAGTCTTCGCGGTAAACTTCGGTTTTTTCGTACTTGTTGTGCTAGTCCGGCTGCACCCTTAGGCGACTTCTGCGCGGATAGTCTTCGCGGTAGACTTCTGTTTTTTCGCACTTGTTGTGCTGGTCCGGCTGCACCCTTAGGCGACTTCTGCGCGGATAGTCTTCGCGGTAGACTTCGGTTTTTTCGCACTTGTTGTGCTGGTCCGGCTGCACCCTTAGGCGACTTCTGCGCGGATAGTCTTCGCGGTAGACTTCGGTTTTTTCGCACTTGTTGTGCTGGTCCGGCTGCACCCTTAGGCGACTTCTGCGCAGATAGTCTTCGCGGTAGACTTCGGTTTTTTCGCACTTGTTGTGCTGGTCCGGCTGCACCCTTAGGCGACTTCTGCGCGGATAGTCTTCGCGGTAGACTTCGGTTTTTTCGCACTTGTTGTGCTGGTCCGGCTGCACCCTTAGGCGACTTCTGCGCGGATTTGTCGCACGCGAGGGTGGCTAGCGCTTAGCCTCGCGGTGACCTCGAATTGGTCGAATGTCGAAGACCGTCGTCGCGGTCTTTTTTCGACGCAAGTTTTTGCGGGGGATTTTTCTCACATATATTACATGGCTCCGCCTCGTTAAAAACCTCACCCCCGGGGAGGAAAAGAGTGCGGGCCGGTACAAGATTGTTTTTGGCGAATTACAAGGGCGAAATCAGCCCTAATGAGTCAAATAAAAAATTTGCGAAGGTTGTCGATGTTCCAGGAGTGCTCCAGGTCCTCGCCGTTTGGCGTTGTGAGCCTGTAAGCGCTGGGGGAAGCTTTTGTCTTGACTATAAAGGGGCCCTCTCACTTGGGCTCCAGCTTGCCCCTGGACTCCGTCCGAGCTGTTCGGATGAGTACGAGGTCCCCTTCGCTGAACTCCCTCAGGATGACCGCGTGGTCGCGCCATGCTTTGGTCTGGACTTGGTATTTGTTTAGGGCCTGCAGGGCGAAGACCCGGTCTCCGTCAATGAGATCCTTTGAAGTTGGCTCGTCCACGTCGGGGACGGCTGACGGAACTGTTCGCGGGGACCCATGCTTTATTTCTTGCGGGGTCATGGCCTCCGATCCGTATAGAAGGCGGAAAGGAGTGAATCCAGTCGCCCTGCACTCAGTTGTGTTTAGCGCCCAGACTGCCTCAGGTAACAAATCGGTCCATCTGCCTTTTTTTCATCGAGGAGCACTTTCTTGACAGCTGTGAAGATTTTCCCATTGGCGCGCTCCACGACCCCGTTGGACTGCGGATGATAAACTGAAGCGAAGGCAAGCTTGGTGCCGATGGAGAAACAAAAATCCTTGAAATCTTGGCTGTCAAACTGCTTGCCGTTGTCAACTGTTAGTTCGGACGGTACTCCGAAGCGGCAAACAATGTTTTGCCAGAAGAATTTTTGGGCAGTCTTTGATGTTATTGTAGAAACAGCCCTCGCCTCGATCCATTTGGTGAAGTATTTGACGGCTACGAAGGCGAACTTAAGGTTCCCCTGAGCGGTGGGCAGGGGCCCGACAATGTCCAGGCCCCAGCGCTGGAGAGGCCATGTATGGACAATTAGCTTTGTATACTGCGAGGGGTTGCCTGACCGAGGAGAAAACTTCTGGCAGGCTTCGCAGGACCTTGTGACCCGATTTGCGACGCAGATCATCGCGGGCCAGTAAAACCCTTGGCGGATCACCTTGGCAGCTAGGGCCCTTGGCCCTGCGTGCGAGCCGCACGTGCCACTGTGGACTTCACGTAGGATCTGCATGCCCTCGGTTTCGGTGACGCACTTAAGCATTGGCTGACTGACCCCTTTCTTGTAAAGTTGGCCCTCAATCAGTGCGAAGTCCCGGCTTCGATGTCTGAGGCGCTTGGCCTCGCTGACGTCGGTTGGATGATAGTACCCCTGTAGGAACAGGGTTATTGGTGCCCGTCAGTCTTCGGTCATGATTAGGTTGACTATGCGGTGGCCCTCGCTATCATTAGTTATTTGGAGCCCTTCAGGGCTCCGGACGGCTGGCGTGCCGATGATGTGAAAGAATACGTCGGAGGGCAAGGTCTCGCCCCTGGCGGCGGCCTTGGCCAATGCGTCGGCCTCCTCGTTCTTGGCCCTATCCACATGCTGCAAGGTGAATCCCTTGAACTGTCTCTCGAGACTTCGGATGGCCGCTAGGTATTGCATGAGCGCGGGGTCTTTTGCTGCGTAGTCTTTCTCGACCTGGCCGGCAACTATCTTGGAGTCTGTTTTGATGATACATGTGGTGACTCCGAGGGCCCTTAGCTTGCGGAGGCCGAGGATAACCGCTTCATACTCTGCTATATTGTTTGTGCATCTGTCGGATTCCAGAGCGAAGCTGAGGCGTGCTGCATATCTGTGCTTGACTCCGGCTGGTGAGGTGACGACTGCAGCGACGCCTGCCCCCGCATGGCACCATGCACCGTCGCAATGGATAGTCCAAACCTTCTCTGTGGACGGGTCTGGCTGTGCTCGGTGTTGCAGGGGTGGGCCATGCTGCAGGCCGAGGTGGCCTTCGCGTGTGTCTTCCGGTTGTTCGCGCTGCTGGAGGGGTGGCTCTTGCTGCAGGCCAAGGTGGCCTTCACGCTGCATCAGCGCGATCTCGCGCTCGAGGTCTTGGGCCTTCTGCTCCTCATCGCGTATCATTTGCCGCACCTTGGCTAGTGCAGACACACGCTGGCGCTTGGCCTCCAGTATCTCTTTCTGCCTCTGGAGATTGCGGTTCTTGAGGCGCAGGGCGCGCAGCTGTAGCTGTTCTTCTGTTGAGACGCCGAGGACCTCACCGTCCTCGGTGAGGTCCGCGCCTTCCAGTGGGGCGAAGCCTGGGGGTGGCTGCGATTGTCCTTCGGGCCCGCAGGTGTGGAAGGTGTCGTCTTCGCAGGTGCGGGGAACATTGTCTTCAGTGGGCTCTTGGTGGGTGAATTGGGTGAGGGCGAGGGCCTTGCCCTTTCTTGCGGCAAGCAGTGCTGCCTTCGTAGCCTCGTCAGCCTTCGGGTTAGCTCTCTTGGGTGCCATCGCGGGTGGATTTGTCGTAGCACGAACGGTGGGCGCCAAATGTTGGAACTTGCTCTCAATCGCAAGGAGGCCAACAAGGGTGAACAGTGGTGACAACAGGGTTACGTGCTAGGAGGCAATAGCTCTGTTGATCTGGCTTCCCCCGGGCACTATACAGGGGTATTTATAGGTACCTGAGCGCCCAACGCCTTGTGCTAAGGACGCATGTGCCCTCAGCTACCTAGGTTATCCCCAGAATATTCCCATAAAGTGGGGTTACAGACTGTAATTACAGGGATGCCTTTACAGATTAGGCCCGTAACTCGCGGCGGCCACGCAGGGCCTGTTACAATGGGCCGGAACGCACGTGGGCCTCTGAGCTGGACGAGGCCGCACTGTGGGATGACTTCGTCGCCGGTCTTCGTCTGGTGCCGATCAAGCGAAGGGTGTCCCTACCTGCTCTGTCCCTGTCGGACCAGCGGTTATCAGCGAAGACTTCGAGCGAGGGGTGGCGCCTTTGCCTTCGCCCCAACACGTGTCTTTCCACCTTCCGAGCCCCCGGATGGGGGATACCCGCCGTCTTTTTGCCTCATCGTTGGAGGAACGCAACTCCGTGGGAGTTGGTACCTTTCAGCCATCGTTCGGCTTCAAGGATTTTCATCACACAGCCCGGTTGCTCCCCTCCGCTGGTGGTCACCCAAGACGGTGACCTCCAGCTCCTGGATGGGGAGAGGCAAGCCGGGCTGTGGTCCCGATCCCGCCCTCAGCATCGAGGGTGTTCGTCATCCTCGCTGGGGCGGGGAGCGAGGCGAGCCGGGGCTCTACCTCCTGCGCGGGTCGGCGGGCCACCTCTTCTTCCAGCTTCTGGTGGTGGCAATCGCCCTCCAGCCCTGCGGCGGAGACGTCCTCCAGCCATGCCGGGGAAGGCGAACTGTTGCTGCCCAGCTAGGATGCAACATTCCGCCCTCTCCCTCGCATTCGCGGCGAGGACGGCAGCGAGGACCTGCCGGTGCGCTTGGGAGCAGCCCGCTCTTTGGCTTTAATAGCTGGTTCGTGTCCCTTGAGCGGGAACGCGAACGAGAGCCCTCCGGTGGCCGCGTCCACCCGGGACCATGGCTGCTGTTGCAGAGGTCGCTGGCAGGTCCCCCGACGTTCGTCGCCCCACAGGCTCGAGGTTGCTCATACCCGCGGGGGACGGAACCAGAGTTCCGTTTGTAATGGCACTTTGAATGCCGGTGTTTTTGTTCATTATGGCTGTCGAGGCCTGAACATGTATGTAATTTTGGCATGGAGCCGTGTTTTTTCCTCATTTTCGAGCACTAAGACTCGCTTGTTGATTGTCTGAACTGCTTCACCAAGCGTGAGTCGCCCCGTGTCAAGGTGACGAGTGAGGTATCCGTATCCCGGAGGCGTAGGAGTCCCTCGGCTCGATCGACCTTGTTGTCCGAGGTTCCTCAGGCTTAGTTAAAGGGACCCCTTGGTCGCTCTTCGATGAGCCGAGGCCAGGGGTAGCGATATCAGCATGAACAGGGGCAGAGTTGGCTCAAAAATGATACCTGGTTGGCCGGAGCCTAGCCGGGTCGTCCGTTAGCGGGACTGACGCCGGAGTTGACCAGCCGAGGCCTCGGGTCGGGCTGGCGCCCTTGGAAGATGGTTGGCCGAGGCCCCAGGGGTGACCGGCCGAGCCGCCTGCTCGGGCCGGATTCCCGGAGAAGACCCTGGCGGCGATGGCCAGGGCGTGGTGATGACGTCGTCCTTCGGAGTGGAGATCTTCGGACCGCGTCGCTGTCCGAGGCTAGGTCGAACCTTGCCAAAGGTGTCATCGATGCCGAGGGTGCTGCTGCCCCCTTCCAGCGTCAAAACCCGAGCCTGCAGGATCAGATTGTCTTGTAGCATGTGCCTTCCGCGGCTGCCGAGGCCAGAACACACACCCTCGCTGCGTTGTAAAGCCGCGTCTCTTTTCCTCTTGTTTCGAGTATCTGGATTTTTTTGTCGGTAACAGGGTTGTTTGTGCGAGCGAGAGTTGCTTCTCGCGGAAGGTGATGAGTGAGGTATCCGTATCCCGGAGGCGTGGGAGTCCCTCGGCTCGGTCGGCCTTGCTGCTTACGCGCACTTTCACCCGTCCATGAGGCCCTGTCACCGACTCAGTCGAGAAGGCTCGAAGGATCGCTTCGGTAGAAGAGCTTCCGAACGTGAAGACTTGTTCGGTCCGCGGAATCACTTTATCCGAACGCGAGTTACTTATCGCAGAAGGTGATGAGTGAGGTTTCCGTATCCCGGAGGCGTAGGAGTCCCTCGGCTCGGTCAGCCTTGGCTGCTTACGTGTACTCTGTCGTTTTCAGGATCCACTTTTCGAAGTAGTCAGAAAGCACGAAAGATATTCTGGTAGAAGAGATCTTTTTTCGAGGAAAATTTCAACGCAGAGGGGGTGCCCCCCCCTTTAGCCCTCGAGGGAGGGTCGGGCTTTGCCGAGGCGAGGCCGACCCTTCCTTGATGACTAAACTTTGCGTGGGTGCGAGGTATATGAACAACTTGAAAACATCTTAAGGGTAGAAGCGACGTAGCTGTTGGATGTTCCAAGCGTTGCCGTAGACCTCGCCTTGACTGTTGGCCACCTTGTACGTTCCGGGCTTCAGAACTTTGGCGATGACGAATGGCCCCTCCCAGGGAGGCATGAGCTTGTGCCTCCCTCGGGCATCTTGTCGCAGCCGAAGCACCAGGTCGCCCACCTGGAGGTCTCGGGGCCGGACCCCTCGGGCGTGGTAGCGTCGCAGGGACTGCTGGTACCGCGCCGAGTGTAGTAAGGCCTTGTGCCGAGCCTCTTCCAGCTGGTCCAGCGAGTCTTCTCGGCTAGCTTGGTTGCTTTGATTGCTATAAGCCCTCGTCCTCAGGGAGCCATATTCCAGGTCTGTGGGCAAGACGGCCTCGGCCCCGTAGACTAGGAAGAACGGCGTGAAACCCGTGGCTCGGCTCGGCGTCGTCCTCAGGCTCCAGACCACCAAGGGGAGTTCCTTCATCCATCGTTTGCCGAACTTGTTGAGGTCGTTGTAGATCCGAGGCTTGAGCCTTTGTAGAATCATGCCGTTGGCACGCTCTACTTGCCCATTCGACATGGGATGAGCCACAGCGGCCCAGTCCACCCGGATGTGGTGATCCTCGCAGAAGTCTAAGAACTTTCTGCCGGTGAACTGGGTGCCGTTGTCGGTGATGATGGAGTTCGGGACCCCGAAGCGATGGATGATGTTGGTGAAGAACGCCACCGCCTGCTCGGACCTGATGCTGTTCAGAGGTCGGACCTCGATCCACTTGGAGAATTTGTCGATGGCGACCAGCAGGTGCGTGTAGCCCCCGGGCGCCTTCTACAAGGGGCCGACGAGGTCCAGACCCCACACGGCAAAGGGCCAGGTGATGGGTATCGTCTGCAGAGCCTGAGCGGGCAGGTGGGTCTGCTTCGCATAGAATTGACACCCTTCGCAGGTGCGGACAATTCTAGTGGCGTCAGCCACCGCCGTTGGCTAGTAGAAGCCTTGTCGGAAAGCATTCCCGACAAGGGCTCGAGGCACTGCGTGATGGCCGCAAGCCCCCGAGTGTATCTCCTGCAGGAGTTCCTGACCTTCGGCGACGGAGATGCACCGTTGGAGGATGCCTGAGGGGCTGCGGTGGTAGAGCTCCTTCTCATCGCCCAGCAAGACGAACGACTTGGCGCGTCGTGCCACCCGCCGAGCCTCGGCTCGGTCGAGGGGTAGCTCTCCTTGGTGGAGATATTGCAGGTACGGGGTCTGCCAGTTTCGATCAGGCGTGACCCCGCTTCGCTCCTCCTCGATGCGCAGTGCCTCACCCTCGGGGGCCGAGGGTACCTCGGGCTGAACCGAGGTTGCCTCGGGCCGAGCTGAGGGTGCCTCGGGCTATGCCGAGTGTTGGGGACTTGTTCTCAAGTGCTTAGAGTTAAGAACAAGGCAACATAGAAAATGTTAATCGATAATATCCTTCGTCCTCTGAAGCATTATTTCCCTTAGGATATAATGACTTGCGGACGAAGATTATGAAGGACATACCTTCATAAATTCATCACACAATGACGAAGGTTGAAATATAAAGAATGTAAAAGAAAACATGAACAATCATTTTTTATTATTGAGCATGAACAAAAATATTATTGAACTACAGGTCTACCTTCAATCGGAAGGAAATGATAGTACAAGCGTGACACAAAAAGCGAATGCCAAGTCAGCGTTCCCCGTACCGGGATACTGTTCACCTATTTATAGACACGGGACACAGCCCTTACAAAATTACATTCATGCCCTTTACATTTGACAATAACTCTATAGTAGTCTATCGAGGTCTGAATAGCCTTTTCATCTTTAAGTCGGTTCCACTCTTTGCTGTTACGCCGAAGCTTTCCTGCTCAACACCTTCGGCTCTGTATCAACCTTCGTATTATTCCGGTCTACTGCAATGCCGACTTTAGTCCGAGGGTACCTGTTCACACATTGTACTACAGAAATACTGTTAAATCCTGTTTTTGAGGACCTTCGGACGCCGAAGGTCCCCAACAGTAGCCCCTCGCAATATTAATTTGTTTGAAACAATAAATTTAGATTGCGATATGGACGAAGGCTTTACGCCGAAGGTCCGAAAAAACACCTTCCCTTTGCTAGAATAGCAACATTCAATGACAAGTGGGGTCTTTCAGCTTTCAACGCACCGAGCGTATAAATAGGGCCATACCGCAAACTCATTTTGCACGCTTTCTGGCCAACCACTCCCGCTCACTCAATTTTTAGCTCTTGTGCACTGTGATTTGCTAAGCTTTTAGCTTTGAAGCTTCGGCTTTAAAAACAGTTTTTTAGTGTTTCCGAAGATGTCTGAAGTTGCTAAGAAGGCTGCTGCTGAGATGAAGCTAAGTCTTGATGAAGAGAAGAACTTAGGGTTTCTTATAGCGATGTCGAAGACCAACACAGAAAAGATCACCAAGGAGATTCTGGAAGGGCTGTCTGAAGATACTGGTGACAGTGAAAGTTATGATGTGGACAGCGGTGGCGAAGACTCCGAAGATCGCCCCTGGCGACCAAGCCATTCAGTTTATGGTAAATCAACTATCAAAGAGAATCATCTTGTTAATATGAGAGGAAGGTATTTCCGGGATGTGTCCGTTGTGAGGGCCGACGAAGGGGAGAAGACTTGCCCACACCCCGAAGAGAATGAAGTCGTAGTGTTCCGAAGCTTTTTAAAGGCTGGGCTGCGATTTCCCTTGAGCAGCTTCGTCGTGGAGGTGCTGAAAATTTTCGAAGTCTACCTTCACCAACTTACCCCCGAGGCAATCATAAGGCTGAACATCTTCGTGTGGGCCGTGCGAAGCCAAGGTTTGAAGCCTGATGCAAAAAGTTTCTGTAATATGCACGAATTATCATACGAGACAATACCTTGGGGTAAGGAACAGTATCACAATAACTTTGGCTGCTACAGTTTTGTTTCTCGGTCTGGGTCAAGCTGCCCCGTGCCAACTTTTCGAAAGAGATGGCCCAGCGGCTGGATGACAGAATGGTTTTATGTAAAAAATGATCTGAAAGCACGAGAAGACATCAAAGGTATAATCATGCGTCCTATTTGGCAAAGCTTCGGCCTTCGCAGGCCGAAGGTTGAAATGAAGGAAGCCGCCGAAGAATGCCAAAGGGCCTTCGGCGTTGTCTGTTCTTTTATAGGAACAAGGGACTTAGTACAAGAGCATATCGCCTTCAGGGTGTGGCCGCTTGCGGAGAAATGGGAAATGCCAGAAGAAACCATTAAAGAGGCCGACGAAGGTGGACTTATCAGATTTAAGTACACTTTTAAATTTGGAGATAAATTTATTGAGCCAGATGATGAGTGGTTGAAAAGCATTGACAATTTAAGTGATGAGCTGCTTGGGACCTACTCGAAGGCCGAAGATACTGCAATGTCAGCAGCCTTCGGAGGCCGAAAAAAGAAGAGACTGAATCGGGTATTTGATGCCATCGGGTTTGTCTACCCTGACTATTGCTATCCCATTCGAAGGCAGAAGAGAAAAAATACAACCTCTGCAAAAGAAGAAGCTGCAGCTGCTCCTAGCGAGCCAGAACCGGAAAGGAAGAAGATAAAGGTTCTTACGCATCGGCCGCGCTATATTGAACCAGCTTCGGTGCCTGAGTTTACCGGAGAAACTTCTTCGGCATCCGAAGCTGAAAAACCAACAGAGCCAGCTTTACTGCCAGAAGTCGCAGAAACGGCCGAAGTGCCAATAAAGTCAAAATTGGAACAATCAAAAATTTTGTTATCAGGAACAGAAGAGAAGGCCGAAGCGCCGTGCACAGAAAAAATGGAAGAGGTAAAAGAAGCAACTGAGGGCTCCAAAACATCAGAAGTTTTGAGTCCTGCAGCAAACATTGGGACATCAAAAAATGAAAAAGTGCAAGCCGTAACTCCGAAAAGAAAGAGAATGGCTAATGTGCTAGATGTACTGGAAACACTCAAATCTTCAAGCACACCTCCGAAGAAGGCTACTGGCACTCCTGAAACAGCAACTGCAATTCCTGGTTTTACAGCTCCAGAGCAAGAGATTGAAGCCGAAGCTGGGCCCTCAGAGCCCGCAAAGGGAAAACCCTTGGAAAGTGAGGCAGAAAAATAACAAAGCCAACTTTTGTTGAAGAAACTGGTGTTGTTGCCCCCGAAGCATCCCCCAAAATTCGTGATTATATTTTCCGTCATGCTTCGGGGAAAAAATTATCAGAAAAAGAAGAACAAGAGGCCCAGCATTATGCCCAAAAACTGAAATATCCAAAGGGGGCGTTAATATTTAATGGCAGTGGAGAAGAAGACTTCTTGTATTGTCTTCCCGACAGCAAGGAAATTTCCGTCTGCCGGGAGATGAGCAAGAGCTTCGGATTCCCGACTTTAGAAGACGGGCTCTCAGTGCTGTCGAAGAACGATCTGGCCGACAGCCTGGCTTACAATAGCTTAAAGGTACGATATATGAAATCCTTGTATTTTTCCGTTCGTTTAAACCTACTGACACACACATATTTCTTTTTGCAGGGCTTAATACTTAGCAATGCTCTCAGAGCACAGAAAGATGCTGAAGACGAAGGGTGTACTATAGCCCTGAGCAACCTTCGTTCCGAAGTAATTGAACTGAGGAACGAAGGTCTCGAAAAAGACAAAATATTATACTCATTGATAAATAAAATAAAGGAGGACGAAGCTGCTTTTAAAAGTCAGGCTGAAGCTCAGAAACGCGAAATTGAAGACCTTCGGAAACAACTGGCCAGAGCCAAGGAAGAACGCATACTTGAAGAAACAAAGCGTAAACTCAGCGACCAATGGGCAGATCACCTAGAAGTGACTGTCGAAGAGCTTCGTTCGTCCAAAAAGAGATGCTACAACAAATCTATAGATTGTGTTAAAAAATTAAAGGCTAGCTTCGCCAAGGTCGGCGCATTCTCAAGTGAGGAAAACTTTTCAAGAGGCAATCCCGAAGGTGTCATTGAATGGATTAACCACGAAGCCGAAGCCTTCGAAGAAATTTTAAATAGCCGAGGAGATATATGTGCCTTCTCTGGCGCCAGAGGGATTGCCACTATCTTAGAGAAGGAGGGCTGCGAACATGTAAAAATTTTAGCACAGTCCGAAGCTGCTTTGTCCTTTGAAGATACAAAAGATCCTTCGGCCGAAGCTAGCATAATTGGTGGAAAGTTTTTTACTGATATCTGGGATAATGGTGGCCGAGAGATGGCCGGAGAAATTATTCGAAGAAGTGAAAGGGGCATTCACGATGCTAGAGAAGTAGCTGAGGCCGCTAAAAAGAGCGCAGAGGCCGAAGGTCAATTAGGTATCAACTAATAGTTTTTATCGTGTTGTAATCTTAGGCTTTAAGATTTGTTTACGATTTGTAATAGCAATGTAGCCGTGTCCTGTCCTTCCTCAGATCCTACTGAAGTATCTCCGGGTGCTCGGCCTAGGGGTGATGATGAAATTAAAAAGATGGCTGAAGCTATTATGGATGAAGTTGTCGATCGATTGTTGAACGAAGCTGCAGAAGTGGTACTTAGGGAAGACTAAATGCTACTGTAAAAACATTTTAAATGAAATATGTGTAATATCTTGTAATCCTGTATGAAATATATTTGTTTTATTTTTCTTTATGGTTCGATTCTCTACGATGCATGAAACTTTACATACGTACCGTTTTTGAGTCTTTGGCGAAAAAACACCTTCCCTTCTTTTCATGCTTCGTGAAGAAGAATTACCATTTATCACAACAATATCCGAAGTATCCTGAAAAGTGTTGAAGCTTCGTAGAAACATTCTTCAAAGCTATGCTTCAGGGATCAATATTGTTTCTCCTTGTGACTTGGCATGATTTGCCCCTTTTTCAAAGTGTTTTCCCGAAGATTGATACCATATCTCTTTCTTATGCCACATGCAGTATGATGTATGATGCTTATGTTATGCAAAAATGATGTGATGATGTTATGCTATATAAGGTGATAGTCCGAAGGTACACGCATATCTGCGCGATAAAACACAATCTTTCAGCGTTGACTTTTCGCTATAAGCCTCCCTTAGGAGCTTCTTCGCCTTTTACTTCAGCGGAATCAGCGTTGACTTTTCGCTGTAAGCTCTGCATTCCCTTAGGAACGACTTTGGAGCTTCTTCGCCTTTTACTTAGGCGGTATCAGCGTTGACTTTTCGCTGTATGCTCTGCATTCCTTTTGGAACGACTTTGGAGCAGAAAACTTACACTGCGCTCCCTTTGGAGCGGCTTTTTTGTGACTTCGTCAAACTTACTCTGCGTTCGTTAGAACGACTTTTTGTTGCTTCGAAGAATTTTTGATAGTTCGAAGGTCCTTCTTATTATCACAAGTCTTTGAACTTTGATCAATTTAAGCCTGTGGAGAAAACAACATATTTTTTGTAGGAATCAACGAAACTAATTACACGAAACCTAAACAATGTCCTTTATTACAGAAAATAAAACTGGATGAAAAAGATTGCTATTAAGGTAGGATATTCGTCAATAGATGTGCTTAGACTCTGGCACAGTGCTATTGACTGTACGAGCTTCGGACTGCTCTCTGAAGTCCCTCTGGTGTGGGTTATACTGGCTCCCTTCTGGCTGCTGGCCTTGCTGCAACGGAGGTGGAGGCGGAGGCTGTTGCCAGGAAGCTTGAGGCTGGCTCGCCGAAGCAACAGAAACTGCAGGATGATTACCCACATATTCTGGGATGTAGGGCGAATGATACGAAGCTGTATGCATGACCTGCTTCGGCTGAGCCTGTTGTGCTGCTGCTTCAGCTATTTCCTTTTGCTTCTGAATAGTAACATGGCACATCCTGGTAGTATGGCCTTTGTTCTCACCGCAGAATAAGCAAAAGATTCTTCTCGGTTGATCGCCAAATCTTCCTCCGAAGCCCCTGGCGCCTCTGCCTCTTGGAGCTGGAGGTCGGAAGGAGCTTTGTTGTTGCCCTGAAGCCTGTGAGGAGTATTGTGGCCTTTGTTGCTGACTCCCTTTATCATCATTCTGAGTAGAATTGTGAATTGACCTGACATGCCTCGGGTAAAACCTTCCTCCGAAGCCCCTGGTCATTTCAGAAAACCTGAAAGCCTCCTCCCTTCTTTGACGAAAGTCATTGTCAGCCCGAATGTATTCGTCCATCTTCTGGAGCAGCTTTTCCAGTGTTTGTGGTGGCTTCCTGGCAAAATACTGTGCTGACGGCCCTGGCCGAAGCCCCTTGATCATAGCCTCAATGACAATCTCATTGGGCACTGTTGGCGCCTGTGCCCTCAGTCGTAGAAACCTTCGGACATATGCCTGAAGATACTCCTCATGGTCCTGGGTACACTGGAAGAGAGCCTGAGCAGTTATCGGCTTCGTCTGAAAGCCTTGAAAGCTAGTTAGCAACAAGTCCTTCAGCTTCTGCCACGAAGTGATCGTTCCTGGTCGAAGGGAGGAATACCAGGTTTGAGCAACACTTCTGACAGCCATAACGAAAGATTTGGCCATGACTGAAGCATTGCCACCGTACGAAGACACTGTTGCTTCGTAACTCATCAAAAACTGCTTCGGGTCTGAGTGGCCATCAAATACGGGGAGCTGAGGCGGCTTGTAGGACGGAGGCCAAGGTGTAGCCTGCAGCTCAGCGGACAGGGGAGAAGCATCATCAAAAACAAAATTCCCATGATGGAAATTGTCATACCAATCATCTTCGTTGGGAAGGCCTTCCTGATGAAGGTCTTGATGCTGAGGCCTTCGGTATTGCTCATCCTGAGCAAGATGACGAACTTCTTCAGAGGCTTCGTCTATCTGCCTTTGCAGTTCAGCTAGCCTGGCCATCTTCTCCTTCTTGCGTTGAACCTGCTGCTGAAGGATTTCCAAATTTTGAATCTCCTGATCTAGATCATCCTCCGGAGGTGTTGGACTGGTAGCCTTCCTCTTCTGGCTTCGTGCCTCTCTAAGAGAAAGGACGTCTTGATTAGGGTCCAGCGGCTGCAGCGTGCCAGTCCCTGCTGCTGAAGCCTTCTTCGGCGGCATGACGAAGGTGCTGCTTGCCGAAGGTGTTAAAAAGCTCAAGAAATGGAAGTGAGTTCACCGGAGGTGGGCGCCAATGTTGGGGACTTGTTCTCAAGTGCTTAGAGTTAAGAACAAGGCAACATAGAAAATGTTAATCGATAATATCCTTCGTCCTCTGAAGCATTATTTCCCTTAGGATATAATGACTTGCGGACGAAAATTATGAAGGACATACCTTCATAAATTCATCACACAATGACGAAGGTTGAAATATAAAGAATGTAAAAGAAAACATGAACAATCATTTTTTATTATTGAGCATGAACAAAAATATTATTGAACTACAGGTGTACCTTCAATCGGAAGGAAATGATAGTACAAGCGTGACACAAAAAGCGAATGCCAAGTCAGCGTTCCCCGTACCGGGATACTGTTCACCTATTTATAGACACGGGACACAGCCCTTACAAAATTACATTCATGCCCTTTACATTTGACAATAACTCTATAGTAGTCTATCGAGGTCTGAATAGCCTTTTCATCTTTAAGTCGGTTCCACTCTTTGCTGTTACGCCGAAGCTTTCCTGCTCAACACCTTCGGCTCTGTATCAACCTTCGTATTATTCCGGTCTACTGCAATGCCGACTTTAGTCCGAGGGTACCTGTTCACACATTGTACTACAGAAATACTGTTAAATCCTGTTTTTGAGGACCTTCGGATGCCGAAGGTCCCCAACACCGAGGATACCTCGGGCGGGGCCGAGAGTACCTCGGGCTGGGCCGAGGGCGCCTCAGGCTCGGGCGTGTCGTCGATCTTGACGGAGGGTTGATGCAGGTCCCGGGAGAAGATGTCCGGGGAAACCGTTGTTCGCCTCGAGGCTATTTTAGCCAGCTCGTCCGCAGTCTCGTTGTAGCGTCGAGCGATGTGGTTAAGCTCGAGCCCGTAGAACTTGTCTTCCAGGCGCCGAACCTCATCGCAGTAGGCCTCCATCTTCGGGTCGCGGCAGTGGGAGTTCTTCATGACTTGGTCGATGACGAGCTGCGAGTCACCGCGGGCGTCGAGGCGCCAGACCCCTAGCTCGATGGCGATCCGCAACCCGTTGACCAAAGCCTCATACTCAGCCACATTGTTGGACGCCGGGAAATGGAGGCGTAGCACATAGCGTAGGTGCTTCCCGAGGGGCGAGATGAAGAGTAGGCCCGCACCGGCTCCCGTCTTCATCAGCGACCCGTCGAAAAACATGGTCCAGAGCTCCGGTTGGATCGGAGCCGTCGGTAGCTGGGTGTCGACCCATTCGGCCACGAAGTCCGCCAAGACCTGGGACTTGATGGCCTTCCGAGGGGCGAACGAGATCCTGCCCGAGGCCTCTCGGCACTGGATGATCTCCCCCAGGGAGAAGGATGACACCACAGTTACCGGATGAGACTCGAAGTAGTGTCGCAACTTTCGTCGTGCCAGAATCACCGCATATAGCAGCTTCTGAACTTGTAGGTAGCAGATCTAGGTTTCGGACAGTACTTCGCTGACGAAGTAAACCGGCCTCTGAACGGGCAATGCATGCCCCTCTTCTTGCCTCTCGACCACAATCGCGGCGCTAACCACCTGAGTGGTCGCGGCGACGTAGACCAAGAGGGCTTCTCCGGCAGCTGGAGGCACCAAGATAGGCGCCTTTGTGAGGAGCGCCTTCAGGTTCCCGAGAGCTTCCTCAGCCTCAGGGGTCCAAGTGAAGCACTCGGCCTTCCTTAAGAGGCGGTACAGAGGTAGACCTCTTTCGCCGAGGCGTGAGATGAAGCGGCTCAGAGCCGCGAGACATCCCATGACCCTTTGTACGCCTTTTAAGTCCTTGATGGGCCCCATGCTGGTGATGGCTGCGATCTTCTCCGGGTTGGCTTCGATGCCCCGTTCAGAGACGATGAACCCCAAGAGCATGCCTCGGGGCACCCCGAAGACACACTTCTCGGGATTGAGCTTGACGCCTTTCGCCTTGAGACATCGGAATGTCACTTCAAGGTCGGAAAGGAGGTCAGAAGCTTTCCTCGTCTTGACTACGATGTCATCGATGTAGGCCTCGACCGTGCGACCGATGTGTTCGCCGAACACATGGTTCATGCACCGCTGGTACGTTGCGCCCACATTCCTCAAACCGAACGGCATGGTGACATAGCAGTACATGCCGAAGGGCGTGATGAAAGAAGTCGCGAGCTGGTCGGACTCTTTCATCCTAATTTGATGATACCCTGAGTAGGCATCGAGGAAAGACAGGGTTTCGCACCCAGCAGTGGAATCCACGATCTGATCGATGCGAGGCAGAGGGTAGGGAACCTTCGGACATGCTTTGTTGAGACCAGTGTAGTCTACACACATCCGCCATTTCCCCCCTTTCTTTCTCACAAGCACGGGATTGGCAAGCCATTCGGGATGGAATACCTCTTTGACGAACCCTGCTGCCATTAGCTTGTGGATCTCCTCGCCTATCACTCTGCGCTTCTCCTCGTCGAATCGGCGCAGAGGCTGTCTGACGGGTCGGGCTCCGACCCGAATATCCAGCGAGTGCTCGGCGACATCCCTCGGTATGCCGGGCATGTCCGAGGGACTCCACGCGAAGACGTTGGCGTTCGCGCGGAGAAAGTCGATGAGCACTGCTTCCTATTTGGGGTCGAGCCCGGAGCCGATCCGGATCTGCTTGGAGGCGTCGCCGCTGGGGCCGAGGGGGACGGCCTTGACCGTCTCCACTGGCTCGAAGTTGCCGGCATGACGCTTCACGTCTGGCACCTCTTTGGAGAGGCTTTCCAGGTCGGCGATGAGGGCCTCGGACTTGGCTAGGGCCTCGGCGTACTCCACACACTCCACGTCGCATTCGAACGCGTGCTTGTACGTGGGGCCGACGGTGATGACCCCGTTGGGGCCCGACATCTTGAGCTTCAGGTAGGTGTAGTTGGGGACGGCCATGAACTTCGCGTAGCATGGCCTTCCCAGTACCGCGTGGTAGGTTCCTCGGAACCCGACCACCTCGAACGTCAGGGTCTCCCTTCGGAAGTTGGAGGGCGTTCCGAAGCAGACGGGAAGGTCAAGTCATCCGAGGGGCTGGACGCGCTTCCCGGGAATGATCCCGTGGAAGGGCGCAGCGCCTGCTCGGACGGAGGACAGATCGACGCGCAGGAGCCCGAGGGTCTCGGCGTAGATAATATTGAGGCTGCTGCCCCCATCCATAAGGACCTTGGTGAGCCTGACGTCGCCGACGACGGGGTCGACGACGAGCGGGTATTTCCCCGGGCTCGGCACGTGGTCGGGGTG
The DNA here is from genome assembly GCF_902167145.1 of Zea mays. Lineage (NCBI taxonomy): Eukaryota > Viridiplantae > Streptophyta > Magnoliopsida > Poales > Poaceae > Zea > Zea mays. The sequence goes on from NC_050096.1 coordinate 32,762,838, forward strand.
GTCACCTTGGTCGAAAGTGATGGGCTTGTCGGGCCAGTCTAGGTAGACTGGCGCCGCCACCTTCACCGAGCAGACCTCTCGACGCTCTTGCTTACGATGCCGAGCTGAGGCATTCGCCGCATGCCCACCATAGATCATGAAGCAGTCGCGGACCTCGGGGAACTCTCCTGCTTGGTGATCTTCCTTCTTGTCGTCGTCGCGGGCCCTGCCACCCTCCGCGGGTGGCCCGGCCCTGTGGAAGTGGCGCCGAAGCATGACGCACTCCTCAAGGGTGTGCTTGACGGGCCCCTGGTGATAGGGGCACGACTCCTTGAGCATCTTGTCGAAGAGGTTGGCACCTCCGGGGGGCTTCCGAGGGTTCTTGTACTCGGCAGCGGCGACAAGGTCCGCGTCGGCGGCGTCGCGTTTCGCTTGCGACTTCTTCTTGCCTTTCTTCTTGGCGCCGCGCTGAGTAGACGCCTCGGGAGCATCTTCCGATGGGCGGCCCTGGGGCTGCTTGTCCTTTCGAAAGATAGCCTCGACTGCCTCCTGGCCAGAGGCGAACTTGGTGGCGATGTCCATCAGCTCGCTCGCCCTGGTGGGGGTCTTGCGACCCAACTTGCTCACAAGGTCGCGGCAGGTGGTGCCGGCGAGGAATGCGCCGATGACATCTGAGTCGGTGATGTTGGGCAGCTCGGTGCGCTGCTTCGAAAATCGCCGGATGTAGTCCTGAAGAGACTCTCCCGGCTGCTGCCGGCAGCTTCGGAGGTCCCTGGAGTTCCCGGGGCGCACGTACGTGCCCTGGAAATTGTCGGCGAAGGCTTGGACTAGGTCGTCCCAGTTGGAGATCTGCCCCGGAGGCAGGTGTTCCAACCAGGCGCGAGCGGTGTCGGAGAGGAACAGGGGGAGGTTGCGGATGATGAGGTTGTCGTCGTCCGTTCCACCCAGTTGGCAGGCCAGACGGTAGTCCGCGAGCCATAGTTCCGGTCTCGTCTCCCCCGAGTACTTTGTGATAGTAGTCGGGGGTCAGAAACGGGTCGGGAACGGTGCCCGTCGGATGGCCCGGCTGAAGGCTTGCGGACCGTGTGGCTCGGGCGAGGGACTCCGATCCTCCCCGCTGTCGTAGCGTCCCCCACGCCTGGGGTGGTAGCCTCGGCGCACCCTCTCGTCGAGGTGGGCTCGACGGTCACGATGATGGTGCTCGTTGCCGAGGCGGCCCGGGGCCGCAGGCGCGGTGTTGCGTGTGCGCCCGGTATAGACCGAGGCTTCCCGCATGAATCGGGAAGTCGCGACATGAGGTTCCGAGGGGTATCCCTGCCTTCGGGAGGCAGAGCTCTCGGCCCGTCGGACCGCGGCGCCTTCCAGGAGATTCTTGAGCTCCCCCTGGATTCGCCGACCCTCGGTGGTGGATGGCTCCGGCATCGCGCGGAGGAGCATTGCCGCTGCAGCCAGGTTCTGGCCGACGCCACTAGATGCGGGTGGCGGCATGACCCTGGCGTCGTCAGCGACGCGGTGCCGGAAACCCTGGGGCAGGTGACGTATTTCTCTGGTCGGGGGTTGGCCCGCCCATGCCTGCCCGACATCCCGGCGGATTGGCTCAAGCGCTCCCGCTCTATCGTCGAACCTGGCCTGTGCCCCGCGGACTTGCTCGAGCTGTGGGTCGTGACCCCCCGCCGGAACGGGGACCACAGCTAGCTCCCGCGGGATGTCAGCGCGAGGCACCGGCCTAGGGAGATCACCGTCCTCCGGCATGCCGAGGTGATTGCCTTCGGAGGGACCCCCTAGATCGACGTGGAAACATTCGCGGCTTGGACCGCAGTCCTCGTCGTCGAGGCTGCGGCTACCGTCGGAACAGTCGGAGAGGCAGTAGTCACATGCGGTCATGAAGTCCCGCATGGCACTGGGGTTGCCAAGTCCAGACAAATCCCAACAGATGCTGGGGTCGTCATCTTCCTCGGACCCAGAGGGCCCGTAGGTCGAGACATCCATCAGCCGGTCCCAAGGCGACCGCATGCGAAACCCTAGAGGGTTTGAACTCGCCTCTACGAGAGCGCCCGCCAAAGCAAGGTCGCTAGGCGGGTTGAGGCTGAATCCAAATAACGTAGGATGGGAATCGGTCGGTACCTTTTGGTCGACGAGCGGCGATGAAGTCACGTCGGGGACTGACTGCACCGTCGTCTCAGGTACGAGGGTGACGCCCAGCAAGCTTTCCGCGAGCGCGCTGGCGTCGTCCGCTTGCTCGGGATTGGCGTGTCGCGGGGAGACGGCGCTCGCCTTCGTCTCAAACGCGAGGTCGATGCCCGGCGCGCCCCCCGTTGGGGCGCTGGGGCCGTCGACTCGCTCGATAGCCGACGAGGCGCGGCCTCCCGCTTGGCCTTGGTTGCCCCGCCTCCTCCGTTGGCGGGGGAGAGGATGGGGCGAGCTCGAATGTTGTTCTTCCTCTACGCGGGGAAGACATCGTCGATTCCGCCGCCGGCGGGCGGGCTGTCGGCTGCCATTGTTGTTGTCGCGCGGCGGTGGAAGGAGTATCATGTCGTAGCTGCCGTCGAAGGACATGAACTTAAGACTCCCGAAACAGAGCACCGTCCCGGGTCGGAGAGGTTGCTGGAGACTGCCCATCTGGAGCTTGACGGGAAGCTGTTCGTCAACACGCAGCAGGCCCCTACCTGGCGCGCCAACTGTCGGCGTTTCGAGACCGGGGGGTCCCTCGGGCCGACGAGTGAGTGTCGCCGCGTGCCCCAGCCCAGATGGGTCGAGCACGAGGGCGAGCGCGAAGGGGGAAGGAGCGAGGCGGCCGGAGACCGGCGTGAGAGAGGTGGGAATCCCGCGGCCTTCGTGTTCGTCCCGCGCCCAGGTCGGGTGCGCTTGCAGTAGGGGGTTACAAGCGTCCACGCGGGAGAGGGAAGCGAGCGGCCCCAAGAGAGCGCCTGTCTCGTCCTCGTCCCCGCGCGGCCAACCCTCTCTAAGAGGGCCCTGGTCCTTCCTTTTATAGGCGTAAGGAGAGGATCCAGGTGTACAACGGGGGGTGTAGCAGAGTGCTACGTGTCTAGCGGGGGAGAGCTAGCGCCCTAAGTACATGCCGATGTGGCAGCCGGAGAGATTTTGGCACCCAGCTGGTGTGATGTCGTGGCCGTCGGAGGAGCGATGGAGCCTGGCGGAGGGACAGCTGTCGAAGCGGTTGAGTCCTTGCTCACGTCCTCCTGCTTCCGTAAGAGAGCTGAGAGCCGCCGTCGTCACAGAGCATGCGGGGTGCCATCATTGCCTATCTGGCGGAGCTAGCCAGATGGGACACCGGTCTTGTTCTCTGCGGCCCGAGTCAGCTCGGGGTAGGGTGATGATGGCGCTTCCTGTTGACGTGGCTGGCCTGCGCCCTAGGTTGGGCGATGTGGAGGCTCCTCCGAAGCCGAGGTCGAGTCTGTCTTCCATGGCCGAGGCCGAGTCCGAGCCCCTGGGTCGGGCGAGGCAGAGGTTGTTCGGCAGAGGCCAGGGCGGAGTCCGAGCCCTGGGGTCGGGCGAAGCGGAGTTCATCGTCTTCTGGGGCTGAGCCCGAGTCCGAGCCCTGGGGTCGGGCGGAGCGGAGTTCGTCGTCTTCTGGGGCTGAGCCCGAGTCCGAGCCCTAGGGTCGGGCGGAGCGGAGTTCGCCGTCTTCCGGGACTTAGCCCGAGTCCGAGCCCTGGGTCGGGCGGAGCAGAGTTCGCCGTCTTCCGGGACTTAGCCCGAGTCCGATCCCTAGGTCGGGCGGAGCGGAGTTCGCCGTCTTCCGGGGCTGAGCCCGAGTCCGAGCCCTGGGGTCGGGCGGAGCGGAGTTCGTCGTCTTCTTGGGCTGAGCCCGAGTCCGAGCCCTAGGGTCGGGCGGAGCGGAGTTCGCCGTCTTCCGGGACTTAGCCCGAGTCCGAGCCCTGGGTCGGGCGGAGCGGAGTTCGCCGTCTTCCGGGACTTAGCCCGAGTCCGAGCCCTGGGTCGGGCGGAGCGGAGTTCGCCGTCTTCCGGGGCTGAGCCCGAGTCCGAGCCCTGGGTCGGGCGGAGCGGAGTTCGCCGTCTTCCGGGACCTAGCCCGAGTCCGAGCCCTGGGTCGGGCGAAGCGGAGCTTCCTATGGTGCCTTTGGCAGGGCCTGACTGCCTGTCAGTCTCACTCTGTCAAGTGGCACTGCAGTCGGAGTTGCGCAGGCGGCGCTGTCCTTCTGTCAGGCCGGTCAGTGGAGCGGTGAAGTGACGGCGGTCACTTCGGCTCTGCCGGAGTGCGTCAGGATAAAGGTGTCAGGCCACCTTTGCGTTAAATGCTCTTGCGATTTGGTCGGTCGGTGCGGCGATTTAGTCAGGGTTGCTTCTTAGCGAAGGCAGGGCCTCGGGCGAGCCGGAGATATGTCCGCCGTTGGAGGGGGACCTCGGGCGAGACGGAAATCCTCCGGGGTCGGCTGCCCTTGTCCGAGGCTAGGCTCGGGCGAGGCATGATCGAGTCACTCGAATGGACTGATCCCTGACTTAATCGCACCCATCAGGCCTTTGCAGCTTTATGCTGATGGGGGTTACCAGCTGAGAATTAGGAGTCTTGAGGGTACCCCTAATTATGGTCCCCGACAGCTTCTGTCTGAACCAGTATAATTAAACTCTTTGCTTGAGTCACCCATGATTCACCATTTAAAATGAGTCTGCGCTAGCTTCCTGGCCAAACATAAATTTTATCGTGTCCCCAGTTTTCGAAACGTTCTCCAACTCTTGCTACAATATCTTTGAGTATCTTATCTAGTATGATAGCTAGTGCTTCACCATACACGTTCTAGTGACTTTTTGTCTTGCTTAAATTTGTAGCTTGAGCACACACCTAATGCATGTCGCTCCCACAAACAAAGAAACCACATTATTTACTTTTTTCTTGACGTGGTGTTTGCTTAGGCTTTGAGTTGTTGTTAGGGGTGGGCATTTTTTACCGTAAATCGAACCGTACCGAACCGAAATTTCGGTTTATTTGGTAGTTCGGTTCGGTTTCGGTTTTTATATATGTGAATTTTAGTATTCCGTGTCGTAATGGGTTTTCACCTTATACCAAACCGAAATACCAAAAAAAATGAATACCAAACTTTATGAATTCAAAATTATGACTATTTGATTATGTAAACTAAATGTGTGATGCAATCAAATTGTTATTCACTTATTTGTATGTGATGTATGATATATTTTAAAATATTTATAGCTATATAATTTTTACTTTTTAAAATTGTGTGTAATGTGTTGTCTTGTAGCCTTCTTGAGTATAAGTTTGGTATTCGTTTTTTTACCAAAAAGCAAATTAAAAAACCAAAACCGAACTTATCGTTTTTCATTTTCTAGAAAACCGACATGTTTCTAATATTTCAAAACCAAAATTTTTTAAAACCGAAAAACCGAATGCCCAGTCCTAGCTGTTGTTGTTGTTTTTGTTTTTTTTTTGTTGTTAGAGATATAAAGATTGTTCTTCAACGCTATATTGGCACTAGAATACTCAACTCCCTTTTCCATGAGTGTCTTTAGCTCTCGTATTTTTCTCGACATCAAGAGACCCAATAAGCTCAGTTACGCTAAACTCTTGTCTCTTGTGTTTTAGATAGGTAGCAAAATCCCTCCAAGATGGTTGAAAGTCGCCTAGAGGGGGGTGAATAGGGCGAATCTGAAATTTATAAACTTAAGCACAACTACAAGCCGGGTTAGTGTTAGAAATATAAACGAGTCTGAGAGAGAGGGCGGAAAACAAATCGTAAGCAAATAAAGAATGAGACACAAGGATTTGTTTTACCGAGGTTCGTTCTCGCAAACCTACTCCCCGTTGAGGTGGTCACAAAGACCGGGTCTCTTTCAACCCTTTCCCTCTCTCAAACGGTCACTTAGACCGAGTGAGCTTCTCTTCTCAATCAAACGGAACACAAAGTTCCCGCAAGGACCACCACACAATTGGTGTCTCTTGCCTTGGTTACAATTGAGTTTGATCACAAGAAGAATGAGAAAGAAAAGAAGCAATCCAAGCGCAAGAGCTCAAATGAACACAAATGTCACTCTCTCTAGTCACTATTTGATTTGGAGTGATTCCGGACTTGGGAGAGGATTTGATCTCTTTGGTTGTGTCTAGAATTGAATGCTACAGCTCTTGTAATGTGTTCAAGGTGGAAAACTTGGATGCCATTGAATGGGATGTGGTTGAGGTATTTATAGCCCCAACCACCAAAAGTGGTCGTTGGGAGGCTGTCTGTCGCATGGCACACCAGACAGTCCGGTGCGCCACCGGACACTGTCCGGTGCGCCAGCCACGTCAGCCGGCCGTTGGGTTCTGCCCGTTGGAGCTCTGACTGGTGGGGCCTTTGGGCTGTCCGGTGGTGCACCGGACAGGTCCTGTAGACTGTCCGGTGCGCCTTCTGCGCGTGCTCTGTCCTCTGCGCGCGCAGGCGCGCATTAAATGCGTTGTAGTCGACCGTTGCATGTGAAGTAGCCGTTGATTCGCTGGCACACCGGACTGTCCGGTGAATTATAGCGGAGCGGCCTCCCATTTTCTCGAAGGTAGCAAGTTCAGCGTCAAGTGCCCTGGTGCACCGGACACTGTCCGGTGGCACACCGGACAGTCCGGTGCGCCAGACCAGGGTGCCTTTGGGATGTCTTTGGCTCTCTTTATTTGAACCCATCTTTGGTCTTTTTATTGGCTTGTTGTGAACCTTTGGCACCTGTAGAACTTATAGACTAGAGCAAACTAGTTAGTCCAATTATTTGTGTTGGGCAATTCAACCACCAAAATCAATTTAGGAAAAGGTATAAGCCTATTTCCCTTTCAATCTCCCCCTTTTTGGTGATTGATGCCAACACAAACCAAAGCAAAATAGAGAAGTGCATAATTGAACTAGTTTGCATAATGTAAGTGCAAAGGTTACTTAGAATTGAACCAATATAAATTCTCATATGCATGGATTGTTTCTCTATGTTTTTAACATTTTGGACCACGCTTGCATCACATGTTTTGTTTTTGCAAATTCTTTTCAAAGTTCTTTTGCAAATAGTCAAGGAACAAATGAGTAAGATTTTGAGAAGCATTTTCAAGATTTGAAATTTTCTCCCCCTGTTTCAAATGCTTTTTCCTTTGACTAAATAAAACTCCCCCACAATAAAATCCTCCTCTTAGTGTTCAAGAGGGTTTTAGATATTAATTTTGAAGATACTACTTTCTCCCCCCTTTTTGAACACAATAAGATATCAATTTGAGAATCTTTATTTTAAAATTAGGTGGTGGTGCGGTCCTTTTGCTTTGGGCTAATACTTTCTCCCCCTTTGGCATGAATCGCCAAAAACGGATACTTGAGTGAAATATAAGCCCTTTTAACTACTTTCCCCCCCTTTGGCGAACAAAATATGAGTGAAGATTATACCAAAGTTGGAGAGTTGCTCGGAGCGACAGCGAAGGATGAGTAATTTGATAGAGTGGAGTGGAAGCCTTTGTCTTCGCCGAAGACTGCAATTCCCTTTCAATCTATGACTTGGTTTGAGATACACTTGAAAACACATTAGTCATAGCATATAAAAGAGATATGATCAAAGGTATATTAATGAGCTATGTATGCAGGACATCAAAAGAAATTCTGAGAATCAAGAATAGTTAGCTCATGCCTAAGTTTGTTAAAGGTTTGTTCATCTAGTGGCTTGGTAAAGATATCGGCTAATTGTTCTTTGGTGTTAATATATGCAATCTCGATATCCCCCTTTTGTTGGTGATCCCTTAGAAAATGATACCGAATGGCTATGTGTTTAGTGCGGCTGTGCTCAACGGGATTATCTGCCATGCGGATTGCACTCTCATTATCACATAGAAGAGGAACTTTGGTTAATTTGTAACCATAGTACCTAAGGGTTTGCCTCATCCAAAGCAATTGCGCGCAACAATAACTTGCGGCAATATACTCGGCTTCGGCGGTAGAGAGAGCTACAGAATTTTGCTTCTTTGAAGCCCAAGACAGCAAAGACCTTCCCAAGAACTGGCAAGTCCCCGATGTGCTCTTTCTATTAATTTTACACCCCGCCCAATCGGCATCCGAATAACCAATTAAATCAAATGTGGATCCCCGAGGGTACCAAAGCCCAAACTTAGGAGTATAAACTAAATATCTCAAGATTCGTTTTATGGCCGTAAGGTGAGCTTCCTTAGGGTCGGCTTGGAATCTTGCACACATGCATACAGAAAGCATAATGTCCGGTCGAGATGCACATAAATAGAGTAGAGAACCTATCATCGACCGGTATACCTTTTGATCTACGGATTTACCTCCCATGTCGAGGTCGAGATGCCCATTGGTTCCCATGGGTGTCTTGATGGGCTTGGCATCCTTCATCCCAAACTTGTTTAGAATGTCTTGAATATACTTTGTTTGGCTAATGAAGGTGCCCTCTTGGAGTTGCTTCACTTGAAATCCCAAGAAGTACTTCAACTCCCCCATCATCGACATCTCGAATTTCTGTGTCATGATCCTACTAAATTCCTCACATGTAGATTCGTTAGTAGACCCAAATATAATATCATCAACATAAATTTGGCATACAAACAAATCATTGTCAAGAGTTTTAGTAAATAGAGTAGGATCGGCCTTTCTGACTTTGAAGCCATTAGTGATAAGGAAATCTCTTAGGCATTCATACCATGCTCTTGGGGCTTGTTTGAGCCCATAAAGCGCCTTAGAGAGTTTGTAAACATAGTTAGGGTACTCACTATCTTCAAAGCCGGGAGGTTGCTCAACATAGACCTCCTCCTTGATTGGTCTATTAAGGAAGGCACTTTTCACGTCCATTTGGTAAAGCTTAAAGCCATGGTAAGTAGCATAGGAAAGTAAAATGCGAATTGATTCTAGCCTAGCTACGGGTGCATAGGTTTCACCGAAATGCAAACCTTCGACTTGTGAATATCCCTTGGCCACAAGTCGAGCTTTGTTCCTTGTCACCACACCATGCTCGTCTTGCTTGTTGCGGAAGACCCACTTGGTTCCTACAACATTTTGATTAGGACGTGGAACTAAATGCCATACCTCATTCCTAGTGAAGTTGTTGAGCTCCTCTTGCATCGCCACCACCCAATCCGAATCTTGTAGTGCTTCCTCTACCCTGTGTGGCTCAATAGAGGAAACAAAAGAGTAATGTTCACAAAAATGAACAACACGAGATCGAGTAGTTACCCCCTTTTGAATATCGCCGAGGATGGTGTTCACGGGGTGATCTCGTTGGATTGCTTGGTGGACTCTTGAGTGTGGTGGCCTTGGAACTTGTTCATCTTCTTCATCTTGATCATGAGTATCTCCCCCTTGATCATTGCTCTCCTCTTGAGGTGGCTCAACTTCTTGATCGTCTCCTTAATCATTTCGAGCCTCATCCTCATCTTGAGTTGGTGGAGATGCTTGCATGGAGGAAGATGGTTGATCTTGTGCATGTGGTGGCTCTTCGGATTCATTAGGACACACATCCCCAATGGACATGTTACTTAGCGCGACGCACGGAGCCTCTTCATCACCTATCTCATCAAGATCAACTTTCTCTACTTGAGAACCGTTAGTCTCATCAAACACAATGTCACAAGAAACTTCAACTAGTCCAGAGGACTTGTTAAAGACTCTATGTAGCATCCCAAAAATTCAAATCTTGAAATTTTCTCAAACTTGCTCTAAATTCAAAATGAATTTCAAATTTCATTTCAAAATGTTTGTTTGCGAGTTGATATCAACAAATAAAGTATAGTGGTCTATATTCTCTCTAAAATCCTCCTCAAAATATCCTACAAATATTTTCCCAGTAATCCCCCTCAAATTGTTTCCAGAAATTCCGCCCAGATATTTCCCGAGTGATCCCCTTCAAGTCCTTTCCAGAAATACTGTCCAAATATTCCACTGATATATCTCCAAGTATTTTCTTCCTAAGAAATACCTTCATAATCATTTTTCAAGTCCCTACAAATATTTTCTTCATAAATTTTCTCATGCTCATACGTATATGTATGCCTCCAATGTCATACGGTGAGCTCTACAAGCTAATCTCACTTATACAAGACAAATACATGCTAATCTCCCACTAATCCTCTCATTCTCTCACTAATCCTCTCATCCCTCCCCCTAATCCCCCCACCATGGCTATAAATAGAGGGGCAAGGGTCTCCTCTCATCCCACCCCAAGCCATTTCATGGCAACTCTCTTCCCCCCCCCACACACACACACCCACTCCATGTTCCACACAAGCACACACTAGCACAAGGATCGTTCGATCGTTCTTTGATCGTTCGTCCCCAGTTCTTAGTTTGTTCGTTCGTTCGTCCGATCGTTCGATCGTTTGTCTGATCGTTCATGGTTCGTTCGTTCGTCCAAATAATCTTTTTCCTATCGTTATGCTGCCGAAATTCCGATCGTTCGTTCGTTCGATCATTCGATCGTTCATCGTTCGTTCATAGTTCCTATTCATCGTTCATCGTTCGTTCATAGTCCCTATTCATCGTTCTCCCAGATAATCTTTGTCCTGCCATTATGCTGCCGAAATTCCGATCGTTCGTTCGTCCGATCATTCGATCGTTCGTCCGCTCGTTCATCCAAATAATCTTTTTCCTGTCGTTATGCTGCCGAAATTCTGATCGTTTGTTCGTTCGATCATTCGATCGTTCATCGTTCGTTCATAGTTCCTATTCATTGTTACTATTCATTGTTACTATTCACCGTTACTATTCATCATTGTTACTATTCATCGACACTATTCACCATCATTACTATTTATCGTTACTATTCATCGATCATCCGATCACCCCAAATTTCAGCTACTCATCCGTCATGATGTCCAGTCCACCTAAGACTAGCCAGACCAATATTTCAGTCATACGAACTCCGGTGACTGTGATTTTCCTTCCAGTGGGAATTTCCCATCTGGTCACCCATCCCAGGTTCTCCAAGTTGAGCACGCTTAACTTTGAGATTCCTTCGAACCAGGCTTCCAAACTCCGATTCCAATAATTCTTATTTCTAAATTCTTATCAGATTATTCCCTATCCAACCATGTCATCCCTTAAGCATGGTTCATGTTCCAGAAAACTCCCAAAATACTCTTGTCTCATATTCTGCCTATAACTCTCCTGTTCATACTAAGTCAGACAATTCATTCGTCACTATTCTCACCAACAGTGAACTTCACTGTGCTACACCACATACACTCAGCTATAAATACACCCAGCTACCCTCTCCCTCTCCACACACACTCAACACCCTCAGCCAAGGCAAACACCCCACCCACTCAGTTACTCCGCTCTGCCAGCTACACGCATAGTGTCGCTTCGCCTCCAGTCCACCCTACTGGTAAGCATCTCCGCTCCACCACTAGTAGTATCTCAACACCACATGACACAAATTCTACTCAAGACTCTGCCCATACATATATCGTTGTTCTGACCACTATATTAAATATTTGTTGCTATACTTGTTGGTTTGTATGTTTGCTTGTTCATGTTGCATAGTTATCGGAGCGTTCGTGCCGTCTCGTGGAGGCCAGATCTGCAAGTCTACGCCAGGCGGTGGAGCCAGAAGCCAGTTCCGCGAGCTCTCCTTCCCCCTTTGCCGGATAAGCACGACAAGCTCACTGGATCCCTTTGATGCATAAATTACCTATGTTTTTCAACCACAACCCTCAGCCTGTTATTTTATGCATGATATGATTTTGAGATAAGTTATTATGGCCACCCAAGCCGCTTGCCGCAATCAATCCTTGATATATTTGTTACAAATGATTTGAGAAAAGGTGTGAGTTTTCAAAAGAAAATGCTTTTCAAAATGTGTATGATGAAGGGTTTTCACCCTTATCACCTTGTGAGTGGGATGATCAGGGACTCCCTGGTTTAGGGGAGGGCCTAAGGTGATGGCTCAGCTGGTTTAGGCGTGAGCAGAAGGATTGTCCCCTCTTATAAGGACCGGTTTGTCATCTTTCACTACCTGTACTCATGATAAGTACAACCACTCGAGACTGTGTGGGCAGTCACTCAATCTGAACTCGTACGGTCCAACCCCAGGGTTATGAAGGTTGGGGAGCACCGGGAGGATAAGGAGGGGGAATGTTTTGTCCGGTTTGGACATGGCGGTGGCCTGACTCCTTCCGGTATAACCGTTAAGGTATGGACGTGCGAGGAAAGAAAGAGATTTGGATTCAGGTCTCACTAGCTATGAGATCGCAGAGCCAGACTAGTGGGTAAAGTGTACACCTCTGCGCAGAGTTCAAACCTATTCGAATAGTCTGTGTCCATAGGAATGGACGAGTCTAGTATGGTATGGCAATTAATGTTTTGTTTTCTAAAAAAAGGGTGCGTTTGAGAAAAGTGGTTTTTAAAAGGTTCGGCGGTTGAGCCGTGAGCTATGGTGGACGGGAAGTCCAGTAGCTGTTTTTGGAAATGAAAACCAGTGGAAAACTGGTGAGATACCTGGATGGTTTAGTCCAGGGGATTTTGTTATAATACTGAAAAACTTCCTGCTCCTTTTGGAGAGGATGCGCTTTGCAAAAGTACAAAATGTTTTTCAAAACAACCCTGCATAAAATATTGATGTTTCTGCAAAATATTCTGAGCTCCACATATTCCATGCATTATATCTGATTTCCCCATTCCGCGGGTGAAGGTGGGCTGCTGAGTACGTTTGTACTCACCCTTGCTTATTTGTTGTTTTTCAGAAAAAGGAGATCGGGTAAGAGTTACGACTGTTCCCAACCTTGCCTGTGGCTGTTGGACCGCTGATTTGCTTCGCTGCGTATATCGGGCTGCTTCAGCCCCACTCTGATGACATGTCTCGAGTTGTGGACCAACTCTTAAAGTTGTTTGCCACCTTTGTAGGTTTGTCTCGTTTAAGCAGATTTGGTATCATCTGATGTATAAATGTGTTTACTAGCCTCCTGGGACTAGTAATTGTATCACATTTGAGTCCCAGAGGATTGGGGACGCTTCACTCTATATGCCCTTGTGTTTGAGTCATATACTAGTAAAAAGTCTTCTACAGCCTTAGGAGCAAATTTGGATTTTCTACCTCTTTTAACAAGAATAAAGCATTTGCTACCAAAGACTCTAAAATATGAAACATTGGGCTTTTACCGGTCAGGAGTTCGTATGATGTCTTCTTGAGGATTCAGTGTAGATACAACCGGTTGATGGCGTAGCAAGCGGTGTTGACCGCTTCCGCCCAAAACCGATCCGAAGTCTTGTACTCATCAAGCATGGTCCTTGCCATGTCCAATAGAGTTCTATTTTTCCTCTCCACTACACCATTTTGTTGTGGCGTGTAGGGAGAAGAGAACTCATGCTTGATGCCCTCCTCCTCAAGGAAGCCTTCGATTTGAGTGTTCTTGAACTCCGTCCCGTTGTCGCTTCTTATTTTCTTGATCCTTAACTCGAACTCGTTTTGAGCTCGTCTCAAGAATCCCTTTAAGGTCTCTTGGGTATGAGATTTTTCCTGCAAAAAGAACACCCAAGTGAAGCGAGAATAATCATCCACAATAACTAGACAGTACTTACTCCCACCGATGCTTATGTAAGCAATCGGGCCAAATAGGTCCATGTGTAGGAGCTCGAGTGGCCTGTCAGTCATCATAATGTTCTTGTGTGGATGATGAACACCAACTTGCTTCCCTGCCTGACATGCGCTACAGACCCTGTCTTTCTCAAAATGAACATTTGTTAGTCCCAAAATGTGTTCTCCCTTTAGAAGCTTGTGAAGTTTCTTCATTCCAACATGTGCTAGTCGGCGATGCCAGAGCCAGCCCATGTTAGTTTTAGCAATTAAGCAAGTGTCGAGTTCAGCTCTATCAAAATCTACTAAGTATAGCTGACCCTCTAACACTCCCTTAAATGCTATTGAATCATCACTTCTTCTAAAGACAGTAACACCTGTATCCGTAAAAAGACAGTTGTAACCCATTTTGCATAATTGTGAAACGGAAAGCAAATTGTAATCCAAAGAATCTACAAGAAAAACATTGGAAATGGAATGGTCAGGTGATATAGCTATTTTACCCAAGCCTTTGACCAAACCTTGATTTCCATCCCCGAATGTAATAGCTCGTTGGGGATCTTGGTTTTTCTCATAGGAGGAGAACATCTTCTTCTTCCCTGTCATATGGTTTGTGTATCTGCTGTCGATGATCCAACTTGAGCCCCCGGATGCATAAACTTACAAAACAAATTTAGTTCTTTATTTTAGGTACCCAAACGGTTTTGGGTCCTTTGAAATTAGATACAAGAACTTTGGGTACCCAAACACAAGTCTTTGACCCCTTGTGCTTGCCCCCAACATACTTGGCAACTACCTTGCTGGATTTGTTAGTCAAAACATAAGATGCATCAAAAGTTTTAAATGAAATGTTGGAATCATTTGATGCAATAGGAGTTTTCTTCTTAGGCAATTTTGCACGGGTTGATTGCCTAGAACTAGATGTCTCACCCTTATACATAAAAGCATGGTTAGGGCTAGAGTGAGACTTCCTAGAGTGAATTCTCCTAATTTTGTGCTCGGGATAACCGGCAGGGTACAAAATGTAACCCTCGTTATCCTGAGGCATGGGAGCCTTGCCCTTAACAAAGTTGGACAATCTTTTAGGCGGGGCATCAAGTTTGACATTGTCTCCCTTTTGGAAGCCAATACCATCCTTGATGCCAGGGCGTCTAACACTATAGAGCATGCTTCTAGCAAATTTAAATTTTTCATTTTCTAAGTCATGCTCATTTATTTTGGCATTAAGTTGAGCTATGTGATCGTTTTGTTTCTTAATTAAATCTAGGTGATCATGGAAAGCATCAACATTAATGTCTCTACATCTAGTACAAATGGAAACATGCTCAACGGTAGATGTAGAGGGTTTGCAAGATTTTAGTTCAACAATCTTAGTATGTAAAATGTCATTTTCACTTCTAAGATTGGAAATTGTAACGTTGCAAACATCTAAGTCTTTAGCCTTAGCAATCAAATTTTCACTTTCATTTCTAAGGCTAGCAAGAGAATCATTCAATTTTTCAATCCTAGCAAGCAAATTAGCATTATCATCTCTAAGATTGGAAATTGAATCATCACAAATATTTGAATCAACCTTAGCTATTAAACTAGCATTCTCATTTCTAAGGTTGGTAATAATATCATGGCAGTTGCTTAGCTCACTAGATAATTTTTCACATTTTTCTACTTCTACACTACATGACGGTTCACTTAGAGCGACCTACAGTTGGTTGCTAAAACGGCCTTCAGCGACCTACGGTTGGTCGCTAAAAACTTTTAGCGACCCATAAGGATGGTCGCTGTAAGTGCCGTCGCTAAAGGCTTTAGCGACCGACATCTTTTTAGCGACCAACCGTCCGTTGCTAATATTGTATATTTAGCGACCAACCGTAGGTTGCTGTACTATAGATTTAACAACCAACCGTAAGTCGCCATACTATACATTTAGCAACCAACAGAAAGTCGCCCTTTTTACAGTTGTTATTAATAAAAATATACATTTAATTAAGCACCACAAATCACAGATTTTTATACACAAATCATAAAGACATACACAGTTAATCAGTATACCACAGTCATAGATCCATCACATAAACACAAAAGCACCACAATTATATATTCACAAAAGCATCACAACTATAATATCATTCACAACTAGATCATTTATAGATAGCTAGCTAGATCATTCACAAAAGCTCTAGAGATGATCAGTCACAAAAGCACCACAGCGACATCACTCCAGCTTGAAGCAGTTCAAAAGCCCACAACTACATCACTAATGTTTCATATCACTCCAGCTTGAAGCAGTTCAAAAGCCCACAACTACATCACTCTAGCTGCTCCAGAGCCGATCAGTCACAAAAGCACCAAAGCTACACTAATGCTTCAAGCAGTTCGAAAGCCTTCAGACAACCACTCCAGCTTCTTGTATCCTCCTATTTTAACGTACAAGATTTCTTTGTCCAGAACACCCTAGAAAAAAGTACATCAAATTAGTATATTGTTGCTACATTTGCAAATAAAAATACAGTTTTGATGCCTTATCTACCTCCACTAGACGGTGTTGCAGCCTTATGCACCAACTTCAGCTGGTGCAATCAAGGTTAATCATCATTAAGTTGATGGCTCATATAAATCTAAACATAAAAGTGAAAGTAGATGAAATAGAAATAGACACCAAATGCATTTGGTAAAAATTAAGGAGGGGGAGGGGCAAAATTTACTCTGCAGCAGCTTGCATGCTAGACAAGAAATCTTGAGCATCAACAACAAAGACAACTGTAGCAACTTTAGGCAGGACTTCATCAAGTTTGGGTTTGAGCCTAGCATGACCAGGAACATCAATAACATGCACAAGTTTTACTTTTTCTTTCTGCAGGGAAGGACAACAGGAAGGTTTAGCAGAAATATCGCAGTCAGGATATGCATGTTTTTTCACAAGAAACAAAACTATTTACATTACTAGCAGAACTGATATCCGTCTAGAATGCTCATCCCACACCCTAAATAGAATAAAAAAATGAGGTTCAGATATATTTTGCAAACTAGATGCTACAACCTTGTCCTTAACTTGTAAAAACACAGACCAAAAAGTTGGAAATTACCTGGTAGTAAATAGTGGTTTTGCCACTGCCACTAAGCCTAGATAGAACTATGGTGTTTGGTCTCAGAGCTGCAACAATTTACAATGCACAATAACAAATAATGTTGAGAGATACGTTAACAAAATAATAGGAATTTACCATTGCTAGTGTTAATGACATAAGTGGTACAGAAAATTTGAAATTAATATACCAGTACTTTTTTCTCGTGGAAACTGGAGAGGAAAGGTGGACTACGCTAGTGCAGGATGGGATCCAATCTTCCAATCCAAACTACTAACCATCCGATCATCCAACCATCTAATCCAAACTACAAAACCTTTCTCGTTCCTCCTTCCTCTGCTACTGTGTGTGGAGAATGGAGAGGGTCAGAGGGAGAAATGGGGGAGGGCCGAGGTGGGGAGTGTCGCTGCTGCTGTGTACCTGCCATACCGCTGGAATTCTCATTGTTGTTGCCGCCTGAGCCGACAGAGCCACGTTGGGGCCAGCAAAGCTGTGCACTTTGATGGCAGGAGTTGGGATGGAGGGGCAGAGGGAAGAGCCTTGTAACTGCGAAAAGTGGTGAGTGGATCTAGCAGAGGGAACTTCACCCAAAGAGTCTGTATTGAACATTGGAAAAAAAAATACTGCTTAGACCAAGCAACCAAATGATCAATAACATTATTCAAAGGCTACAGTTAATCATATGCAGTTCCATGTAAAGCTTGGAAATCGAAAGACAATGAAAGCAAACAAATTATTTCTACAAAATTGCCATGTTTCTAGGTGAGGAAGAATATCATATCCACATCAGACAAATCTCTCACCTCCAAGTGAACACATCCCACGTAGACAGGTGCTAGGCAAGGATATAGAGTGTACGGACAAACCGCCATCTCCAGCTTCAACGATCTAAATTAAAACTTGGGGTAAAGAATGCTTGGACTTGTCAATCACTATGGCTTGAAAGCAATAGCCCAAACTCCAGACCATTACTTGTATAGTTCAATTTCATAACCTGCATCCGCGTGCATACACAAAAACATGAACCAGAAAGTGCTGAAGAAGCACACCTTAAATCGTGGCATGCCCCACCAAGAGCCACAAAGAAGCTCATCGAGAAGGAGCACTTGAGCAGCAAGAGGTCGCGGAGGCTACCCCTGGCGATGACGGAGGCGGCGGAGTCATCGAGGAGGCTGCAGTTGACGGTGAGGCTGTGGATCGCGCCATTCCCCGCGAGAATCCTGCTGAGGATGGCGTTCGACGGGGCAAAGGCCTGCGGCGGGCGAGCGACCGAATCGAAACCCTAGAGTGGGGGGTTAGTGGGGGAGGAAGGGAAAGGAACCTGTTTGGCAGGCGGTGGGTGAGAAGGGGAGGCTAAAGCTCACGGAGAGGTCGATGGAGGTGAGGGCGAGGAGAACGACGTTGGCGGCGGAGTAGAGCGAGCGGCAGGACGCGGCGGCGGAGCAGGCACCATCGACATCGACACGGGCCAGCACCTCCACCAGGAGCGCCTCGGGGAGCCTCTCAACCAGGCCGCCGCCGTCATCGGCGGCCCGAGGCTTCTTCTCTGCTATTGTGACCTCCATCCCCTTGGCTTCTGCAGCGTGGAATCTTGATTGGATTGAGAAGAACACGCACAGATCTGCAGAGAGGAGGACTGGACGAGTAGGGTGCGAGAATCACAGGATATGCCACTGGCACTCAGGGCCCACACGAGCACGGTGTTTGGACTTTCAATAGCGACCAACTGTCGGATGTTCACTTGTCTCTATAGCGACCAACCTTGAGTAGTTAAATTTCTAGACTTTTAGCGACCGGTGGCCCGTCCCTACAAATGCATTTAGCGACCAACTGTCGGTACATAACTTTTAGCGACCAACCGTCTGTCCCTAATAAGGGTCGCTAAAGATCAACTGTCGTATAGTGCTAGAGCATAAGCATCTTTAACCTTAACATGCTTCTTATTTTCCTTAATTAGGAAGTCCTCTTGGGAGTCCAAGAGTTCATCCTTCTCATGAATGGCACTAATTAATTCATTTAATTTTTCCTTTTGTTGCATGTTAAGGTTGGCAAAAAGAATACGCAAATTATCTTCCTCATCACTAAAATGATCTTCATCACTAGAGGATGCATATTTAGTGGAGGATCTTGATTTTACCTTCTTTCTTTTGTCGTCCTTTGCCATGAGGCACTTATGGTCGACGTTGGGGAAGAGGAGTCCCTTAGTGACGGCGATGTTGGCGGCGCCCTCGTCGGAGGAGGAGTCGGAGGAGCTCTCGTCGGAGTCCCATTCGCGGCACACATGGGCATCGCCGCCTTTCTTCTTGTAGTATCTCTTCTTTTCTCTCCTCTTTCCCTTCTTGTCGTCGCCCCTGTCACTATCACTTGATAATGGACATTTTGCAATAAAATGACCGGGGTTACCACACTTGTAGCACACTTTCTTGGAGCGGGATTTGTAATCCTTCCCCCTCCTTTGCTTGAGGATTTGGCGGAAGCTCTTGATGATGAGCGCCATTTCCTCGTTGTCGAGCTTGGATGCGTCGATGGGGAGTCTACTTGATGTAGACTCTTCCTTCTTCTCCTCCGTCGCCTTGAATGCGACCGGTTGTGCTTCGGGCGTGGAGGGGCCATCTTGCTCGATGATCTTCTTTGAGCCTTTGATCATCAACTCAAAGCTCACAAATTTTCCTATCACTTCCTCGGGAGACATTAGTGTATATCTAGGATCACCACGTATTAATTGAACTTGTGTAGGGTTAAGAAAGACGAGTGATCTAAGAATAACCTTGACCATTTCATGGTCTTCCCATTTTTTACTACCGAGGTTGCGCACTTGGTTCACCAAGGTCTTGAGCCGGTTGTACATATCTTGTGGCTCCTCCCCTTGGCGAAGCCGGAAGCGACCAAGCTCCCCCTCGATCGTCTCCCGCTTGGTGATTTTGGTCACCTCATCTCCTTCGTGCGCGGTCTTGAGTACGTCCCAAATCTCTTTGGCACTTTTCAATCCTTGCACCTTGTTATACTCCTCTCGACTTAGAGAGGCGAGGAGTATAGTGGTGGCTTGAGAGTTGAAGTGCCGGATTTGGGCGACCTCGTCCGAATCATAGTCTTCATCCCCCGGTGATGGTACCTGTACTCCAATCTCAACAACATCCCAAATGCTAGTGTGGAGTGAGGTTAGATGATGCCTCATTTTATCACTCCACATATTATAATCTTCACCATCAAACATAGGTGGTTTGCCCAATGGGACGGAAAGTAAAGGAGTACGTTTGGAAATGCGAGGGTAGCGTAGGGGGATCTTACTATACTTCTTGCGCTCTTGGCGCTTAGAAGTGACGGACGCGGCGTCAGATCCGGATGTAGAGGGCGAGGAAGAGTCGGTCTCGTAGTAGACCACTTTCTTCATTTTCTTCTTCTTCTCGCCACTCTTGTGCGATCGAATGCGTGAAGGGGATCTGAAAGGGAAATGTGCCCTTGGGCCATTTCTAAGTATTTTGGTGATTGAGTGCCAACACAAGTGCTTAAATGTGAATTTATGCTCATGGATGGACAAAGTGCAAATCAAGAGTAAAGGTATGTTTCTAAGCCTTAGTACATTGGTTTTGTGTACTAATATACTTATCTAAGTGTTAGAAACAGAAAGAAGAAGAAAAGAAAAGAGGTGGAAAAAGCTTGGCTGTGTACAGCCAAGACTCAGCTCAGTCTGGCACACCGGACTGTCCGGTGGTGCACCGGACAGTGTCCGGTGCGCCAGGCTGACTCGGCGTGAAGTGGCCGCTCTCGGGAATTCGCCGACGGCGTACGGCTAAAATTCACCGGACTGTCCGGTGTGCACCGGACTGTCCGGTGAGCCAACGGTCGGTCGGGCCAACGGTCGGCCGCTGTAACGCCCTGAATTTGGGGGTAGAATTTTTTCTTCTTTTCTCTCACCAAATTCGGGCGTTACTCTCTTTTCTCTTTCCCCGTTTGCTCTTTCTTCCCAATTTCAAACCAGTATAGCGGCAGGTGTCCGCGTCATGTATAAACCAAAACCTAAGTGTCATGGGTGTTGCATCATGCCGAAGCGCATTTCTTTGTCTGATGTTGAATGTTCGTCTCGTTCCGTTCCGGATTTCGGTTCGCGATTTAATTCCGTTTAGTGGTCGCGCTTGTCGTGGGTTTTCGATCCGCGAAGTGGCCCGGCCCAGCCCAACCTAGTCCAGCCCAGCCCAACCGGCCCGGCCCGCCCCGGCCTGCGCGCCCCTGGCACCCAAACCCCCCCATGCGCCCCCCTCCTCTCTCTCTCTCATTTGGATCTCCCGCGCAACAACCTCTCCTCTCCCTCTTCCACCTCTCTCTCCCCGTGGTGCCCTAGGGTTTGGAGACGGCGATCACCGGATTTTGGACCCCGAGGTGAGCTCCCCTCCCCTCCCCTTCTCTCTCTCTCTCCCTCTCCCTCCTCTTCTTGCCCCCGCGCGCGCCCTCCCTCTCCCCTGCCCGCGCCCGACCCCATCCCCGCCCTCGGCCCCCCCGCTCGGCCCCTTCCCGCGGCGGCGCTCGGCGCCCGCCCCCGGCCCGCCCGCTCGGCCCCTCCCCCCTCCCTCCCCGGCGGCGCTCGGCCTCCCCGCTCGGCCTCCCCGCTCGGCCCTCCCCGCTCGGCCCCCGCCCCGGCTTCCCCGGCGGCGCTCGGCCCCCGCCCCGGCTTCCCCGGTGGCGCTCGGCCCCCCGCCCGGCCTCCCCTCGCGGCGGCGCCCGCCCATGCCCCGGCCCCTGCGCGTGGCGCTCGCCTGCCCCGCCCCTCGGCCCGGCCAGCCATGGTGGCTCGGGGCCCTCCCGCGGCGCGGCGAGCCCCGCTCGCCCGCGCGCCTCCCGCCCCCGGCTCGGCCGCCCCCGGACGGTTCAACCGCCCCCTGGCCGGTTCAACCGCCCCCTGGCCGGTTCAACCGCCCCGGCCCCCGGCTCGGCTGCCCGTTTCCCCGTCCCGGCCTCGCCCGACCATATCTTCGCTCGCCCGCGCTTGCGGTGATTTTTTTGTTAATTAGCGTGTTGCGTCGCGCGCTTCGCCGTGCGACGGATTTGTCTAAATTCAGATTCTATCTTGTGTTGCGTCGTGCGCTTCGTCGCGCGACGATCCATTTTTGTTTCAGGTTGTTTAAGGTGTAACGCCGCGTGTGTATTCACGCGACGTTCCACTTTGGACTCAGTTTAGTCGACGTATGCCGTCGTGCGCTTCGTCGCGCGACGCTTAGCGTCTCCTCGTAACTAAGGCGAAGTGTCTCGTTGCGTGCTCGGTCGTGCGACGAGTCGTTAACTTTTTAATTGTAGAGAGCTTTGTCGCGCGTCTCGCCGCGCGACCATCCTTTTGTTTATCTCCACCTGCTTATAACAATTAGACATGAAACATGACTTTACTTTACGCAAAACATAGTGTCTACATTAAATTTCCTTCCATTAAGCGAGTGGTTAATTTATAATCATGTAACGTGATCGTTTCTCGACTGTCTTTTCCTCTTTCTCTCTTAACCGTACTCGCGAGCCCGCGTGGAACGTCTGTTTACTTATTGCATTCTATTGTATGGTGTACTGTTCTTTTGTATTAAATGTGTGGATGTATGTATGTTTGTGCTCGCATAGAGAACGATCCAGTTGAAGAGCCCGAGGAACTCGCAGGAGAAGCCCCTGAGCAGCAGTCGGTTGGTGAAGGCAAGTGTCCCTTGACCTATCTATGTCCTATTCATTATTTAATTCACCTCCCGCTTTACACATTTATGCCTAAGGATTGACTAGCTTTTGTGATCCATGTCCTTGTTTACCTATTTGGGTTGGATTATTACTGTTTAGCTCTATGCTATTGCTCAACTATAATCAATGAACATGATGAGATTATCTATGATACGCTGTTTTCCCTTCTCTTATTATGATGTTGTACTTGTGGTCATCAAGGGGGCTCGAGCGGTTTCTCGAGTGCCTCTCCGTAAGGACCTGTTCTATGGATGACCGCCCGAGAAAACAGTGCAACCATGAGGGTGGAATGGGATGCCCTTAGCTGAATAATTAGAGGATCCGGGGTGTAGTTCACTTAGCCGTCGTGCCGTCAATGGGGCTCGGTGTATGCGGCTCGCTCTGCCAAGTTTGGGTTCGCCCCTTGGGGAGGAGTGCGGTGCATTTAGGAAACCTAACGGGTGGCTACAGCCCCGGGGAATCTTTGTAAAGGCTACGTAGTGATGCCCTGCTAGGCCACCTAGGTAGTGGTCAATGGGGAGTAGCTCTCTCCGGGCAGAATGGGAATCACGGCTTGTGGGTAAAGTGCACAACCTCTGCAGAGTGTTTGAAAACTGATATATCAGCCGTGCTCGCGGTTATGAGCGGCCAAGGGAGCTCCAGTGATTAGTGGTACTTGATCAGAGATACTTTGGTACAGGTGGTTATGAGATTGATGGTTTTGGTTATGACTATGGTGCTGGTAAGTGGTACTCTTTCCGTTTGGAAAGGAGTACGTTTGGGTTAATAACTTGGGTTAATGCTAAAACTTGGCTTTCTACTAGTAAGTAATAATCTGACCAACTAAAAGCAACTGCTTGACTTATCCCCACATAAAGCTAGTCCACTACAGCCAAACAGGATACTTGCTGAGTATGTTGATGTGTACTCACCCTTGCTCTACACACCAAACCCCCCCCCATCCCCAGGTTGTCAGCATTGCAACCACTGCTCAGGAGAAGACGAAGCTGTGGAAGGAGACTTCCAGGAGTTCCAAGACTACGACGAGTTCTAGGTGTGGGTTAGCGGCAACCCCCAGTCGGCTGCCTGTGAAGGCCGCGGTTATCTACGTTTCTTTTCCGCACTTTGATTTATTGTAAGAACTATATGGACGTCTCAGACGTATGGTGTAATCGACTATTTCCCTTATTAATACTATTTTGAGCACTGTGTGATGATGTACATGTTATGTAACTGCTGTGTACGTGAATAACTGATCCTGGCACGTACATGGTTCGCATTCGGATTGCCTTCTAAAACCGGGTGTGACATAAGTGGTATCAAAGTCGTGCTGACTGTAGGACCGCTAACCTAGAATAGAATGGTCGTTCTAAGGACTATAGACCTCTGCCTCAACCTTGACTTTGATATCCCTTCAAAAGTTGGTCATACCGACCAAACCTATGTTCTACTATATATAATACCTTGCTGAAAATCATGTTTTAATTCTAATCCTTCATTTACTTATGATTCATTATTTGCTGGTCATATTAATTCTGTTCTCACCCTTTTGCTTGCGATGTCTTTTGTAGATGGCTCGACTTAGACACACTGCACGAAAGTCAGTCATCCCCTTCTTACCCTCCCGCCTTGCTGAGCGTCCGCTTTGTCGTCCCGTGGCCGGACAGTCCAGCCACTTGGAGAGACTACACCACCGCCTGCGTGAGGAGCAGGAACGTCGACGACAGGAGCAGCAGAGCTCTTCCTTCTCGCTCCACCAGGAGATAGAGTCTGTGAGGAGCTGCTCCCCTGTGCTTCCTCTGGAGGCGCCCCCTGCACCACCACTGGGCGCCCCAGCTTCTGGAGTAGCTGCTGGAGGAGACCCAGACGACGGAGGTGGCGACGACAGCTCGAGCCACGACACCGACTTCTCTGCTAACCCTGAGCCGGAAGGATGGGTTGCTCGACCCATCACTCGCGACGCTGCTCGCGGGTGTCACTTCCACGATGCGCTCGACACCCTGCTACGTCGGGCATTTAACCGGCATACTTGGTCCGTCGAGTATCGCTGTGTGGTCTACCAGCACAGTCGCGGGGTCTACCCGGACCGCTGGGAGGCAACCTGCTTGGTGCGCTGCCCGGAGAACAGTCTCCAGGGTGCGGAGGCCTGCTCAGAGCACTATTCTATCTCTGAGCGGGACTCAGCTGAAGCAGCCATGCAAGATGCTGCACGGCGTGCGCTTTCGCACTACTGCTCGATTTTCAGTGGGGCAGCTGACGGTCTTGACCTGAAGTATTACCCCCGCCGTCCATCTGGCAGCACAGGAGGCGTGATTGTCTCGCCTGTCGGTGAGGGCAATCCTAGGTTGAGCAGCACAGTCAACCTAGCCGCCGTGCTAAACACGGAGCTGGACCATGCATTAGACGAGCTGAGTAGGGCTCGTGCTGAGATCGCCCTGCTGCGGGCTGAGCGCGCGGAACGTCGTCACCTGGATGGTGGTTCCCCCGCTCCCGTCGGGACTCAGCACCCGTACCGCTCACCTCAGCGTGGACACCAGTCTTATGGCAATCCCGACTGCAAGACCAAGATAACTTTAGAACCATAGATCGTTAGAGTTGGATCTTGTAATTAATACGAAATATATATACGTAGAAGCTTCAGTCTTAGCGTTAGTCTCGGTCTTAGTTAGTCTTAGTTAGACAGGGTAGTTTGCTATATCCTGTGCATTTATGTTTGTCATGATGAACTATGTTTGGTTTGGATCTTTGTAATGACTGTCACCAGAGTGTGGGTATCCCCTGCATTTTGGTTTACCTATTATGTTAATGGAGTTAGCTATATAGTTGGGAAACCTTTTATTCCACTTTCCTCTATCTGAGAAGCTGTGTGGTCTATGTTGGAGATCAGTGAAGATGCTCATCTGTTTAGTGCTGTTGAAGAATTCTATTCTCTTTCCTTATGCTGCAAGATTTGCCAGATCAGTTCTGATGTGTGGTTGCATTCTGCAGATGTCAGAGAACAGGCGCAGAGGAGGAAGGCGTGCTCAGCAAGAGCGAGCCGCTCAACAGGAGGAGGTGCCCCAGCAGCAGCACCTGCCGCCCCCGCCCCCGATGTCGATCGAGCAGATGTTTCTGATGCAGACTCAGGCAGTTCAAGCCATCGGTCAGACTTTGGCCGCCATTCAGCAGCAGCAGCAGCAGCAGCAGGCCCCACCTCAGCCTCAGATGCCTCAGATGCCCAAAGACAAGCGTGCTGAATTCATGAGAGGTCATCCACCAACGTTCGCTCACTCTTCTGACCCTATGGATGCTGAAGACTGGCTGCGCACTGTGGAGCGTGAGTTGCATACCGCTCAGTGCGATGACAGGGAGAAAGTCCTGTATGGCCCCCGTCTGTTGAGAGGAGCAGCCCAATCATGGTGGGAGTCTTACCTCGCCACCCATGCCCACCCTAACACCATCACCTGGGAAGAGTTCAGAGGTAGCTTTCGTCAGTACCATGTTCCTGCAGGTCTGATGACAGTGAAGAAGGAGGAGTTCCTGGCCCTCAAGCAAGGGCCATTGTCTGTCAGTGAGTACCGGGACAGGTTTCTGCAGTTGTCTCGCTATGCTCCTGAAGATGTCAACACCGACGCCAAGCGACAGTACCGTTTCCTAAGAGGCCTGGTTGACCCTCTGCAGTACCAACTGATGAATCACACCTTCTCGACATTCCAGCACCTGATTGATAGAGCAATCATGACAGAGAGAAAGCGTAAGGAGATGGGAGATCGTAAGCGCAAGATCAGTGGACCCCAGCCTGAAAGCAGCAATCGTCCTCGTTTCTCAGGCAATCAACCTCAGCAGTTCAGGCAGAACCAGCGTCCACCTCAGCAGCATCAGCAATTCCAAAGGCAGTATCCTCAGCATCAGTACCAGAACCGTCAGAGCAATCAGTCAGGAGGTCAGTTTCAGAGGCAGAATCAGCAGGCACCTCGCCTTCCTGCCCCAGCGAACCAGCAGAACAGTCAGGCAGCACCAGCTCAGGTTGGAAACAGAGCATGTTTCCACTGTGGAGAGCAAGGCCACTGGGTGATGCAATGTCCGAAGAAGGCAGCCCAGCAGCAGTCAGGCCCCAATGCCCCAGCAAAGCAGAATGTGCCTCAGCCTGGAGCAGGCAATCGCTCTCAGCCGCGCTATAATCATGGAAGACTGAACCACTTGGAAGCTGAAGCAGTTCAGGAGACCCCCGGCATGATAGTAGGTATGTTCCCAGTCGACTCCCATATTGCAGAAGTGTTATTTGATACTGGAGCAACGCATTCTTTCATTACTGCATCATGGGTAGAAGCACATAATCTTCCAATTACTACCATGTCAACCCCCATTCAAATTGACTTAGCCGGTGGTAGAATTCGAGTCGATAGCATTTGTTTGAATATAAGTGTGGAAATAAGGGGGATAGCGTTTCCCGCCAACCTTATAGTAATGGGTACTCAGGGAATAGATGTCATCCTAGGGATGAATTGGCTAGATAAGTATCAGGCAGTTATCAGTTGTGATAAAAGGACAATCAAGTTGGTGTCCCCACTAGGAGAGGAAGTGGTGACCGAGTTAGTCCCGCCTGAGCCAAAGAAAGGAAGTTGTTATCAGATAGCTGTTGATAGCAGTAAAGCAGACCCAATCGAGATTATCAAGGTTGTGTCCGAGTTCCCAGATGTGTTTCCAAAGGACTTACCGGGTATGCCACCAGAGCAGAAAGTTGAGTTTGCCATAGAGCTTCTTCCCGGAACCGCCCCCATCTTTAAGAGAGCTTACAGAATATCTGGACCAGAGTTGGTTGAACTTAAGGAGCAGATTGATGAGCTGTCATAGAAAGGTTACATTCGGCCAAGCACCTCGCCTTGGGCCGCTCCTGTCTTGTTCGTGGAAAAGAAAGATGGCACCAAGAGGATGTGTATCGATTATCGAGCTTTAAATGAGGTCACGATCAAGAACAAGTATCCCTTGCCCAGAATAGAAGATCTGTTCGACCAGTTGAGAGGAGCCAGTGTGTTCTCCAAGATTGATCTGAGGTCAGGTTATCATCAGCTCAGGATCCGACCTTCGGATATTCCGAAGACGGCATTCATTTCCAAGTATGGGTTGTATGAGTTCACAGTGATGTCTTTTGGTTTGACCAATGCGCCAGCGTTCTTCATGAACTTGATGAACAGTGTATTCATGGATTACCTTGATAAGTTTGTGGTGGTATTCATTGATGGCATTCTGGTTTATTCTCATAGCGAAGAAGAGCACGCAGAACATTTGAGGATGGTATTGCAAAGATTGCGAGAGCACCAGTTGTATGCAAAGTTGAGCAAGTGTGAGTTCTGGATCAGTGAAGTCATGTTCTTGGGTCACATAATCAACAAAGAAGGATTGGCTGTGGATCCGAAGAAAGTGGCAGACATTCTGAACTGGAAAGCGCCAACAGATGCTAGAGGAATCAAGAGCTTCATTGGAATGGCTGGATATTATCGGTGATTCATTGAAGGGTTTTCAAAGATTGCGAAACCAATGACAGCGTTGCTAGGCAACAAGGTTGAGTTCAAGTGGACCCAGAAATGCCAAGAGGCCTTTGAAGCGCTGAAAGAGAAGTTGACTACAGCGCCTGTCCTAGTCTTGCCTGATGTGCACAAGCCCTTCTCGGTGTATTGTGATGCTTGTTACACAGGTTTGGGATGTGTGTTAATGCAAGAGGGAAGAGTGGTGGCTTACTCGTCCCGACAGCTGAAGGTTCATGAGAAGAATTACCCAATCCATGATCTAGAGTTGGCAGCAGTGGTTCACGCACTGAAGACATGGAGGCACTATTTGTATGGACAGAAATGCGATGTTTACACAGATCACAAGAGTCTGAAGTACATATTCACTCAGTCAGAGTTGAACATGAGGCAACGAAGATGGTTAGAGTTGATCAAAGATTATGAATTGGAGATTCATTACCATCCAGGCAAAGCAAACGTAGTGGCAGATGCTCTGAGCAGGAAGAGTCAAGTCAATCTGATGGTCGCTCGTCCGATGCCTTATGAGTTGGCCAAGGAGTTTGACAGGTTGAGTCTCGGATTTCTGAATAATTCGCGAGGAGTCACAGTTGAGTTGGAACCTACCTTGGAGCGCGAAATCAAAGAAGCACAGAAGAATGATGAGAAAATCAGTGAGATCCGGCGACTGATTCTAGATGGCAAAGGCAAAGATTTTCGAGAAGATGCAGAAGGCGTGATATGGTTCAAAGACCGCTTGTGTGTTCCCAACGTCCAGTCCATTCGGGAGTTGATTCTCAAGGAAGCTCATGAGACAGCCTATTCGATTCACCCTGGCAGTGAGAAGATGTATCAGGATCTGAAGAAGAAATTCTGGTGGTACGGAATGAAGAGGGAAATCGCAGAGCATGTGGCTATGTGTGATAGCTGTCGAAGAATTAAGGCAGAGCACCAGAGACCTGCCGGATTGTTGCAACCGTTGCAGATCCCTCAGTGGAAATGGGATGAAATTGGTATGGATTTCATAGTCGGATTGCCTCGCACTCGAGCCGGCTACGATTCCATTTGGGTAGTGGTGGACCGCTTGACCAAGTCAGCCCACTTCATACCTGTCAAGACCAACTACAGCAGTGCAGTATTGGCAGAATTGTATATGTCTCGGATCGTTTGTCTTCATGGTGTGCCAAAGAAGATAGTGTCAGACAGAGGAACGCAGTTCACCTCTCACTTCTGGCAGCAGTTGCATGAAGCTTTGGGCACGCATCTGAATTTCAGTTCAGCTTATCATCCGCAGACAGATGGCCAGACCGAAAGGACCAATCAAATTCTTGAAGATATGTTGAGAGCCTGTGCGTTGCAAGATCAGTCCGGATGGGACAAGAGATTGCCTTATGCAGAGTTTTCCTATAACAACAGTTACCAGGCCAGTTTGAAGATGTCACCATTTCAGGCGCTCTATGGAAGGAGTTGTAGAACTCCGTTGCAATGGGATCAGCCTGGAGAAAAGCAAGTGTTTGGGCCAGACGTTTTGCTTGAAGCCGAAGAGAACATCAAGATGGTCCGAGAGAATCTGAAGATAGCGCAATCAAGACAGCGAAGCTATGCAGACACAAGAAGAAGAGAGCTGAGTTTCGAAGTCGGAGACTTTGTCTATCTGAAAGTGTCACCGATCAGAGGAGTCAGAAGGTTCGGAGTGAAAGGCAAGCTAGCACCCCGCTACATTGGTCTGTATCAGATTCTTGCAAGACGTGGAGAAGTGGCCTATCAGCTCAGTCTGCCAGAGAATCTGTCCGCAATGCATGATGTCTTTCATGTGTCTCAGTTGAAGAAGTGCTTGCGTGTGCCAGAAGAGCAGTTGCCAGTGGAAGGTCTTGAAGTCCAGGAGGACTTGACCTACGTTGAGAAGCCAATGCAGATCCTTGAGGTTGCAGACAGAGTCACCCGAAGGAAGACCATCAGAATGTGCAAAGTCAAATGGGATCACCACTCTGAGGAAGAAGCAACCTGGGAGCGTGAAGATGATCTGATGGCTAAATACCCTGAGCTCTTTGCTAGCCAACCCTGAATCTCGAGGGCGAGATTCTTTTAAGGGGGATAGGTTTGTAACGCCCTGAATTTGGGGGTAGAATTTTTTCTTCTTTTCTCTCACCAAATTCGGGCGTTACTCTCTTTTCTCTTTCCCCGTTTGCTCTTTCTTCCCAATTTCAAACCAGTATAGCGGCAGGTGTCCGCGTCATGTATAAACCAAAACCTAAGTGTCATGGGTGTTGCATCATGCCGAAGCGCATTTCTTTGTCTGATGTTGAATGTTCGTCTCGTTCCGTTCCGGATTTCGGTTCGCGATTTAATTCCGTTTAGTGGTCGCGCTTGTCGTGGGTTTTCGATCCGCGAAGTGGCCCGGCCCAGCCCAACCTAGTCCAGCCCAGCCCAACCGGCCCGGCCCGCCTCGGCCTGCGCGCCCCTGGCGCCCAAACCCCTCCTCTCTCTCTCATTTGGATCTCCCGCGCAACAACCTCTCCTCTCCCTCTTCCACCTCTCTCTCCCCGTGGTGCCCTAGGGTTTGGAGACGGCGATCACCGGATTTTGGACCCCGAGGTGAGCTCCCCTCCCCTCCCCTTCTCTCTCTCTCTCCCTCTCCCTCCTCTTCTTCCCCCCGCGCGCGCCCTCCCTCTCCCCTGCCCGCGCCCGACCCCATCCCCGCCCTCGGCCCCCCCGCTCGGCGCCTTCCCGCGGC
Organism: Zea mays; assembly: GCF_902167145.1. Taxonomy (NCBI): domain Eukaryota; kingdom Viridiplantae; phylum Streptophyta; class Magnoliopsida; order Poales; family Poaceae; genus Zea; species Zea mays. The sequence goes on from NC_050096.1 coordinate 32,793,311, forward strand.
GGCGCTCGGCGCCCGCCCCCGGCCCGCCCGCTCGGCCCCTCCCCCCTCCCTCCCCGGCGGCGCTCGGCCTCCCCGCTCGGCCCTCCCCGCTCGGCCCCCGCCCCGGCTTCCCCGGCGGCGCTCGGCCCCCCGCCCGGCCTCCCCTCGCGGCGGCGCCCGCCCATGCCCCGGCCCCTGCGCGTGGCGCTCGCCCGCCCCGCCCCTCGGCCCGGCCGGCCATGGTGGCTCGGGGCCCTCCCGCGGCGCGGCGAGCCCCGCTCGCCCGCGCGCCTCCCGCCCCCGGCTCGGCCGCCCCCGGACGGTTCAACCGCCCCCTGGCCGGTTCAACCGCCCCGGCCCCCGGCTCGGCTGCCCGTTTCCCCGTCCCGGCCTCGCCCGACCGTATCTTCGCTCGCCCGCGCTTGCGTTGATTTTTTTGTTAATTAGCGTGTTGCGTCGCGCGCTTCGCCGCGCGACGGATTTGTCTAAATTCAGATTCTATCTTGTGTTGCGTCGTGCGCTTCGTCGCGCGACGATCCATTTTTGTTTCAGGTTGTTTAAGGTGTAACGCCGCGTGTGTATTCACGCGACGTTCCACTTTGGACTCAGTTTAGTCGACGTATGCCGTCGTGCGCTTCGTCGCGCGACGCTTAGCGTCTCCTCGTAACTAAGGCGAAGTGTCTCGTTGCGTGCTCGGTCGTGCGACGAGTCGTTAACTTTTTAATTGTAGAGAGCTTTGTCGCGCGTCTCGCCGCGCGACCATCCTTTTGTTTATCTCCACCTGCTTATAACAATTAGACATGAAACATGACTTTACTTTACGCAAAACATAGTGTCTACATTAAATTTCCTTCCATTAAGCGAGTGGTTAATTTATAATCATGTAACGTGATCGTTTCTCGACTGTCTTTTCCTCTTTCTCTCTTAACCGTACTCGCGAGCCCGCGTGGAACGTCTGTTTACTTATTGCATTCTATTGTATGGTGTACTGTTCTTTTGTATTAAATGTGTGGATGTATGTATGTTTGTGCTCGCATAGAGAACGATCCAGTTGAAGAGCCCGAGGAACTCGCAGGAGAAGCCCCTGAGCAGCAGTCGGTTGGTGAAGGCAAGTGTCCCTTGACCTATCTATGTCCTATTCATTATTTAATTCACCTCCCGCTTTACACATTTATGCCTAAGGATTGACTAGCTTTTGTGATCCATGTCCTTGTTTACCTATTTGGGTTGGATTATTACTGTTTAGCTCTATGCTATTGCTCAACTATAATCAATGAACATGATGAGATTATCTATGATACGCTGTTTTCCCTTCTCTTATTATGATGTTGTACTTGTGGTCATCAAGGGGGCTCGAGCGGTTTCTCGAGTGCCTCTCCGTAAGGACCTGTTCTATGGATGACCGCCCGGGAAAACAGTGCAACCATGAGGGTGGAATGGGATGCCCTTAGCTGAATAATTAGAGGATCTGGGGTGTAGTTCACTTAGCCGTCGTGCCGTCAATGGGGCTCGGTGTATGCGGCTCGCTCTGCCAAGTTTGGGTTCGCCCCTTGGGGAGGAGTGCGGTGCATTTAGGAAACCTAACGGGTGGCTACAGCCCCGGGGAATCTTTGTAAAGGCTACGTAGTGATGCCCTGCTAGGCCACCTAGGTAGTGGTCAATGGGGAGTAGCTCTCTCCGGGCAGAATGGGAATCACGGCTTGTGGGTAAAGTGCACAACCTCTGCAGAGTGTTTGAAAACTGATATATCAGCCGTGCTCGCGGTTATGAGCGGCCAAGGGAGCTCCAGTGATTAGTGGTACTTGATCAGAGATACTTTGGTACAGGTGGTTATGAGATTGATGGTTTTGGTTATGACTATGGTGCTGGTAAGTGGTACTCTTTCCGTTTGGAAAGGAGTACGTTTGGGTTAATAACTTGGGTTAATGCTAAAACTTGGCTTTCTACTAGTAAGTAATAATCTGACCAACTAAAAGCAACTGCTTGACTTATCCCCACATAAAGCTAGTCCACTACAGCCAAACAGGATACTTGCTGAGTATGTTGATGTGTACTCACCCTTGCTCTACACACCAAACCCCCCCCATCCCCAGGTTGTCAGCATTGCAACCACTGCTCAGGAGAAGACGAAGCTGTGGAAGGAGACTTCCAGGAGTTCCAAGACTACGACGAGTTCTAGGTGTGGGTTAGCGGCAACCCCCAGTCGGCTGCCTGTGAAGGCCGCGGTTATCTATGTTTCTTTTCCGCACTTTGATTTATTGTAAGAACTATATGGACGTCTCAGACGTATGGTGTAATCGACTATTTCCCTTATTAATACTATTTTGAGCACTGTGTGATGATGTCCATGTTATGTAACTGCTGTGTACGTGAATAACTGATCCTGGCACGTACATGGTTCGCATTCGGTTTGCCTTCTAAAACCGGGTGTGACAGCCGCGGAATCTGCGCGTGACACGTGGCCGGGCCAACGGTCGGAAGGGGGCACCGGACTGTCCAGTGTGCACCGGACATGTCCGGTGCGCCAACGGCTCCCAGATCTGCAACGGTCGGCAGCGCCATTTTAAGAAGGAAATCGGGCACCGGAAAGTGTCCGGTGTGCACCGGACTGTCCGGTGCACCCGACGACAGAAGGCAAGATTGGCCTTCTAGATTTGCTCTCAACGGCTCCTAGCTGCCTTGGGGCTATAAAAGGGACCCCTAGGCGCATGGAGGAGACACCCAAGCAACCTTAGAGCATTCTTGATCATCCACACTCAGTCTTTGCGCATTCGTTCGTCATTCTTAGTGATTCGAGCTCCGTTCTAGTGAGAACTTTGAGATAGTCTTTTGAGCTCGATTCTTGGCCGTGTGTGTGCGCATTTTGCTGTGGATTTGTGTGTGTTGCTTCTCTCCCTTACTCCGTGCTTCCTTGTGAACTTCAAGTGTAAGGGTGAGAGACTCCAAGTTGTGGAGATTCCTCGCGAACGCGATAAGAAAAGAAAAGCATAACACTGTGGTATTCAAGTTGATCATTGGATCACTTGAGAGGAGTTGAGTGCAACTCTCGTCCGTTGGGACGCCACAACGTGGAGTAGGCAAGTTTTGTACTTGGCCGAACCACGGGATAAATCACTGTGTCTTCTCTGTGTTGAACTCCTTGTGGTTATCGTATTGTGCAAGATCTTCGCTCTAGCCACTTGGCATTAACTGTGCTAACGCTTAATCAAAGTTTTGTGGCTTAAGTTTTTAAGTTTCCCAGGATCACCTATTCACCCCCCCCCCCCTCTAGGTGCTCTCAATTGGTATCGGAGTCGTTCTCTTCGCAAAGGGACTAACCGCCCGAAGAGATGGATCCTAAGGGAAAGGGGATGGTGGTCGACAACAACGAGAAGGAGTCTATCTTCAACGAGCCGAAGAATGACAAGTCTACCGACTCGGGCTCAAGCCACAAGCGCAAAGATGGGAAGAAGAAGAAGACAAGGCGCATCAAGGAGATCGTCTACTACGACAGCGACGAATCCTCTTCTTCCCAAAGGGACGACGACAACGACTACAGGAAGACGGTCAATTCAAACTTTTCATTTGATTATTCTCGTATTCCGCATAGTTCGAATTCGCATTTGCTTTCCATTCCTCTTGGCAAACCTCCACACCTTGATGGGGAGGACTACGGATTTTGGAGTCATAAAATGCGTAGTCATTTATTCTCTCTCCATCCAAGCATATGGGAGATTGTAGAAAATGGAATGAAATTTGATAGCTCGGATAGCCCTATGTTTATTAATGAACAGATTCATAAAAATGCACAAGCTACTACTGTGTTGCTAGCCTCTTTGTGCAGGGACGAGTACAATAAGGTGAGCGGCTTGGACAATGCCAAGCAAATATGGGACACCCTCAAGATTTCTCACGAGGGGAACGACATCACCATGCTCACTAAAATGGAGTTGGTGGAGGGCGAACTTGGAAGGTTTGCGATGATAAGGGGCGAGGAGCCAACCCAAACATACAACCGTCTCAAGACCCTTATCAACAAAATAAGGAGCTATGGAAGCACGCGATGGACGGACCATGACGTCGTCCGACTATTACTAAGGTCCTTTACCATTCTTGATCCTCATTTGGTGAATAACATTCGTGAGAATCCCAGGTACACCAAAATGTCGCCCGAAGAAGTCCTAGGAAAATTCGTCAGCGGGCGAATGATGATTAAGGAAGCAAGGTACGTGGACGACGCCTTGAATGGACCGATCAACGAGCCGCAACCTCTTGCTCTCAAAGCAACAAGAAGCAAGGAGGCGCTACCGAGCAAGGTGGCACAAATTGAAGCGGCCGGACTTAATGATGAAGAGATGGCCCTCATCATCAAAAGATTCAAGACGGCGCTTAAGGGTCGCAAGGGACAGCCAAGCAAGACCGAAGCCAAGGGGAAGCGCTCATGCTTCAAATGCGGTAAGCTTGGTCATTTTATTGCTAACTGTCCCGACAATGATAGTGACCAGGACCAAGGGAACAAAAGGGAGAAGAAGAAGCATTACAAGAAGGCCAAGGGCGAGGCACATATCGGAAAGGAGTGGGATTCGGATTGCTCCTCCTCCGACTCCGACAATGAAGGACTTGCCGCCACCGCCTTCAACAAATCAACCCTCTTCCCCAACGAGCGTCACACATGCCTTATGGCAAGGGAGAAGAAGGTATGTACTCGAAACTCTACCTATGCTTCTTCAAGTGAGGACGAATCTAGCGATGAGGATGAAGTAGATTACTCATGTCTGTTTAAGGGCCTAGATAGAACCAAGGTAGACAAAATTAATGAATTAATTGATGCCTTGAATGATAAGAATATGCTTTTAGAAAAGCAAGAGGATTTTTTGTATGAAGAACATGATAAATTTGTAGAAGCTCAAAGATCTCATGCTCTAGAAGTTAAAAGAAATGAAATGCTTTCTTGTGAATTATCTTCGTGCCATGAGACAATTTCTAAATTAAGGAGCATTAATGATGATTTGAATGCTAAGTTGGAGATTGCTAGTAAATCTACCTCTTGTGTAGAAAATGTTGTAACGTGCACTAGGTGTAAAGATATTAACATTGATGCTTATAGTGAACACCTAGCTTGCATTTCTAAATTAAATGAAGAGGTAGCTAGTCTTAATGCCCAACTTGAGACTAGCAAAAGTGATTTTGATAAGCTAAAATTTGCAAGGGATGCCTACACAATTGGTAGACACCCCTCAATTAAGGATGGACTTGGCTTCAAGAGAGAAGCCAAGAACTTAACAAGCCATAAGGCTCCCATTCCCGCCAAGGAGAAAGGGAAGGCCCCTATGGCTAGTAGTGTGCAAAAGAACCATGCGTTTATGTACCATGATAAGAGACAAACTAGAAATGCTTATAGGAGTTACAATACTTATGATGATTTTGATTCTCATGACATGTTTGCTTCTAGTTCTTTCTATGTGCATAATAGAAATGTTGGTAGGAGAAATGCTGTTCACAATATGCCTAGGAGAAATGTTGTTAATGTTCCTAGGAGAGTTAATGAACCTTCTACAATATATCATGCCTTGAATGCTTCCTTTGCTATTTGTAGAAAGGATAGGAAAATAGTTGCTAGGAAGTTAGGGGCAAGATGCAAGGGAGACAAAACTTGCATTTGGGTCCCTAAGGATATTTGCACTAACCTTGTAGGACCCAACATGAGTTGGGTACCTAAGACCCAAGCCTAAATTTGCCTTGCAGGTTTATGCATCCGGGGGTTCAAGCTGGATTATCGACAGCGGATGCACAAACCATATGACGGGGGAGAAGAAGATGTTCACCTCCTACGTCAAGAATAAGGATTCCCAAGATTCAATCATATTCGGTGATGGGAATCAAGGCAAGGTAAAAGGGTTAGGTAAAATTGCAATTTCTAATGAGCACTCTATCTCTAATGTGTTTTTAGTAGAGTCACTTGGATATAATTTGCTATCGGTTAGTCAATTATGCAATATGGGATATAACTGTCTATTTACAAATGTAGATGTGTCTGTCTTTAGAAGAAGTGATGGTTCACTAGCTTTTAAGGGTGTATTAGACGGCAAACTTTATTTAGTTGACTTTGCAAAAGAAGAAGCCGGTCTAGATGCATGCTTAATAGCTAAGACTAGCATGGGCTGGCTGTGGCATCGCCGCTTAGCACATGTGGGGATGAAGAACCTTCACAAGCTTCTAAAGGGAGAACACGTGATAGGTTTGACTAACGTGCAATTTGAAAAAGATAGACCTTGTGCAGCTTGTCAAGCAGGTAAACAAGTGGGAGGAGCACATCACAGCAAGAATGTGATGACCACTTCAAGACCTCTGGAGCTGCTACATATGGACCTCTTCGGACCTGTCGCCTATCTGAGCATAGGAGGAAGTAAGTATGGTCTAGTTATTGTTGATGACTTTTCCCGCTTCACTTGGGTGTTCTTTTTGCAGGATAAGTCTGAAACCCAAGGGACCCTCAAGCGCTTCCTCAGGAGAGCTCAAAATGAGTTTGAGCTCAAGGTGAAGAAGATAAGGAGCGACAACGGGTCCGAGTTCAAGAATCTTCAAGTGGAGGAGTTCCTTGAGGAGGAAGGGATCAAGCACGAGTTCTCCGCTCCCTACACACCACAGCAAAATGGTGTGGTAGAGAGGAAGAACAGGACGCTAATTGATATGGCGAGGACGATGCTAGGAGAATTCAAGACCCCCGAGTGCTTTTGGTCGGAAGCCGTGAACACGGCTTGCCACGCCATCAACAGGGTCTACCTTCACCGCCTCCTCAAGAAGACGTCGTATGAGCTACTAACCGGTAACAAGCCCAATGTATCTTACTTTCGTGTATTTGGGAGCAAGTGCTACATTCTAGTGAAGAAGGGTAGAAATTCTAAGTTTGCTCCCAAAGCTGTAGAGGGGTTTTTATTAGGTTATGACTCAAATACAAAGGCGTATAGGGTCTTCAACAAATCATCGGGTTTGGTTGAAGTCTCTAGCGACGTTGTATTTGATGAAACTAATGGCTCTCCAAGAGAGCAAGTTGTTGATTGTGATGATGTAGATGAAGAAGATGTTCCGACGGCCGCTATTTGAACCATGGCGATTGGAGAAGTTCGGCCACAGGAACAAGATGAACGAGATCAACCTTCTTCTTCAACTATGGTGCATCCCCCAACTCAAGACGATGAACAGGTTCATCAACAGGAGGCGTATGATCAAGGGGGAGCACAAGATGATCATGTGATGGAGGAAGAAGCGGAACCGGCTCCTCCAACCCAAGTTCGAGCGATGATTCAAAGGGATCATCCCGTCGACCTAATTCTGGGTGACATTAGCAAGGGAGTAACTACTCGGTCTCGATTAGTTAATTTTTGTGAACATTACTCCTTTGTCTCTTCTATTGAGCCTTTCAGGGTAGAAGAGGCCTTGCTAGATCCGGACTGGGTGTTGGCCATGCAAGAGGAGCTCAACAACTTCAAAAGGAATGAAGTTTGGACGCTGGTGCCTCGTCCCAAGCAGAATGTTGTGGGAACCAAGTGGGTGTTCCGCAACAAACAAGACGAGCACGGAGTGGTGACGAGGAACAAGGCTCGACTTGTGGCAAAAGGTTATGCCCAAGTCGCAGGTTTGGACTTTGAGGAGACGTTTGCTCCTGTGGCTAGGCTAGAGTCCATTCGTATCTTGCTAGCATATGCCGCTCACCATTCTTTCAGGTTGTTCCAAATGGATATGAAGAGCGCTTTCCTCAACGGGCCAATCAAGGAGGAGGTGTACGTGGAGCAACCCCCTGGCTTCGAGGATGAACGGTACCCCGACCACGTGTGTAAGCTCTCTAAGGCGCTCTATGGACTTAAGCAAGCCCCAAGAGCATGGTATGAATGCCTTAGAGATTTCTTAATTGCTAATGCTTTCAAGGTTGGGAAAGCCGATCCAACTCTTTTCACTAAGACATGTGATGGTGATTTGTTTGTATGCCAAATTTATGTCGATGACATAATATTTGGTTCTACTAATAAAAAGTCTTGTGAAGAGTTTAGCAGGGTGATGACGCAGAAATTCGAGATGTCGATGATGGGCGAGTTGAACTACTTCCTTGGGTTCCAAGTGAAGCAACTCAAGGACGGCACCTTCATCTCTCAAACGAAGTACACGCAAGATCTGCTGAAGCGGTTTGGGATGAAGGACGCCAAGCCCGCAAAGACTCCGATGGGAACCGACGGACACACCGACCTCAACAAAGGAGGTAAGTCCGTTGATCAAAAAGCATACCGGTCAATGATAGGGTCATTACTTTACTTATGTGCTAGTAGACCAGATATTATGCTTAGCGTATGCATGTGTGCTAGATTTCAATCCGATCCTAAGGAGTGTCACTTAGTGGCGGTGAAGCGAATCCTTAGATATTTAGTTGCTACGCCTTGCTTCGGGCTCTGGTATCCAAAGGGGTCTACCTTTGACTTGATTGGATATTCAGACTCCGACTATGCTGGTTGTAAGGTCGATAGGAAGAGTACATCGGGGACGTGCCAATTCTTAGGAAGGTCCCTGGTGTCATGGAACTCTAAGAAACAAACTTCCGTTGCCCTATCCACCGCTGAGGCCGAGTATGTTGCCGCAGGACAGTGTTGCGCGCAACTACTTTGGATGAGGCAAACCCTCAGGGACTTTGGCTACAATATGAGCAAAGTCCCACTCCTATGTGATAATGAGAGTGCTATCCGCATGGCGGAAAATCCTGTTGAGCACAGCCGCACAAAGCACATAGACATCCGGCATCACTTTTTGAGAGACCACCAGCAAAAGGGAGATATCGAAGTGTTTCATGTTAGCACCGAGAACCAGCTAGCCGATATCTTTACCAAGCCTCTAGATGAGAAGACCTTTTGCAGGCTGCGTAGTGAGCTAAATGTCTTAGATTCGCGGAACTTGGATTGAATTGTAGCATACATGTATTTATGCCTTTGATCATGTTCATTCTGCATTTTGTTGCTTATTGTGGTGCTCAAGTTGTACAAACATTCCCTGGACCTCACAAGTCCCTGTGTAAGTGATGCACATTTTTAGGGGGAGTTGTGTTACAACTTGACCCTTTGAGACTAACCATATGCTTGAGTTATGCTTGTTTTAGTCTCGAAGGAGAATTGAAAGGGAAAAGGTGAACTTGGATCATGAAAGACTTCCACTGCACTCCGATGAGAGGGTAACTTATTCCAAGTTCATCTCATGAACTCTTATTGCCATTTGCTCTTAATTGAAAATTTTGGTGAGGCAATGGGGTTAAAGGGCCAAGAATGATCCCGTTTTGGTGCTTGATGCCAAAGGGGGAGAAAATAAAGGCCAAAGCAATAAATGGATCAGCTACCACTTGAGAGATTTGAAAATAGTAGAGTAGAGCTTTTGGTTTGTCAAAACTCTTGCATTGTCTCTTTTGTCAAAAGTTGGCCTCTTGTGGGGAGAAGTGTTGATTATGGGAAATAGGGGGAGTTTTTGAAATCTTTGATCAATCTCTTTTGGAATGACTCTCTTTATGCTTCAACATGTGTGTTTGACTTAGAGATAGAGATTTGAGTTGATTTGCAAAAACAAACCAAGTGGTGGCAAAGGATGATCCATATATGCCAAAAATTGAATCAAAATAAATTTGAGTTTTATTTGAAGTGATATTGCACTTGTTCTAGTTGCTTTATGTTGTGTTGGCATAAATCACCAAAAAGGGGGAGATTGAAAGGGAAATGTGCCCTTGGGCCATTTCTAAGTATTTTGGTGATTGAGTGCCAACACAAGTGCTTAAATGTGAATTTATGCTCATGGATGGACAAAGTGCAAATCAAGAGTAAAGGTATGTTTCTAAGCCTTAGTACATTGGTTTTGTGTACTAATATACTTATCTAAGTGTTAGAAACAGAAAGAAGAAGAAAAGAAAAGAGGTGGAAAAAGCTTGGCTGTGTACAGCCAAGACTCAGCTCAGTCTGGCACACCGGACTGTCCGGTGGTGCACCGGACAGTGTCCGGTGCGCCAGGCTGACTCGGCGTGAAGTGGCCGCTCTCGGGAATTCGCCGACGGCGTACGGCTAAAATTCACCGGACTGTCCGGTGTGCACCGGACTGTCCGGTGAGCCAACGGTCGGCCGGGCCAACGGTCGGCCGCGGAATCTGCGCGCGACACGTGGCCGGGCCAACGGTCGGAAGGGGGCACCGGACTGTCCGGTGTGCACCGGACGTATCCGGTGCGCCAACGGCTCCCAGATCTGCAACGGTCGGCAGCGCCATTTTAAGAAGGAAATCGGGCACCGGACAGTGTCCGGTGTGCACCGGACTGTCCGGTGCACCCGACGACAGAAGGCAAGATTGGCCTTCCAGATTTGCTCTCAACGGCTCCTAGCTGCCTTGGGGCTATAAAAGGGACCCCTAGGCGCATGGAGGAGACACCCAAGCAACCTTAGAGCATTCTTGATCATCCACACTCAGTCTTTGCGCATTCGTTCGTCATTCTTAGTGATTCGAGCTCCGTTCTAGTGAGAACTTTGAGATAGTCTTTTGAGCTCGATTCTTGGACGTGTGTGTGCGCATTTTGCTGTGGATTTGTGTGTGTTGCTTCTCTCCCTTACTCCGTGCTTCCTTGTGAACTTCAAGTGTAAGGGTGAGAGACTCCAAGTTGTGGAGATTCCTCGCGAACGCGATAAGAAAAGAAAAGCATAACACTGTGGTATTCAAGTTGATCATTGGATCACTTGAGAAGAGTTGAGTGCAACTCTCGTCCGTTGGGACGCCACAACATGGAGTAGGCAAGTTTTGTACTTGGCCGAACCACGGGATAAATCACTGTGTCTTCTCTGTGTTGAACTCCTTGTGGTTATCGTATTGTGCAAGATCTTCGCTCTAGCCACTTGGCATTAACTGTGCTAACGCTTAATCAAAGTTTTGTGGCTTAAGTTTTTAAGTTTCCCAGGATCACCTATTCACCCCCCCCCCCCCCTCTAGGTGCTCTCAGGATCCATCCTTCTTGTTGGCGGACTCCCTTGATGGGGCCTTCCCGTGGCTTGTAGCGGACTTCTCACCGCCGATCACCATCTTCTTGGCGTGATCTCCCGACATCACTTCGAGCGGTTAAGCTCTAATGAAGCACCGGCTCTGATACCAATTGAAAGTCGCCTAGAGGGGGGTGAATAGGGCGAATCTGAAATTTATAAACTTAAGCACAACTACAAGCCGGGTTAATGTTAGAAATATAAACGAGTCTGAGAGAGAGGGCGGAAAACAAATCGCAAGCAAATAAAGAATGAGACACAAGGATTTGTTTTACCGAGGTTCGGTTCTCGCAAACCTACTCCCCGTTGAGGTGGTCACAAAGACCGGTCTCTTTCAACCCTTTCCCTCTCTCAAACAGTCACTTAGACCGAGTGAGTTTCTCTTCTCAATCAAACAGAACACAAAGTTCCCGCAAGGACCACCACACAATTGGTGTCTCTTGCCTTGGTTACAATTGAGTTTGATCACAAGAAGAATGAGAAAGAAAAGAAGCAATCCAAGCGCAAGAGCTCAAATGAACACAAATGTCGCTCTCTCTAGTCACTATTTGATTTGGAGTGATTCCGGACTTGGGAGAGGATTTGATCTCTTTGGTTGTGTCTAGAATTGAATGCTACAACTCTTGTAATGTGTTGAAGATGGAAAACTTGGATGCCATTGAATGAGGGGTGGTTGGGGTATTTATAGCCCCAACCACCAAAAATGGCAGTTGGGAGGCTCGCTGTCGCATGGCGCATCAAACAGTCCGGTGCGCCAGCCACGTCAGCCGGTCGTTGGGTTCTGACCGTTGGAGCTCTGACTGGTGGGGCCTTTGGGTTGTCCGGTGGTGCACCGGACAGGTCCTGTAGACTGTCTGGTGCGCCTTCTGTGCGTGCTCTGTCCTCTGCACGCGCAGGCGCGCATTAAATGCGTTGCAGTCGACCGTTGCGTGCGAAGTAGTCGTTGCTCCGCTGGCACAACGGACAGTCCAGTGTGACACCAGACACTGTCTGGTGCTTCACCGGACAGTTCGGTGAATTATAGCGGAGCGGCCTCCCATTTTCCCGAAGGTAGCAAGTTCAGCGTCGAGTGCCCTGGTGCACCGGACACTGTCCGATGGTGCACCGGACAGTCCGGTGCGCCAGACCAGGGTGCCTTTGGGATGTCTTTGGCTCTCTTTATTTGAACCCATCTTTGGTCTTTTTATTGGCTTGTTGTGAACCTTTGGCACCTGTAGAACTTATATACTAGAGCAAACTAGTTAGTCCAATTATTTGTGTTGGGCAATTCAACCACCAAAATCAATTTAGGAAAAGGTATAAGCCTATTTCCCTTTCAATGGTGACGCTTAGCCCTAACCATAAACTTATCAATCAACACAGGGAAATTATTCGAATTCCTTAGCTAATGTATGTATCTCATGAGCCTATTCCACTACTAAACGATTATCAACCATTTTGTGGTCATACAATTGCTCTATGATATACAACTCGCTACCAACATCAGGAACACCAAACTTTTCATCATGCACATCCAATAATTAGTGCATGTTATTTAACAATCCACGTATTTCTCAGCAGTGTTAATCATAGTACTTCAAAATAGATTATCTGCAACCTCGAACATTTATTTCTCGTCAAGAATAAATTGTTTGAGTTTCTGTGTGCATCATGATAGCAGTTCATATCTATCAACCACATGATCATCTTACCACACTATCTCTTATAGAATGTCCCATCAAAATTAGTTGGCTTTAACACAACAACGAAAGCACTACAAATAATTGTCTAATACCATGTTTTTTAAATGTTATAATTTAACCATTTTCATGTTTAATTTAATCTAGAAATACCAGAGCATATTTGAAATGACATGTATGTGCACGCATGAAATATTACTACTCGCAGCAATAGCATACATATATGTGAAAACATATTGATCATAGCAGAATTGTATCAAACTTAACAAATTCGAAAAAGAAAGTATATCCTATAAAGGAATACATCATGTTTTGCTTGAAGTAGAGGACCATAGTTGATATAGACAATTGTTCGTAGCATAGTCCCTAGAACGTCCACCAAGAGAAAGAAGAAGACAATCAACGAGCAATCACGATGATGTTTTTCAAAAACCTAATCGACTACACATCTGATTAGGTGTCATAGATGCATATTAGCACATGACAGTTTCAGAGTCATATACTCCCAACACTTCAAACGTGTAGATGATCATGACGAAAAGGCTCATATGCAACTCGACAAAGAAGAGAGATAGTTTTATATGTGCTCACATGAGAGGCTCCCACAAAACAAATGAAGTTAATAGCAGGAGTTTTCAAAAACTAAGCCCGCCACTCATGGCACGACACATCTTGTCAGCATGCTCAATAACTTTTATTCCTACACATTATGTAATTTTTTATGTTTATAAATTATGTCAATTTAATTTACTATTTATAAACTATGTAATTTGTATTTGTTTTTATTAACTATATAATTGTATTTGCTTTGTTATATACTTAGATGGACTTTTTTATAAATCATCGTGTTTTATTTTAAATATGAGTTTGTAAAAAAAACCTAACGAGGGGGTGACTAGAAAAACTATGCTCTTAATCATAGCAGTAGATATAGACCGGCGATAATAAATATAGACCGGATGATAACTAAGGGCATATACATTGATGTTTAATATAGAGGTTCTTGAGATGTTTAAAGGAGCATTTGTAAAAAAATATGGAGCCATCTCTCCGCGAAGAGACTCCTCTAGCTCGTAACGCATGTAGCAACAGACACATCACTTCTCACTGTACGAATTCGTCGTCTGTTCTATCGATCCGATGTTGTCCAAACACATTTAATTATATATTTATTAATATACTACATTTATAGACTTTCCATTATATAATAAAGTTTCTTAATTATCTTTTGTAATTGAATAAAACTCTATTATATAATAAAGTATTTAATTGTCACTTGTACTTAAAGAACCGTTTTAGTGTTTCTCTACTGTACATGCCCTAACGTGACGATAGATAATGGTAGTGACATTAGATAAAGCTAGTCGCTCAAGTAAAAGCATCTACGGCCGTGGGCGGAACGCCTGATGATCCCGCACTGCTCGAGAAGCGTCAATTGAAGAATCAAGGCTACTTTCCTCGTTTTTGGCGTTGCTGGGTGAAGTCCTCGTGGAAAACGACCCAAAGGGTGCCGAATAGGCGAATACCGAGTCGGACCCGCCCATTTGTATAAGAACATCCAACGAACTTTATCAGGTCACGAGATCCTGTAGCCATCCATAAAAAAATACTACTACCCGGCAACCGCAGCAAAATCCTGCAGTATCAGATGCAATGCAAGGACAAAAAGAAATGCTCTATGAATAGACAAAACTTCGACTATGCGGGAGAGAATGCAAGTGGACGATAAAACTATTCAGATAATCCACATAGAAATACCAAAGCTAGCAGTACTCGTTTTTCATAGCTTTGTCCTGTTGCTCCATTTCTTTCCGTTGCTCCTGTGTCCTGTCCGCCAGTGGCAAGCAAGTACTGTTGCCTCCATACACAGTCAAGCAAGTAGAAACACCAGAGTTATCAGTTTTTCACACACCACTGTCACTACCAGTAGTCACTATACTCGGATAAGCCCATACTGTTACAGCACGCCCGGTTAATCAATTCTGCAGAGCGAGCGTGCAGGACCCACCTTTAATGGCGCAGTCCCGACCGCACGACTTTACCGTTACTGGCCCACTGGCCACTGCGCCTTGACTCCTGCTGCCATCTTTATCGGCAGTCCCAGCCAGGGCAGGCTCCACAGAGGCCGTAGAGTTGTCCCCACCTGACAGTCACATGGGCTGCAGCCACGTCACCACAATGGGGCTCCGCACGTCGTGCCCGCCACCGTCCGACCAGACGAGGAACCCGTACACCGGCGCCGCTGCGTCCTGAGCAGACGGCGCAGTCACCGTCACCGCGAAGCTCTGCTTCTTGGCGCCAGGGGAGAAGACGAGCTGCTGCGGCTTCACGGATACGGTCACGCCGCCGCTAGACGCCATCTGCACGCGCGCAGTGTACGTTGCCGAAGCTTGGGCGCCGACGTTGGTGACCGTGCGGGTCACCGTCCTGGACTGGTTGCCGCCGCGGAGCACCACGGAGATGGACGGGTAGTTGAGGTCGGAGCCCGAGGGGCTGCCGCTGGCCTTGGCCCCGCTCGCCGTCGCGGGGCACGCCACGGGCTTGTGCGTGACCACCTCGATCGCGTTCGGCTCGTACCCGATGCTGCACATGAACGCGACGTAGTCGTCCTCCCCGGCGTCGTAGACCAGGCCGGGGTCCAGGGCCTTGCCCAGGGTGATGTGGCCGGCGCCGTAGTCGAACGGCGTCGCGCCGCGCCCGGGCTCTGCCTCGTCGCCCACGGGCCCGCCGCGGTTGTCCGTCACGATGGCCGTAGTCATCAGCGCGGACCGTATCGCCGCCGGCGACCACCCGGGGTGCGCGGACCGGAGCAGCGCGGCGGCGCCGCTGGCGTGCGGGCACGCCATGGACGTCCCGGACAGGATGTTGAACTCCGTGCGGCGGGTATCGCCCTCCAGGCCGGTCGGACCCGTGGCGCCCGTCCACGCGGCGAGGATGTTGACGCCCGGTGCGATGAAGTCCGGCTTGAGAATCTCCGGGACGAGCCCGTTGGGTCCACGCGCCGAGAAGGAGGCCACCACGGGTGCCGGCTTGACGCCGACGACCGTGCCCCCGAAGCTGATTGTCGCCATCGGGCTGGAGGCGTTCGCGGCATACGCTTTGACCGCGTCGCCCTCCTTCTCGCCCACCGCGCAAGCAGGGAGGACGTGGGCGTCTCCAACCAGTCCCTCGCCGTTGGCCTCCCCGTTAGTAAGGACCATCGCCGCGCCACCAGCTTCCTTGACGACCATTCCCTTGGCCACGCGCGGGCTGCTGCCGCGGTCGCAGACGACGATCTTGCCTTTCACCAGTGAAGGGTCGATGGAGTTCTCCATGCACAGCGAAGCGGAGAGCCCGCCAGTCCTCCCGGGGTAGTACAGAGGCAGCGATGAGTTGGTAAGAGGCTTGCCGGAGTACAGCGACACGCCGGACAAGCGTCGGCCGTCGCCCAGCACGATTTCAGCCGGGAAATTACGGTCGATGGTGCCGGCGCCAACGGTGGCAAGCCACGGGGCGAGGTTGGTCACCGACATGGAGGCCGGCCCTTCGTTTCCAGCGGAGGTGGCCACGAACACCCCCCGGGAGACGGCTCCGTACGCGCCGATCGCGATCGGGTCGAGGTAGAACGGAGCCGTGACGCCGCTGCCGCCGCCGATCGAGACGGAGATGACGTCGACGCCGTCAGCGACGGCGCGGTCGAAGCCCGCGAGGATGTCGGAGTCCATGCAGCCGGCGCCCTTCCAGCAGACCTTGTACGCGGCCACCCTGGCCTTGGGCGCGACGCCCTTGGCGACCCCGGGCGCGTAGCCCTCCATGCTGGCGCCGTACGCGACGCTGCCCGCGGCGGTGGTGGCCGTGTGCGTGCCGTGGCCGTCCGCGTCGCGGGGCGACATGAACTCGACGGAGCCGTTGGACGCGGCGGCCGAGGCGCCGAAGCGCGCGGCGTGGCCCTGCGAGAAGAAGCGCGCGCCGACGAGCTTCCTGTTGCAGGACGAGGCCGGGAAGCCGGGGCCGGCGTCGCAGCCGCCGCGCCAGCGCGCGGGGACGGGCGGCAGGTTCCTGTCGGACAGGCTGCGGCGCTCGGGCCAGACGCCGGTGTCGAGCACCCCGACGATGACGTCGGAGCCGTAGTCCGCGAGGGACCAGAGGCCGAGGCGCGCGCGGAGGCCCATGAACTGCGGCGACCGGGTGGTGTGAAGCGGGCGGGCGCGGTCCTCGAACGCGGCGAGCACGGCCGGGTGGCGCCGCAGCTCCTCGGCGCGGGACGCCGGCACGGACGCGGAGAAGCCGTGGAAGACGGTGCCGTAGACGTGGAGCGGCCGCAGCGGGGTTGCCCCCGGTGCCGCCGAGGCGAACGCGGCGGAGGCGTACCAGTGCGCGTGGGTGGGGAACACGGACGGCTTGGCGCTGTGGTCCACGCGGAAGATGTACGTCTTCCGCGCCTCCTCCTCCTCCTCGGCGCCGCCATCTGCTCGCAGTAGCGCCGGCGCCATCAACGCCACCAGCGCGAGGCCGAGGAGGAGGACGGGGAACGGGTAGCGAGGAGGACTCGCCATTGGTGGGTGAGCAAGCGAGCGAGCGAGACAGTGTGTGAGTGAGTGGGAGTGGGAGAGTGATGGCACCGTGTGCCGATGCCGAGGACGAGCGGTGGAGGCGGCAGCAGTGCGCGGGGAGTTATTAATTGCGGGGTAGTGGGGGTGTTGGGGCAGCAGCAGTTTTGGCCTTTTTGCGCCGCGCTGGCCGTTCGACGTGGGCTTGGGTTTTCGTACGTACAACGACAGCGGCGGTAGTAAAGTCTTTCGCCCCGCTGCCAGTACCAACGTCCCCGATAAATGGCCGCCGTGGGTTTTCAGTCAGATGGGCGTCAGGGTGGGGAAAAGGTCTGGGAATGGTCGTGGGGCGCTGGTAGCTGCCGCCGTGTGCTTTCCGTGCGGATCAGCCACGTCTGCGGTTGTGATTGTGAGCAGGGGAGAGTGGGAGCGACGCGACCAGCACCAGCTAGCGAGACCGTGGGTGGGCGTCGCCATCTCTTCAAAAATGAGCGGTGCGACGTGGCAGTACCGCAGGGCGCGGGTTCTCTCTCGTGTTAGCTGTGTTGATCTGATCGTTCTCGAACATCTGGGCCAGTTTCTATATCGGCACAAGAGGATACAGCTGCTAGCTGCATGAATATATGCTGGAGGTCGCGAGGACCTGTCACTTTGCTCGTTTGTGATGATACTGCTGCTAAGCTCCCTCGGGGTCGTATCGTAGCCTCGTAGGGTCCCAGGCGATGGCGATACCCATGTGTGGCTTTGCCTTTGCGACAACACGAGCGGGGACCTCCGGACCTGAACTGAGCTGGCCGCAAACGACGAAGGATAAACGTGGATTAGGCATATGTGCTGCATTAACGTGGGCATCGGTCCTAAACCCGATCAGGGAGCGGAGACGGGAGCGTGCTTTGGCGGTAAAGCGAGCTTTGGGGCTCTAGCCACGCTCATTTTTCCCAGTGGCTATGGCATCTATCGAAAAGGCGTTACTGAATGATGAGGTCCCTGCCCACCGAAGTGGTGACCGCTTCATTGACTCCGTTTCTTTGTTCCCTGCCGGTCACGAGGCGCCCCAATTGTGGCGCAAAATCGGTGACTTTTTGGTTGGAACGGGCAGGGGCCGGCCGACGGGGCCCTCCCTCGATGTCACTTGGTCAGGGTTTACAAAAACTGGTACAAAAACCTAGTTTTCGGTACAGTTTCTCGTTCCCGGTTCGGTTTCCAACCAGTATTTTAAAATTTTCTACAAAATTTAAAAATTTCAAAATATAAACAGAATCAAGGGAAAAATATGATGAAAAAACTCGGAGTAAAGAGTAAGCCTAGTCCAGACGCGCCATTCGGTTCAGTCAGACCAGTTCCGGACGTCTATAAAAACACCCCAGACCTCTAGGAATTAGGGTTTCAGGACGGTTTCTCGTTCCCGGGCTGTGACTGTCCTAGGCGCGAGCGGTGGAGTCAATTGCGATCTCTCGAGGCGCGAGCGGGGGCGTCGACTGCGATCTTCCGAGGCGCGATCGGTGGCGGTGGCGGTGGCGACGACCTTCCGAGGCGCGAGTAGTGATGGCTGTGGTGACCGTCCGTGGTGGCATCTAAAGAGTAAAGACAACAACCTCCTCCGATGCGGCACATCTCGAGCGTCCTCCTCCGACGACCATCTTCGATCTAATGGCCTCTGAGGCGTCCTTTTCATCTGGCGGCCTCGGAATGGTCTTCCAGCGAGCTATCCGATCAATGCTTATGTCATCGATGATTATGTTTTATGTCTACTACTTAGACTATTTATGCATTCAAGTGATTATTTTTACTATGATGAATACGATTTCTACGTTTGCCATAAAATTGTCCCGAATTCTTGCGGGGCTGTTAGTTGAACCGATGATATATTTTTTATCAATTATGGTACACGGTGTAAGTATTTATACGATTTTGTATAAGAATTTATACTCTACGTGAATCATGGCATCCAATTTATTGCACGCGTGCAATAAAAACGAAAATATCATCCAAAATTTGCGCGCATACAATAGAAACTCCCAAGCATAATTTCTGGATCTCCATAAAAATAGAAACAACATGCATGCGATTCCCGTAATTTTTGATCTGAGGATCGTGAATACAACACACTAGAGCTATCAATCTCTTATATTGGCTTGATATTTTGCGCTTATAACTGAGGACGTTTTATGCTTAAAAGTTAAGGTTTTACGCTCAAACCTGGAGCGTCCACGTCTAGTTGCATGACTGTTGGATTGATCCTATATTTATGGAGGAAATAAAACATTTAAATAAGATTTTTTTAAGCATGTCAATTCATTTTATTCCATCGCACATTCCTGCATCATAAATTTGTACGCATGTAGTAGAAAACATATTTTTACGCAATATATCGAATTTCATAAATATCTAAATCGCGTAGCATAATTAGTATCAGTATATATAATAAACTAATTCTGACGAGTTTAGGTGTTTGGCTGTTCAAGCAATCCTATATCTATAGAGGAAATAAAATATTAAATACGATTTTTTCATATATGCCAATTCATTTACTTTCATCGTATATTTTTGTTATCCTAATTTTGTGTGCATACAACAGGTAATAGATTTTTACGCAGTGTACCGAATTGCATAAATAGCTACACTGTGTAGCATAATTAGTATCAGTATATATCATAAACTGGTCTCCAAAAGTCTAGCTGCATGAATGTTACAACAATTATATATTTATGGAGGAAATATAAAGCATTTAAAATAGAAACCATAATATATCTCTTTTCTAAATTTATGAGTATGCAGATAAACGTGTTTGACTAATACATGTCTTCCTAGATTTTGTACGCATAGACCTGAGATGATGGGCGTACCCGGCTGGCTTGGAAATGTGGATGCGCGGGTAGGCTTGGTCCAGCCAGTTCGCATGTTGGCTAACGGACAGAAGGCCAACGTGGGTTGTAGCTAACGGACTGAAAGCCGGTGGGCTACACCTTGTGCACTGTTCATTTTGTTTTCTATTTTTTGAATTACATTTTAATTGAAATAGCAAATCAATTTGAATTTAAACCAAACAAATTTGAATTCTCTCAAATACAATCAAATACGGTGGCATCAACGCGTCAGTCAAGTTTGAAAATAAAATTTATAAATCTTTTATCTAGAAAATTATTTATTATCATGCTCTACAAATTGTATTAAAGATATACAAATTGAAACAAAAAATGTATTCTAAAAAATAGAGTTTTATTCTATCCTTGTTCAAATTGATCGGAACCTTCTTGCATAGATAAGTTATTGGAAACCTTTCTCGGTGGGCGACGTGGTCTTCCTCAAGCTCATGGCCTACGTCCAGTCGTCGGTGGCCCTACGCGCCCACCACAAGTCGATGTTCCCCTTCTTGTTCGTCGCCTATGGATTGGAGCTTCCGCCACCCGCAATCAGCCTTCCATGTTTCACAGCTCAAGGCCTTGACGTTTCATCTGCTTTACCTTCTGATCTCGTTGAGTTTCAAGTGCCTGTCTAGATTCTGCAACGCCGTTAGACGATTAGTAGCCATCTTGTACAGCGAGTGCTCGTCTAGTGGTAGAGCTGAACAAAATACTCGTGACTCAATAAATCGCTCGACTCGGCTCATTAATAGCTCGGCTCGAGACTCAGCTCGTTTTAATTTTGTAGCGAGCCAAGCTAGCATTCTAGCTTGGTTCTCTAATGAGCCAGCTCGGATTAGCTCGTGAGCTAACTCGCGAGCCAAACAAGCAGACACAACACAAGTTTGTCTAGTCGTTAGTGTCGTCTCATCTCTCATAGTCTTGTTTTATCGTAGTTATGATATGTGATATGGACATGTGTGGATATGTCATGTGCTTAAATATTTACATTATTGCATGGCTACATACCTACATTGCATATTTAATATTTGATTATTGGTTATAGTTTTGTGAACTTTGTTTCTAAAAGCATTATGATGTTAGTGTTGTGCAATGAAATGTTACGTGTTTGTGGAATGGATGATGAATTGCTTTATAATGATGCTTGTTGCTATCTTATTATAACAAGGGTTTATAAATCTATAAGTTAATACATATCTGGTTATTTAATTTAATATTAAAAGTTAGAAGCGCTAGGACGATGATATGATAATAATGCTATAAAGGTTTTGGGTTTGTAATGTTAAACACTTAAAATATGACTTTTCGGTTATATATATTTATGTACATAGATCTTTGTATTTAGTTGTGTAGCTCGCGAGCCTACCGAGCTGGCTCGAGCTTCCTAACAAGCCGAGCCGAGCTGGCTCGTTACAATAACGAGCCATAATGAGCCGAATTGGCTCGATATCCACCCCTATCCAGTGGTCGCACATGGTCGCTTTGGCGTCCTGGGACTAGGAATCCCTGGAGAAGCTTAGTTGTCGCTTTCCTCGGGTCCAGCATGGGGTCATGGTGAACCTTCTCCAGGGCCCCTCCCTCTTCGCTGTCGCTTGTTAGGTTATTTTTAATTCATATGAATTGAAAGATATTAATACGGATTAGGAGAGATTTTGACTTACTAGAGATTTGTCGGCGTTTCGAGACAGGGGGGTCCCTAAACCGACGAGTGAGTGTGCTGCGTGCCCCAGCCCAGATGGGTCGAGCGCGTGGGCGAGCGCGAAGGGGTAGAGGCGAGGTGGCCGGAGTCGAGCGTGAGAGAGGTGGAAGTCCCGCGGCCTTCGTGTTCGTCCCGCGCCCAGGTCGGGTGCGCTTGCAGTAGGGGGGTTACAAGCGTCCACGCGGGTGAGGGAAGCGAGCGGCCCCAAGAGAGCGCCTGTCCCGTCCTCGGTCCCGCGCGGCCAACCTTCTCTGAGAAGGCCCTGGTCCTTCCTTTTATAGTCGTAAGGAGAGGATCCAGGTGTACAATGGGGGGTGTAGCAGAGCGCTACGTGTCTAGCGGAGGGAGAGCTAGCGCCCTAGGTACATGCCAATGTGGCAGCCGGAGAGATCTGGGCACCCTGCTGGTGTGATGTCGTGGCTGTCGGAGGTGCGGCGGAGCCTGGCGGAGGGACAGCTGTTGGAGCGGTCGAGTCCCTGCTGACGTCGTTCTGCTTCCGTAAGAGAGCTGGGGGCCGCCGTCGTCATGGAGCTTGTGGAGCGCCATCATTGCCCCTCCGGCGGAGCTGGCCGGATGGGACGCCGGTCTTGTTCTCCGTGACCCGAGTCGATTCGGGGTAGGATGATGATGGCGCTTCCTGTTGACGTGGCGGTCTGTGCCCTAGGCAGGGCGACGTGGGGGTTCCTCCGAAGCCGAGGTCGAGTCCGTCTTCTGTTGCCGTGGCCGAGCCCGAGCCATGGGGTCGGGCGAGGCGGAAGTCGTTCGGCCGAGGCCAGGGCGAAGTTCGAGACCTGGGGTCGGGCGAGGCGGAGTTTCGTCGTCTTCCGGGTCTCAGCCCGAGTCCGAGCCCTGGGGTCGGGCGGAGCGGTAGTTCGTCGTCTTCCGGGTCTCAGCCCGAGTCCGAGCCCTCGGGTCGGGCGGAGCGGTAGTTCGCCGTCTTCCGGGTCTTAGCCCGAGTCCGAGCCCTGGGGTCGGGCGGAGCGGAGTTCGCCGTCTTCCGGGTCTTAGCCCGAGTCCGAGCCCTGGGGTCGGGCGGAGCGGAGTTCACCGTGGCGCCTTTGTCAAGACCTGACTGCCGGTCAGACTCACTCTGTCGAGTGGTGCTGCAGTCGGAGTGGTGCAGGCGGCGCTGTCCCTCTGTCAGACTGGTTAGTGGAGCGGTGGAGTGACGGCGGTCACTTCGGCTCTGCCGGGGGCGCGTGTCAGGATAAAGGTGTCAGGCCACCTTTGCGTTAAATGCCCCTGCAATTTGGTCAGTCGGTGTGGCAATTTAGTCAAGGTTGCTTCTGAGCGAAGCCAAGGCCTCGGGCGAGCCGGTGATGTGTCCGCCATAAAAAGGGGGCCTCGGGCGAGACGGAAGTCTCTCGAGGTCGGCTGCCCTTGGCCGAGGCTAGGCTCGGGTGAAGCATGATCGAGTCACTCGTGTGGACTGATCCCTGACTTAATCGTACCCATCAGGCCTTTGCAGCTTTATGCTGATGGGGGTTACCAGCTGAGAATTAGGCGTCTTGAGGGTACCCCTAATTATGGTCCCCGACAGTAGCCCCCGAGCCTCGAAGGGAGTGTTAGCACTCGCTTGGAGGCTTTTGTCGCACTTTTTTGCAAGGGGACCAGCCTTTCTCGGTTGCCTTTCGTTCCGGCGGGTGCGCGCGAGCGCACCCGCCGGGTGTAGCCCCCGAGGCCTCGGAGGAGTGGTTACACTCCTTCGAGGTCTTAATACCTCGCGTAACGCTTCGGCTGGCCTGGTCGTTCCCTCATGCGAACTGGCCGTAGCCCGGGTGCACGGTCGGGGCCCAAGCTCTCGGGCTGGTATGTTGACGCTGTCAACGATTTGGCCGGAGCCGGTTTTTGCGAGAGCAGCCCCCGAGCCTCCGCACAGGGCGAGAGGACGATCAGGGACAGACTCGACTTTTACATACGCCCCTACGTCGCCTTTCCGCAAGGAGGAGGGGGGGAGTGCGCCATGTTACCCTCGATGGGCACCGAACATGGTGTCTCCGGTGAGCTACAAGCGGGTAATCCGAGTGGATGTCCGTGCCCCGTTCGTTGGGGGTCGGCTAGGGGCCCATAGGCACGCCCAAAAGTACCTGCAGGTGATTTGCCGGACCCGGTCCCCTGGCGACGGGGTCCGAGGGCTCGATGCCTCCCTCCGATGGGATTCCGTTACAAGATCGTTCCCGCTGGTCTCGGAAATGTCCTAGGGTACCTCGGGAGCGCAGCCCGAGCCTCGGTTATGTATCGAACGTACCCCTGGTCATCCCTCGCTCAGTGTCTGAGGCGACTGTGAACCCTTCGGGGGCCAGCCTTCGAACCCCTGATCAGTAATGGGCGCGGAGCCCGAGTAGCCTGAGGCGGCCATGGAACCCTTCGGGGGGCTGGCCTTCGAACCCCTGACCAGTAGTGGGTGTCGGGCCCACGCGATCTGAGGCGACTGTTGAACCCTTCGGAGGGCCAGCCTTCGAACCCCTGATCAGTAGTGGGGGGCTCGGAGCCCGGTTCCTTCGCGGAGAAGGATCCCTTTCGGGGTATCCCCCTTTCCCGGTCCCTGTTGCAAGAGATAGAGAAAGAGGAAAACGGAGAAGGATACGAAATCGAATGACGTGGCGTACCTTTTCTGACGCGGTTATTACGGCGAAGGTGAAGCGTCGCGCGCTCCTCCTGCCAGAGGCGCCGCGTGTCCCGCCGCGGAGTTAATGCGACGGGGCGAGTGGTTGGCGGGGCGGCCGTTACGCGTGCGCGAGCCGTTTCGAGGAACGGCCGTGCCGCTTCGCGCTTTTCGAATCCTGCATCCGGTCCAGGCGGCGTGCTGGAAACGGTTTCACCCTGGCCTTCATATACTTGAGAGGGGGTCCGGTGACGGTTCTTCGCTCCGCTCCCTTCTTTTCCCTTTAGGTTTTCGCAACCCGGGAAACTTTAGTCGGAGGAGAGAGAAACCGCCCTCCCTGCCCCCCCCCCCCCCCGCGCCGCCATCTTCTCCATCTTGGTGATGGCGGATCGAGTGACCATAATCCCCCCGCGTGATCCGTGGCCCTTCTCCACGGTGACGGCGAGTGATCTGGAGGAGCTGGTCGGCGAAGGTTTGCTCCGCCCCCTCACCGACAAGCATCGGCCAGAGTGGATTCCTCCCGTGGGCGGAGCCGCTCCGTCCCCACCGCCGGGGTATGTCGTGAGCTTCGTCTCCTTCCATGAGCGGGGATTTGGTGTGCCGACGGGCCGCTTTATGCGGGCCATCCTATTCCACTACGGGGTGGAATTGCACAACCTCTCCCCCAACTCCATCTCGCAGGCCGCGATTTTCGTAGCGTTATGCGAAGGGTACTTGGGGATCGCTCCTCATTGGGATTTGTGGACTTACTTCTTTCTCGCCGAGCCTTTCGCCTTGTCGACGGGGGAGAGGAGGATCCGTGCAGCGGTGCGGGCCGGCGGCTGCACTCTCTTGTTGAGGCAGTCACGGGCGTTGCAGTACATTCCTGCCATTCTTGCGTCTTCAAACAAGGGGTGGCAGCGCCGGTGGTTCTACCTCCGGAATGACGGTGAGTCGCTCCCACCGTTTTCCCAGCGAGTAGTTACGGCTGCCACCGACGCCTGGCGCCACGGGACCCCGCACGAGAGGCAGAAAAATCTCGAGCCCCTTCTCCAGGCCCTGAAGGAGTTGCGGGAGGGGGGACTTACCGCTGCGGGAGTGATCGCCGCTATCCACCGTCGGAGGGTGCTCCCATTGGCGGAGCGGCGGCTGCCGCTCTGGGAGATGACCCCGGAAGCTGACTGGGAGGGGTCACGGATGTCTCCTGATCCTCTCCCCTTCGACGCCCTCCAATGGCGGGTGTCGGCCGCGATGGGGAAGCCGGACCCCCACGCATACTCCCAGCTTCGGATGCGCCCCAACCAGGGGTGCGTGACTTTGGTAAGCGTTTGCTCCTCCCTTCTTCGTATATCTGGTCGCTCCGAGTCCCTATGATCGGGTTCCTTTCTCCCCTCCTTTTAGGATGTGGGGTGTCACAAACCCTCCCTGCCACGGGTCCCGGAGGACGCGGTGGGCCGTGCAGCGCGGCGGGTCGCCGCGGAGGAGAAGAAGAAAAAGAAGGACGCGGAGAAGGCCCGGGCCCGCGAGCGGAGGCGGGCTCGGGACGCCTTGGAGAAGCGCCGCCGCCAGCAGGAGAGGGACGGACTCCCGAGGGAGCCGTCGCCGGAGACGCCCGACGACGATGACGACGATGATGATGATATTGATGACGACATGGCCGCCCGTCTTGGCCTCAGCCTCGACCTGGGGTGTGGCCAGGAGCCGTCGAGCCAGCCCCCGAGTGAGCCGACTCTGTCAGCCCCCGAAGTCGGGGCGTCGGGCGCCCGACCCGAGGCGCGGGGGCGAACCGAGAGGTCACCTGACCCCTCAGCCGGAGGAGCTGAAGTAGTTCCGGAGGTCCGGGCCAAGGCGTCTGTTCCCCAGGGGCCGCCGCTTGTGTCGGTGGCGCATGGGGGTGACCCTCAGGTTGTCGCGGCCGTGTCCGGGGAATCTGTCTCCCAGGCGCCCCAAGCACCGGTGAAGCGGACCTCGGCGGCCGTTTCGAGAGCCGGGATCCAAGAAGGCTCTCCCCAGGCGCGGTGGATCATGGCCCGGAGTGGGTGAGTACCTCGGAACGTCTTCGTCTTGGCCTCCCATTCGTATGTCTCGGTTGTGATCCCCTTTCCTTTTTATCCAGCAAGCGAAGTCATGGCCAGACCGACCTGGCACCCCGGAAGGCCCTCAAGACGGCGCCGAACTGTGCGGCCAGCGCCATTCAGCCGACCCTTTCGCGGGGTACCCCGACATCGGGGGCTCGGGCGTCGCCAATCTCGGAGGAGCGGGCTCCCGAGGCCGGCTCTTCAGCCGAGGCGGCGATCGTGGTTGAGGAGGCGGCTGACGCCCACGTGGCTCTGAGTTCGCCTGTCGTGCCGGTCATGCCGGCGCCTGCCACCGCCGAGGTTGCCGCCGTCCCTGTCGAAGGGTGTCCAGTTGCCGCCAGCGCCGGGGCGGCTGATGCGTCGGCGCCCAAGATCTCAGAAGAGGTGGGCGCGGTCGCGCAATCCGTCCAGCCTGGTGACAGCCTCATCGCTGTGCGGCGGAGCCCCGAGGCCCGGCGCCCGTTGCTCCGATTCCGGACCCGCGAGGCCTCGAACCCCGTCTTCGTTCTCGATGATGAGCAGGAGGACCAGTCCTGGGGTGAGCTCCGCGAGTGCGCAGAGGCAACGGTGGGGTCGCTCCGGGCGTCGCTGGAGGTTTTCTGTAGAGACGTCCCCAGAATCCTCCAGGTAGCGGTTTCGGGCATACCTTTTTCCTTCTGTGAGATACCCGTTGTGACGCCCTGTTTCCTTTCCCCAGGATCTGACGGACCGGAGCGCCGCCAAGTCGTCGTTCATCCGCCGTGAGGTTGATGTCTGGGGCTCGCTGCGATCCCTGAGGTCTTCGCTCGCGGGGGCTACCACGCGCCTTTCTCAGCAGGATGCCAAGGTGGCGGACCTCCAGCTACTCTGCGCCGACCTGAGAGCCGAGGCGGCAGCAGCGCGCGTGGAGGCGCAACAGCAGCGATCGGAGCTCGTCCGGGTCGTCGAGGAACGGAACCGACTTCAGGGCCGGGCTGCCGAGGCCGAAAACCGAGCCGAGACCCTCGCGGCTGACTTAGCTGCGACCCAGGTCGCGGCCTCGGAGCACCGTGCCCGAGCCGGAAGTACGTCTTGGTCCTCCCTAGTTCTTTTTCTTGTTCGTTTCCCTTGCTTGTGCTTGAGGTATTTCTCCTGGCTATTTGCAGAGCTTGAGTCCGCCCTTGACGAGTCCGCCAAGGCGCTTGCTGAGGCGCTTGCCGGAGC
Organism: Zea mays; assembly: GCF_902167145.1. Classification (NCBI taxonomy): domain Eukaryota; kingdom Viridiplantae; phylum Streptophyta; class Magnoliopsida; order Poales; family Poaceae; genus Zea; species Zea mays. The sequence continues at coordinate 32,820,923 of NC_050096.1, forward strand.
CGCCGAGCAGAGGGAGGCGGACCTCGCGGTCATGTCCGAGGCCGTCTCGGACTTTTATCGTGTCCTCGGCTCCGGCGACGTCCCTTCAGGAAGCTCCCCTCAGAGCCGCCTTCGAGCCTTAGGTGGTCACGCCCGCGGCAGAGTCCGCGAAGCATTGCACCACGGCGTCAGGCGGGCCTTCGCCGTGCTCGCTTCTCACTATGTTGTGGACCTGGAGCGGGTTAGTGAGGGGTACTGTCTTCCTAACGAAGACGATGCTGCTCTGGCGGAGGTGCAGCGGCTTGACGCGGTCGCCGCGGGTCCGAGCGCGGTGCTGGCGACCACCTTTGAGGCGGAGGTGCTTCCTCCTGCGACGTCACCGGAGGCTGAGATGGACCCCACCGATGGCGGGGGTGGAGCTGAAGGCGCGGCTCCTTCCCAAGGCGGCGCCTGATTCTCGTTTGAACAGTTTCTTGTTGAATACGCGTCTCACCACGGCCGCTGAGGCCTGAACACTTTTGTCTTTCTTGCATGGAGTCGTACTCTCCTTTCTTTCCATCTGCATGTTCGTCCTAGCTCGTCAATAATGGGGTGGCTTCTCGAGTTGGGCCATTCTTCGCGGCAGGTGATGAGTGAGGTATCCCTAACCCGGAGGTACGGGAGTTCCTCGGCTCAATCGGCCTTGCCGTTTTCATGTACCCGCGTTCGCTCCTCGAGACCCGGCTTCTGACATAGCCGGGAGAACGTAGCTGGGAGAATGCAGGAGGCCCCTTTTTTTGATTTAAAAAGATCTTGACGCAGAGGGGTACCCTCTTTGTAGCCCCCGAGGGAGGGTCGGGCTCCGCCGAGGCGAGGCCGATCCTTCCTTGATGATCGAGGCGCAGAGGCTGCCTGACGGGTCGGGCTCCGGCCCGAATATCCAGCGAGTGCTCGGCGACATCCCTCGGTATGCCGGGCATGTCCGAGGGACTCCACGCAAAGACGTCGGCGTTTGCGCGGAGAAAGTCGACGAGCACTGCTTCCTATTTGGGGTCGAGCCCGGAACCGATCCGGACCTGCTTGGTGGTGTCGCCACTGGGGTCGAGAGGGACGGCCTTGACCGTCTCCGCTGGCTCGAAGTTGCCGGCGTGGCGCTTCACGTCTGGCACCTCCTTGGAGAGGTTCTCCAGGTCGGCGATGAGGGCCTCGGACTCGGCGAGGGCCTCGGCGTACTCCACGCACTCCACGTCGCATTCGAACGCGTGTTTGTACGTGGGGCCGACGGTGATGACCCCGTTGGGGCCCGGCATCTTGAGCTTCAGGTAGGTGTAGTTGGGGACGGCCATGAACTTCGCGTAGCATGGCCTCCCTAGCACGGCGTGGTAGGTTCCTCGGAACCCGACCACCTCGAACGTCAGGGTCTCCCTTCGGAAGTTGGAGGGTGTCCCGAAGCAGACGGGGAGGTCGAGTCGCCCGAGGGGCTGGACGCGCTTCCCAGGGATGATCCCGTGGAAGGGCGCAGCGCCTGCTCGGACGGAGGACAGATCGACGCGCAGGAGCTTGAGGGTCTCGGCGTAGATGATGTTGAGGCAGCTGCCCCCATCCATCAGGACCTTGGTGAGCCTGACATCGCCGACAACGGGGTCGACGACGAGCGGGTATTTCCCCGGGCTCGGCACATGATCGGGGTGGTCGGCCTGGTCGAAAGTGATGGGCTTGTCAGACCAGTCTAGGTAGACTGGCGCCGCCACCTTTACCGAGCAGACCTCCCGGCGCTCTTGCTTGCGGTGCCGAGCCGAGGTATTCGCCGCATGCCCTCCATAGATCATGAAGCAGTCGCGGACCTCGGGGAATTCTCCTGCTAGGTGATCTTCGTTCTTGTCGTCGTCGCGGGCCCTGCCACCCTCGGCGGGTGGCCCGGCCCTGTGGAAGTGACGCCGAAGCATAACGCACTCCTCGAGGGTGTGCTTGACGGGCCCCTGATGGTAGGGGCACGGCTCCTTGAGCATCTTGTCGAAGAGGTTCGCACCTCCGGGGGGCTTTCGAGGGTTCTTATACTCGGCGGCGGCGACAAGGTCCGCGTCAGCGGCGTCGCGTTTCGATTGCGACTTCTTCTTGCCTTTCTTCTTGGCGCCGCGCGGAGCAGACGCCTCGGGAGCCTCTTCCGATGGGCGGCCCTGGGGCTGCTTGTCTTTTCGGAAGATAGCCTCGACCGCCTCCTGGCCAGAGGCGAACTTGGTGGCGATGTCCATCAGCTCGCTCGCCCTGGTGGGGGTTTTGCGACCCAGCTTGCTCACCAGGTCGCGGCAAGTGGTGCCGGCGAGGAACGCGCCGATGACATCCGAGTCGGTGATGTTGGGCAGCTCGGTGCGCTGCTTCGAGAATCGCCGGATATAGTCCCGGAGCGACTCTCCCGGCTGTTGCCGGCAGCTTCGAAGGTCCCAGGAATTCCCGGGGCGCACGTATGTGCCCTGGAAATTGCCAGCGAAGGCTTGGACCAAGTCGTCCCAGTTGGAGATCTGCCCCGGAGGCAGGTGCTCCAACCAGGCGCGAGCAGTGTCGGAGAGGAACAGGGGGAGGTTACGGATGATGAGGTTGTCGTCGTCCGTTCCACCCAGTTGGCAGGCAAGGCGGTAGTCCGCGAGCCACAGTTCCGGTCTCGTTTCCCCCGAGTACTTTGTGATAGTAGTCGGGGGTCGGAACCGGGTCGGGAATGGCGCCCGTCGGATGGCCCGACTGAAGGCCTGTGGACCGGGTGGTTCGGGCGAGGGACTCCGATCCTCCCCGCTGTCGTAGCGCCCCCCACGCCTGGGGTGGTAGCCTCGGCGCACCCTTTCGTCGAGGTGAGCCCGACGGTCGCGTCGATGGTGCTCGTTGCCGAGGTGGCCTGGGGCCGCAGGCGCGGTGTTGCGCGTGCGCCCGGTGTAGACCGAGGCTTCCCGCATGAATCGGGAAGTCGCGGCATGAGGTTCCGAGGGACAACCTTGCCTTCGGGAGGCAGTGCTCTCGGCCCGCCGGGCCGCAGCGCCTTCTAGGAGATTCTTGAGTTCTCCCTGGATTCGCCGACCCTCGGTGGTTGATGGCTCCGGCATCGCGCGGATGAGCATTGCTGCGGCTGCCAGGTTCTGACCAACCCCGCTGGATGCGGGCGGCGGCCTGATCCTGACATCGTCGGCGACGCGGTGCTGGAGACCTCGGGGCAGGTGACGTATTTCTCCGGCCAGGGGTTGGCCCACCCACGCCTGTCCGACGTCCCGACGGATCGGCTCAAGCGCTCCTGTTCCCTCGTTGAGCCTTGCCTGCGCCTCACGGACTTGCTCGAGTTGTGGGTCGTAACCCCCCGCCGGAGCGGGGACCACAGCTAGCTCCCGTGGGATGTCGGCGCGAGGCACCGGCCTAGGGAGATCACCGTCCTCCGGCATGCCAAGATGGTTGCCTTCGGAGGGATCCCCTAGCTCAATGTGGAAACATTCGCGGCTTGGGCCGCAGCTCTCGTCGCCAAGGCTGCGGCTTCCATCGGAACAGTCGGATAGGCAGTAGTCACATGCGGTCATGAAGTCCCGCACGGCGCTGGGGTTGCCAAGTTCGGAGAAATCGCAACCGATGCTGGGATCGTCATCTTCCTCGGACCCAGAGGGCCCGTAGGTCGAGACGTCCGTCAGTCGGTCCCAAGGTGACCGCATACGGAACCTCAGTGGGGTTGCACTCGCCTTAATGAGAGCGCCCGCCAAAACGAGGTCGTTTGGCGGGTTGAGGCCGAGTCGAAATGACGCAAGATGGGAGTTAGTCGTTACCTTTTGGTCGACGAGGAGCGACGTAGTCACATCGGGGACTGGTTGCACCATCATCTCTGGTCCGAGGGCGACGTCCTGCAGGCTTTCCGCGAGCGCGCCGGCGCCGTCTTCTTGCTCGGGGTCAGCGTGCCGCGGGGGGACGGCGCTTGCCTCCGTCTTGAACGCGAGGTCGACGTCCGGCGTGCCTTCCGTCGGGGTGTCGGGGGCGTCGATTTGCTCGACGGCCGACGAAGCGCGGCCTCCCACCTGGCCTTGACGGCCCCGTCTCCTCCTCCGTTGGCGGGGGAGAGAACGGAGCGAGCCCGAATGTTGCCCTTCCACCACGCGGGGAAGACGTCGTCGATTCCGCCGCCGGCTGGCGGGTTGTCGGCCGCCATTGTCGTAGTCGCGCGGCGGTGGAAGGAGTATCATGTCGTAGCTGCCGTGGAAGGACATGAACTCAAGAGTCCCGAAACGAAGCACCGTCCCGGGGCGGAGAGGTTGCTGGAGACTGCCCATCTGGAGCTTGACGGGGAGCTGTTCGTCAGCACGCAGCAGATCCCCTACCTGGCGCGCCAACTGTCGGCGTTTCGAGACAGGGGGGTCCCTAAGCCGACGAGTGAGTGTGCTGCGTGCCCCAACCCAGATGGGTCGAGCGCGTGGGCGAGCGCGAAGGGGGGAGAGGCGAGGTGGCCGGAGTCGAGCGTGAGAGAGGTGGAAGTCCCGCGGCCTTCGTGTTCGTCCCGCGCCCAGGTCGGGTGCGCTTGCAGTAGGGGGGTTACAAGCGTCCACGCGGGTGAGGGAAGTGAGCGGCCCCAAGAGAGCGCCTGTCCCGTCCTCGGTCCCGCGCGGCCAACCTTCTCTGAGAAGGCCCTGGTCCTTCCTTTTATAGTCGTAAGGAGAGGATCCAGGTGTACAATGGGGGGTGTAGCAGAGCGCTACGTGTCTAGCGGAGGGAGAGCTAGCGCCCAAGGTACATGCCAATGTGGCAGCCGGAGAGATCTGGGCACCCTGCTGGTGTGATGTCGTGGCTGTCGGAGGTGCGGCGGAGCCTGGCGGAGGGACAGCTGTTGGAGCGGTCGAGTCCCTGCTGACGTCGTTCTGCTTCCGTAAGAGAGCTGGGGGCCGCCGTCGTCATGGAGCTTGTGGAGCGCCATCATTGCCCCTCCGGCGGAGCTGGCCGGATGGGACGCCGGTCTTGTTCTCCGTGACTCGAGTCGATTCGTGGTAGGATGATGATGGCGCTTCCTGTTGACGTGGCGGTCTGTGCCCTAGGCAGGGCGACGTGGGGGTTCCTCCGAAGCCGAGGTCGAGTCCGTCTTCTGTTGCCGTGGCCGAGCCCGAGCCATGGGGTCGGGCGAGGCGGAAGTCGTTCGGCCGAGGCCAGGGCGAAGTCCGAGCCCTGGGTCGGGCGAGGCGGAGTTTCGTCGTCTTCCGGGTCTCAGCCCGAGTCCGAGCCCTGGGGTCGGGCGGAGCGGTAGTTCGTCGTCTTCCGGGTCTCAGCCCGAGTCCGAGCCCTGGGGTCGGGCGGAGCGGTAGTTCGCCGTCTTCCGGGTCTTAGCCCGAGTCCGAGCCCTGGGGTCGGGCGGAGCGGAGTTCGCCGTCTTCCGGGTCTTAGCCCGAGTCCGAGCCCTGGGGTCGGGCGGAGCGGAGTTCGCCGTGGCGCCTTTGTCAAGACCTAACTGCCGGTCAGACTCACTCTGTCGAGTGGTGCTGCAGTCGGAGTGGCGCAGGCGGCGCTGTCCCTCTGTCAGACTGGTTAGTGGAGCGGTGGAGTGACGGCGGTCACTTCGGCTCTGCCGGGGGCGCGTGTCAGGATAAAGGTGTCAGGCCACCTTTGCGTTAAATGCCCCTGCAATTTGGTCAGTCGGTGTGGCGATTTAGTCAAGGTTGCTTCTGAGCGAAGCCAAGGCCTCGGGCGAGCCGGTGATGTGTCCGCCATAAAAAGGGGGCCTCGGGCGAGACGGAAGTCTCTCAAGGTCGGCTGCCCTTGGCCGAGGCTAGGCTCGGGTGAAGCATGATCGAGTCACTCGTGTGGACTGATCCCTGACTTAATCGTACCCATCAGGCCTTTGCAGCTTTATGCTGATGGGGGTTACCAGCTGAGAATTAGGCGTCTTGAGGGTACCCCTAATTATGGTCCCCGACAAGATTGAAAACCCTTCAATTCATATAACGGCGCGTTTGGATCCCTTCATTTTAGAGGAATTGGAATTCACTCAATAAAGTAACTTATTTAGTTTGGAATTTGACAATCCACCACTTTCCAAAGTTCAGATATAAGCCTATCTCAAATTTATGGGGTGGAGGGTGGGAAATAATTTTATACATTAGTGGAATTGGTTTCTAATCTATAACTTACATGACACTCTTCGTCTCACTCCTCTATAGTAAAAATGTAGCACATAAATGTCGGCGTTTCGAGACAGGGGGGTCCCTAAGCCGACGAGTGAGTGTGCTGCGTGCCCCAGCCCAGATGGGTCGAGCGCGTGGGCGAGCGCGAAGGGGGGAGAGGCGAGGCGGCCAGAGCCGAGCGTGAGAGAGGTGGAAGTCCCGCGGCCTTCGTGTTCGTCCCGCGCCCAGGTCAGGTGCGCTTGCAGTAGGGGGGTTACAAGCGTCCACGCGGGTGAGGGAAGCGAGCGGCCCCAAGAGAGCGCCTGTCCCGTCCTCGGTCCCGCGCGGCCAACCTCCTCTGAGAAGGCCCTGGTCCTTCCTTTTATAGTCGTAAGGAGAGGATCCAGGTGTACAATGGGGATGTAGCAGAGTGCTACGTGTCTAGCGGAGGGAGAGCTAGCGCCCTAGGTATATGCCAATGTGGCAGCCGGAGAGATCTGGGCACCCTGCTGGCGTGATGTCGTGGCTGTTGGAGGTGCGGCGGAGCCTGATGGAGGGACAGCTGTTGGAGCGGTCGAGTCCCTGCTGACGTTGTCCTGCTTCCGTAATAGAGCTAGGGGCCGCCGTCGTCATAGAGCTTGTGGAGCGCCATCATTGCCTCTCTGGCGGAGCTGGCCGGATGAGACGCCGGTCTTGTTCTCCGTGACCCGAGTCGATTCGGGGTGGGATGATGATGGCGCCTCCTGTTGACGTGGCGGTCTGTGCCCTAGGCAGGGCGACGTGGGGTTTCCTGCGAAGCCGAGGTTGAGTCTGCCTTCTGTTGCCGTGGCCGAGCCCGAGCCAAGGGGTCGGTCGAGGCGGAAGTCGTTCGGCCGAGGCCAGGGCGGAGTCCGAGCCCTGGGGTCGGGCGAGGCGGAGTTTCGTCGTCTTCCGGGTCTTAGCCCGAGTCCGAGCCCTGGGGTCGGGCGGAGCGGAGTTCGCCGTCTTCCGGGTCTTAGCCCGAGTCCGAGCCCTGGGGTCGGGCGGAGCGGAGTTCGCCGTCTTCCGGGTCTTAGCCCGAGTCCGAGCCCTGGGGTCGGGCGGAGCGGAGTTCGCCGTCTTCCGGGTCTTAGCCCGAGTCCGAGCCCTGGGGTCGGGCGGAGTGGAGTTCGCCGTCTTCCGAGTCTTAGCCCGAGTCCGAGCCCTGGGGTCGGGCGGAGCGGAGTTCGCCGTCTTCCGGGTCTTAGCCCGAGTCCTTGCCCTGGGGTCGGGCGGAGCGGAGTTCGCCGTGGCGCCTTTGTCGAGGCCTGACTGCCTGTCAGACTTACTCTGTCGAGTGGCGCTGCAGTCGGAGTGGCGCAGGCGGCGCTGTCCTTCTGTCAGACTGGCCAGTGGAGCGGTGGAGTGACGGCGATCACCTCGGCTCTGCCGGAGGCGCGTGTCAGGATAGAGGTGTCAGGCCTCCTGTGCGTTAAATGCCCCTGCAATTTGGTCAGTCGGTGTGGTGATTTAGTCAAGGTTGCTTCTGAGCGAAGCCAAGGCCTTGGGCGAGCCGGTGATGTGTCCGCCATAAAAAGGGGGCCTCGGGCGAGACGGAAGTCTCTCGAGGTCGGCTGCCTTCGGCCGAGGCTAGGCTCGGGTGAAGCGTGATCGAGTCACTCGTGTGGACTGATCCCTGACTTAATCATGCCCATCAGGCCTTTGCAGCTTTATGCTGATGGGGGTTACCAGCTGAGAATTAGGCGTCTTGAGGGTACCCCTAATTATGGTCCCCGACAGTAGCCCCCGAGCCTCGAAGGGAGTGTTAGCACTCGCTTGGAGGCTTTTGTCGCACTTTTTGCAAGGGGACCAGCCTTTCTCGGTTGCATTTCGTTCCGGTGGGTGCGCGCGAGCGCACCCGCCGGGTGTAGCCCCCGAGGCCTCGGAGGAGTGGTTACACTCCTTCGAGGTCTTAACACTTTGGCTGGTCTGGTCGTTCCCTCATGCGAACTGGCCGTAGCCCGGGTGCACGGTCGGGGCCCAAGCTCTCGGGCTGGTATGTTGACGCTGTCAACGATTTGGCCGGAGCCGGTTTTTGCGAGAGCAGCCCCCGAGCCTCTGCACAGGGCGAGAGGACGATCAGGGACAGACTCGGCTTTTTACATACGCCCCTACGTCGCCTTTCCGCAAGGAGGAGGGGGGGAGTGCGCCATGTTACCCTCGATGGGCACCGAACATGGTGTCTCCGGTGAGCTGCAAGCGGGTAATCCGAGTGGACGTCCGTGCCCCGTTCGTTGGGGGTCGGCTAGGGGCCAGAGGCACGCCCAAAAGTACCTGCGGGTGATTTGCCGGACCCGGTCCCCTGGCGACGGGGTCCGAGGGCTCGATGCCTCCCTCCGATGGGATTCCGTTACAAGATCGTTCCCACTGGTCTCGGAAATGTCCTAGGGTACCTCGGGAGCGCAGCCCGAGCCTCGGTTATGTATCGAACGTACCCCTGGTCATCCCTCGCTCGGTGTCTGAGGCGACTGTGAACCCTTCGGGGGCCAGCCTTCGAACCCCTGATTAGTAATGGGCGCGGAGCCCGAGTAGCCTGAGGCGGCCATGAAGCCCTTCGGGGGGCTGGCCTTCGAACCCCTGACCAGTAGTGGGTGTCGGGCCCACGCGATCTGAGGCGACTGTTGAACCCTCGGGGGGCCAGCCTTCGAACCCCTGATCAGTAATGGGGGGCTCGGAGCCCGGTTCCTTCGCGGAGAAGGATCCCTTTCGGGGTATCCCCCTTTCCCGGTCCCTGTTGCAAGAGATAGAGAAAGAGGAAAACGGAAAAGGATACGAAATCGGACGACGTGGCGTACCTTTTCTGACGCGGTTATTACGGCGAAGGTGAAGCGTCGCGCGCTCCTCCTGCCAGAAGCGCCGCGTGTCTCGCCGCGGAGTTAATGCGACGGGGTGAGTGGTTGGCGGGGCGGCCGTTGCGCGCGTGCGATCCGTTCGAGGAATGGGTCACGGGTGCACCGTCTTCACTAGGTCTCGCCTGTCTGATTATCTGAACCGCTTTACCAAGCATGAGTTGCCCCGTGTCAAGGTGACAGGTGAGGTATCCGTATCTCGGAGGCGTAGGAATCCCTCGGCCCGTTCGGCCTTGTTATGTGAGGCTCCTCTAGCTTGGTTGAAGAGACCCCTCGGTCGCCCTTCGGTGGATCGAGGCCGGGGGTAGCGATATCAGTATGAACAGAGGCGGAGTTGGCTCGAGAATGGGAACCTGGTTGGCCGGAGCCTAGCCGTGTTGTCCGTCAGCGGGGCCGACGCCAAAGTCGATCAGTCGAGGCCTCGGATCGGGCTGGCGCCCTTGGGAGCCGGTTGACCGAGGCCCCAGGGGTAACCGGTTGAGCCGCCTGCTCGGGCCGGATTCCCGGAGGAGCCCCTGGACCGCGGCGCCGCCCGAGGCTGGGTCGGGCTTTGCTGAAGACGTCGTCGATGCCGAGGGTGCTACAGCTCCCTTCGGCGTGAAGGCCTGAGCCTGCAGGATCCGATCATCTTGTAGCGTGTGCTTCCTGCGGCCGCCGAGGCCAGAAGAAAACGCCCTCGCTACACTTGTGAAGCTGCGCCTTTTTTCCTCCTGTTTCGAGCATCTGGACTTCGTCGGTAACAGGGATGTTTGTGTGAGCAAGAGCTGCTTTTCGTGGAAGGGACGAGTGAGGTATCCGTATCCCAGAGGCGTGGGAATCCCTCGGCTCGGTCGGCCTTGCCGCTTACGCGTACTTTCACCCGTCCATGAGGCCCTGTCCCCGACTTAGTCGAGAAAGCTTGAAGGACTGCTTCGGCAGGAGAGCTTCCGAACGTGATGACTCGTTCGGTCCACGGAGTCGCTTTATCCGAGCGCAAGTTACTTATCGCAGAAGGGGACGAGTGAGGTATCCGTATCCCGGAGGCGTAGGAGTCCCTCGGCTCGGTCAGCCTTGGCTGCTTACGTGTACCTCGTCGTTTCCAGGATCCGCTTTCCGAAGTAGTCAAGAAGCACGAAAGAAATCCTGCTAAAAAGAGATCCTTTTTCGAGGAAAAATTCGACGCAGAGGGGGTCTCCCCCCTTTTAGCCCCCGAGGGAGGGTCGGGTTTTGCCGAGGCTAGGCCGACCCTTCCTTGACAACTAAACTTTGCGTAGGTGCGAGGTATATGAACAACTTGAAAACATCTTAAGGATAGAAGCGACGTAGCTGTTTGATGTTCCAAGCGTTGCCGTAGATCTCGCCTTGATTGCTGGCCAGCTTGTATGTTCCGGGCTTCAGAACTTTGGCGATGACGAATGGCCCTTCCCAGGGGGGCGTGAGCTTGTGCCTCCCTCGGGCGTCTTGTCGCAGCCAAAGCACCAGGTCGCCCACCTGGAGTTCTCGGGACCGGACCCCTCGGGCGTGGTAGCGTCGCAGGGACTGTTGGTACCGCGCCGAGTGTAGTAAGGCCCTGTCCCGAGCTTCCTCCAACTGGTCCAGCGATTCCTCTCGGCTGGCTTGGTTGCTTTGTTCGGTGTAGGCCCTCACCCTTGGGGAGCCGTATTCCAGGTCAGTGGGCAAGATAGCTTCAGCCCCGTAGACCAGGAAAAACGGCGTGAAGCCCGTGGCACGACTCGGCGTCGTCCTTAGGCTCCAGACCACCGAGGGGAGTTCCTTCATCCATCGCCTGCCGAACTTGTTGAGGTCGTTGTAGATCCGAGGCTTGAGCCCTTGTAGAATCATGCCGTTGGCACGCTCTACCTGCCCATTCGACATGGGATGAGCCACGGCGGCCCAGTCCACCCGGATATGGTGATCTTCGCAAAAATCCAAGAATTTTTTGCCGGTGAACTGGGTGCCGTTGTCGGTGATGATGGAGTTCGGGACCCCGAAGCGATGGATGATGTTGGTGAAGAATGCCACCGCCTGCTCGGACCTGATGCTGTTCAGGGGTCGGACCTCGATCCACTTGGAGAATTTGTCGATGGCGACTAGCAGGTGCGTGTAGCCCCCGGGCGCCTTCTGCAAGGGACCGACGTGGTCCAGACTCCATACAGCGAAGGGCCAGGTGATGGGTATTGTCTGTAGAGCCTGAGCGGGCAGGTGTGTCCGCTTCACATAGAATTGGCACCCTTCGCAGGTGCGGACAATTCTAGTGGCGTCAGCCACCGCCGTTGGCCAGTAGAAGCCTTGCCGGAAGGCATTTCCAACAAGGGCTCGGGGTGCTGCGTGGTGGCCGCAAGCCCCCGAGTGTACTTCTTGCGGCAGTTCCCGACCTTCGGCGATGGGGATGCATCGCTGGAGGATGCCCGAGGGGCTGCGATGGTAGAGTTCCTCTTCGTCGCCCAGCAAGACGAATGACTTGGCGCGTCGCGCTACCCGCCGAGCCTCGACTTGGTCGAGGGGTAGCTCTCCTCGACGGAGATATTGCAGGTATGGGGCCTGCCAATCTTGGTCTGGCGTGGCCCCGCTCTGCCCTTCCTCGACGTTCAACGCCCCGCCCTCGGGGGCCGAGGTTACCTCGAGCTGAGCCGAGGGTACCTCGGGCTGAGCCGAGGGTACCTCGGGCTGAGCCGAGGGTACCTCAGGCTCGGGCGCGTCGTCGAGCTTGACGGAGGGTTGATGCAGATCCCGGGAGAAGACGTCCGGGGGGACTGTCGTTCGCCCCGAGGCTATCTTGGCCAGCTCGTCTGCGGTTTCGTTGTAGCGCCGAGCGATGTGGTTGAGCTCGAGCCCGAAGAACTTGTCTTCCAGGCGCCGAACCTCGTCGCAGTAGGCCTCCATCTTCGGGTCGCGGCAGTGGGAGTTCTTCATGACTTGGTCGATGATGAGCCGCGAGTCACCGCGGGCGTCGAGGCGTCTGACCCCTAGCTCGATGGCGATCCGCAATCCATTGACCAGAGCTTCGTACTCGGCCACATTGTTGGACGCCGGGAAGTGGAGGCGCAGCACGTAGCGCAAGTGCTTTCCGAGGGGCGAGATGAAGAGAAGGCCCGCACCGGCCCCCGTCTTCATCAGCGACCCGTCGAAAAACATGGTCCAGAGCTCCGGTTGGATCGGAGTCGTTGGTAGTTGGGTGTCGACCCATTCAGCCACGAAATCCGCCAACACTTGGGACTTGATGGCCTTCCGAGGGGCGAACGAGATCGTTTCGCCCATGATCTCCACTGCCCACTTTGCGATCCTGCCCGAGGCCTCTCGGCACTGGATGATCTTCCCCAGGGGGAAGGATGACACCACAGTTACCGGATGGGACTCGAAGTAGTGTCGTAGCTTTCGCCTTGTCAGGATCACAGCATACAGCAGCTTTTGAACTTGTGGGTAGCGGATCTTAGTCTCGGACAGCACTTCGCTGATGAAGTAGACCGGCCTCTGAACGGGCAATGTATGCCCTTCCTCCTGCCTTTCGACCACAATCGCGGCGCTAACCACCTGAGTGGTCGCGGCGACGTAGACCAAGAGGGTTTCTCCGTCCGCCGGCGGCACCAAGACTGGCGCCTTTGTAAGGAGCGCCTTCAGGTTGCCGAGGGCTTCCTCGGCCTCAGGGGTCCAAACGAAACACTCGGCCTTCCTTAAGAGGCGGTACAGAGGCAGACCTCTTTCGCCGAGGCGTGAGATGAAGCGGCTCAGGGCCGCGAGGCATCCCATGACCCTCTGTACCCCTTTTAAGTCCTTGATGGGTCCCATGCTGGTGATGGCCGCAATCTTCTCCGGGTTGGCCTCGATGCCTCGCTCAGAGACGATGAACCCTAGGAGCATGCCTCGGGGCACCCCGAAGACACACTTCTCAGGATTAAGCTTGACTCCTTTCGCCTTGAGACACCGGAATGTCACTTCAAGGTCGGAGAGGAGGTTGGGAGCCTTCCGTGTCTTGACCACGATGTCATCGACGTAGGCCTCGACTGTGCGACCGATGTGTTCGCCGAACACATGGTTCATGCACCGCTGGTACGTCGCGCCTGCATTCCTCAGGCCGAACGGCATGGTGACGTAGCAGTACATGCCGAACGGCGTGATGAAAGAAGTCGCGAGCTGGTCAGACTCTTTCATCCGGATCTGGTGATACCCCGAGTAGGCATCGAGGAAGGACAGGGTTTCGCACCCAGCAGTGGAATCCACGATTTGGTCGATGCGAGGCAGAGGGTAGGGAACCTTCGGACATGCTTTGTTGAGACCAGTGTAGTCTACACACATCCGCCATTTCCCCCCTTTCTTCCTCACAAGCACAGGGTTGGCAAGCCATTCGGGATGGAATACCTCTTTGATGAACCCTGCCGCCATTAGCTTGTGGATCTCTTCGCCAATCGCTCTGCGCTTCTCCTCGTCGAATCGGCGCAGAGGCTGCCTGACGGGTCGGGCTCCGGCCCGAATATCCAGCGAGTGCTCGGCGACATCCCTCGGTTTGCCGGGCATGTCCGAGGAACTCCACGCAAAGACGTCGGCGTTTGCGCGGAGAAAGTCGACGAGCACTGCTTCCTATTTGGGGTCGAGCCCGGAACCGATCCGGATCTGCTTGGTGGTGTCGCCGCTGGGGTCGAGGGGGACGGCCTTGACCGTCTCCGCTGGCTCGAAGTTGCCGGCATGACGCTTCACGTCTGGGACCTCCTTGGAGAGGTTCTCCAGGTCGGCGATGAGGGCCTCGGACTCGGCGAGGGCCTCGGCGTACTCCACGCACTCCACGTCGCATTCGAACGCGTGTTTGTACGTGGGGCCGACGGTGATGACCCCGTTGGGGCCCGGCATCTTGAGCTTCAGGTAGGTGTAGTTGGGGACGGCCATGAACTTCGCGTAGCATGGCCTCCCTAACACGGCGTGGTAGGTTCCTCGGAACCCGACCACTTTGAACGTCAGGGTCTCCCTTCGGAAGTTGGAGGGTGTCCCGAAGCAGACTGGGAGGTCGAGTCGCCCGAGGGGCTGGACGCGCTTCCCAGGGATGATCCCGTGGAAGGGCGCAGCACCTGCTCGGACGGAGGACGGATCGACGCGCAGAAGCTTGAGGGTCTCGGCGTAGATGATGTTGAGGCAGCTGCCCCCGTCCATCAGGACCTTGGTGAGCCTGACATCGCCGACAACGGGGTCGACGACGAGCGGGTATTTCCCCGGGCTCGGCACATGGTCGGGGTGGTCGGCTCGGTCGAAAGTGATGGGCTTGTCGGACCAGTCTAGGTAGACTGGCGCCGCCACCTTCACCGAGCAGACCTCCCGGCGCTCTTGCTTGCGGTGCCGAGCCGAGGTATTCGCCGCATGCCCTCCATAGATCATGAAGCAGTCGCGGACCTCGGGGAACCCCTCTGCTGGGTGTTCTTCGTTCTTGTCGTCGTCATGGGCCCTGCCACCCTCGGCGGGTGGCCCGGCCCTGTGGAAATGACGCCGAAGCATAACGCACCCCTCGAGGGTGTGCTTGACGGGCCCCTGATGGTAGGGGCACGGCTCCTTGAGCATCTTGTCGAAGAGGTTTGCACCTCCGGGGGGCTTCCGAGGGTTCTTATACTCGGCGGCGGCGACAAGGTCCGCGTCTGCGGCGTCGCGTTTCGATTGCGACTTCTTCTTGCCTTTCTTCTTGGCGCCGCGCGGAGCAGACGCCTCGGGAGCTTCTTCCGACGGGCGGCCCTGGGGCTGCTTGTCCTTTCGGAAGATAGCCTCGACCGCCTCCTGGCCGGAGGCAAACTTGGTGGCGATGTCCATCAGCTCGCTCGCCCTGGTGGGGGTTTTGCGACCCAGCTTGCTCACCAGGTCGCGGCAAGTGGTGCCGGCGAGGAACGCGCCGATGACATCCGAGTCGGTGATGTTGGGCAGCTCGGTGCGCTGCTTCGAGAATCGCCGGATGTAGTCCCGGAGCGACTCCCCCGGCTGTTGCCGGTAGCTTCGAAGGTCCCAGGAGTTCCCGGGGCGCACGTATGTGCCCTGGAAATTGCCAGCGAAGGCTTGGACCAAGTCGTCCCAGTTGGAAATCTGCCCCGGAGGCAGGTGCTCCAACCAGGCGCGAGCAGTGTCGGAGAGGAACAGGGGGAGGTTGCGGATGACGAGGTTGTCGTCGTCCGTTCCGCCCAGTTGGCAGGCAAGGCGGTAGTCCGCGAGCCACAGTTCCGGTCTCGTTTCCCCCGAGTACTTTGTGATAGTAGTCGGGGGTCGGAACCGGGTCGGGAATGGCGCCCGTCGGATGGCCCGACTGAAGGCCTGCGGACCGGGTGGTTCGGGCGAAGGACTCCGATCCTCCCCACTGTCGTAGCGCCCCCCACGCCTGGGGTGGTAGCCTTGGCGCACCCTTTCATCGAGGTGAGCCCGACGGTCGCGTCGATGGTGCTCGTTGCCGAGGTGGGCCGGGGCCGCAGGCGCGGTGTTGCGCGTGCGCCCGGTGTAGACCGAGGCCTCCCGCATGAATCGGGAAGTCGCGGCATGAGGTTCCGAGGGATATCCTTGCCTCCGGGATGCAGTGCTCTCGGCCCGCCGGGCCGCAGCGCCTTCCAGGAGATTCTTGAGTTCTCCCTGTATTCGCCGCCCCTCGGTGGTTGACGGCTCCGGCATCGCGCGGATGAGCATCGCTGCGGTCGCCAGGTTCTGACCGACCCCGCTGGATGCGGGCGGCGGCCTGATCCTGACGTCGTTGGCGACGCGGTGCTGGAGACCTTGGGGCAGATGACGTATTTCTCCGGCCAGGGGTTGGCCCACCCATGCCTGTCCGGCGTCCCGACGGATCGGCTCAAGCGCCCCTGTTCCCTCGTTGAGCCTGGCCTGCGCCTCGCGGACTTGCTCGAGTTGTGGGTCGTAACCCCCCGCCGGAGCGGGGACCACAGCTAGCTCCCGTGGGATGTCGGCGCGAGGCACCGGCCTAGGGAGATCACCATCCTCCGGCATGCCAAGATGGTTGCCTTCGGTGGGATCCCCTAGCTCGATGTGGAAACATTCGCGGCTTGGGCCGCAGCTCTCGTCACCGAGGCTGCGGCTCTCGTCGGAACGGTCGGATAGACAGTAGTCACATGCGGTCATGAAGTCCCGCATGGCACTGGGGTTGCCATGTCCGGAGAAATCCCAACCGATGCTGGGATCGTCATCTTCCTCGGACCCGGAGGGCCCGTAGGTCGAGACGTCCGTCAGTCGGTCCCAAGGCGACCGCATACAGAACCTCAGTGGGGTTGCACTCGCCTCAATGAGAGCGCCCGCCAAAACGAGGTCGTTTGGCGGGTTGAGGCCGAGTCGAAATGACGCAAGATGGGAGTTAGTCGTTACCTTTTGGTCGACGAGGAGCGACGTAGTCACATCGGGGACTGGTTGCGCCGTCGTCTCTGGTTCGAGGGCGACGTCCTGCAGGCTTTCCGCGAGCGCGCCGGCGTCGTCCTCTTGCTCGGGGTCAGCGTGCCGCGGGGGGACGACGCTTGCCTCCGTCTCGAACGCGAGGTCGACGTCCGGCGTGCCTTCCGTCGGGGCGTCGGGGGCGTCGATTCGCTCGACGGCCGGCGAAGCGTGGCCTCCCGTCTGGCCTTGACGGCCCCGCCTCCTCCTCCGTTGGCGGGGGAGAGAACGGAGCGAGCCCGAATGTTGCTCTTCCACCACGCGGGGTAGACGTCGTCGATTCCGCCGCCGGCGGGCGGGTTGTCGGCCGCCATTGTCGTAGTCGCGCGGCGGTGGAAGAAGTGTCATGTCGTAGCTGCCGTCGAAGGACATGAACTCAAGAGTCCCGAAACGAAGCACCGTCCCGGGCCGGAGAGGTTGCTGGAGACTGCCCATCTGGAGCTTGACGGGGAGCTGTTCGTCAGCACGCAGCAGGCCCCTACCTGGCGCGCCAGCTGTCGGCGTTTCGAGACAGGGGGGTCCCTAAGCCGACGAGTGGGTGTGCTGCGTGCCCCAGCCCAGATGGGTCGAGCGCGTGGGCGAGCGCGAAGGGGGGAGAGGCGAGGCGGCCGGAGCCGAGCGTGAGAGAGGTGGAAGTCCCGCGGCCTTCGTGTTCGTCCCGCGCCCAGGTCAGGTGCGCTTGCAGTAGGGGGGTTACAAGCGTCCACGCGGGTGAGGGAAGCGAGCGGCCCCAAGAGAGCGCATGTCCCGTCCTCGGTCCCGCGCGGCCAACCTCCTCTGAGAAGGCCCTGGTCCTTCCTTTTATAGTCGTAAGGAGAGGATCCAGGTGTACAATGGGGATGTAGCAGAGTGCTACGTGTCTAGCGGAGGGAGAGCTAGCGCCCTAGGTACATGCCAATGTGGCAGCCGGAGAGATCTGGGCACCCTGCTGGCGTGATGTCGTGGCTGTTGGAGGTGCGGCGGAGCCTGATGGAGGGACAGCTGTTGGAGCGGTCGAGTCCCTGCTGACGTTGTCCTGCTTCCGTAAGAGAGCTAGGGGCCGCCGTCGTCATAGAGCTTGTGGAGCGCCATCATTGCCTCTCTGGCGGAGCTGGCCGGATGAGACGCCGGTCTTGTTCTCCGTGACCCGAGTCGATTCGGGGTGGGATGATGATGGCGCCTCCTGTTGACGTGGCGGTCTGTGCCCTAAGCAGGGCGACGTGGGGTTTCCTCCGAAGCCGAGGTTGAGTCTGCCTTCTGTTGCCGTGGCCGAGCCCGAGCCAAGGGGTCGGTCGAGGCGGAAGTCGTTCGGCCGAGGCCAGGGCGGAGTCCGAGCCCTGGGGTCGGGCGAGGCGGAGTTTCGTCGTCTTCCGGGTCTTAGCCCGAGTCCGAGCCCTGGGGTCGGGCGGAGCGGAGTTCGCCGTCTTCCGGGTCTTAGCCCGAGTCCGAGCCCTGGGGTCGGGCGGAGCGGAGTTCGCCGTCTTCCGGGTCTTAGCCCGAGTCCGAGCCCTGGGGTCGGGCGGAGCGGAGTTCGCCGTCTTCCGGGTCTTAGCCCGAGTCCGAGCCCTGGGGTCGGGCGGAGCGGAGTTCGCCGTCTTCCGGGTCTTAGCCCGAGTCCGAGCCCTGGGGTCGGGCGGAGCGGAGTTCGCCGTGGCGCCTTTGTCGAGGCCTGACTGCCTGTCAGACTTACTCTGTCGAGTGGCGCTGCAGTCGGAGTGGCGCAGGCGGCGCTGTCCTTCTGTCAGACTGGCCAGTGGAGCGGTGGAGTGACGGCGGTCACCTCGGCTCTGCCGGAGGCGCGTGTCAGGATAGAGGTGTCTGGCCTCCTGTGCGTTAAATGCCCCTGCAATTTGGTCAGTCGGTGTGGTGATTTAGTCAAGGTTGCTTCTGAGCGAAGCCAAGGCCTTGGGCGAGCCGGTGATGTGTCCGCCATAAAAAGGGGGCCTCGGGCGAGACGGAAGTCTCTCGAGGTCGGCTGCCTTCGGCCGAGGCTAGGCTCGGGTGAAGCGTGATCGAGTCACTCGTGTGGACTGATCCCTGACTTAATCATGCCCATCAGGCCTTTGCAGCTTTATGCTGATGGGGGTTACCAGCTGAGAATTAGGCGTCTTGAGGGTACCCCTAATTATGGTCCCCGACAATAAACATCTCCGACATCTTGCTCATAATAGTATACAAATATATTTTGCATAAAACCGAATTAGCTTAATTGATATATGCCTAAATTACTATTATTAGAATGGAATTCAATTCCAATGATCCAAACGGGGCGTAAATTAAAATAGAACCGAACATGACCTAATGACCTAAAGAGGGAGGGGTATCAGCACTTCTGCAACGCTTCCTCATCCTTGGTGTCTCTGATCCAGGGAGATCAGTTGGTTGTCGAAGGAGCGGACTTCGCTCTTCAGCCCGCCGCTGCGTCCAGGCCCAAGAGAGGTAGTTGGCCCAACTATATAGTACAAGGTCTAGACTGGAAAGTGTGAGAGTACCTAATATGGGACTATTTGTTTTAGCTTTTTTCTAACAAACTTTTATTAATATGAGTATCGTAAGAATTACGTGCAAAGAAAGATAAACGAGTTTATATGGTTTAGGTTTTAAAAGTGACGGATTACTACTATCACTACGACTCGGCATGTTTATGTCGATTTCGGACGATTTTCATCAAAACGATTCTAAAAAACGGACCGGAAAACTAGGCAGATCCTGAGAACTGGAGCAAGCAATTTTTAAACACAACTTCATTTTAATTGCCATGGCTATTCCCCACTTTGTACTTTTTTTTCTTCTATGTTGCTCTCGTAACCCAACTTTGCTCTGAATCATATTGTCTCGTTCTAAATTATAAGATTTTTCTTAGATTTATTGCTTTAACTATCTATCTAGACATTGTGTATATCTAAACGTAGCAAAAGCAATACATCTAGAAAAATCAAAACATTTTATAATTCAGAACTGAACGAGTAACTAGAAATGTGTTTTCTAAGAAAAATGTAGGTAGAAACGCCACCATGGGAGAGAAAACACGATCAAATCTGAAGCAGCTTATGGTACACTGGAGCATTTTTTTTTCAGTGGAATTCTACGTCGCAGAGGTGGACGTTTCATTAGTCCGCTGCCACTCCCCTGAGCTTCTACTCCACCCATCAACATCAACACACCACGCCTGCACCATCTCTCCCGAGAACCGAAAATAGCAAAGCAAACACACGCGAAGCCTCGTCAGATTGGCAGCATCGATCGCTACGGGAGCACACCAACGCCAATTAGCATCCGGCCGATCACACACACACACACACGAACGCAGATGACTACTGACTACTGAGCAGTGAGTAGTAGGAGAACACGCCCACGCACAGGTAAGTACGTAAATAGGAGCAGAGCGCAGCGGGGGCCTCATTGCGCGCGGCCTCTGATGACGTCGAAGCCCATCTCGGAGGGGTCGGTGGCCTGCACCTCGTAGTGGACCCCGTCCAGCAGCCGCCGCAGGCCTTGCTTCGATGTCGCGTACAGGATCTTGGCCCTGATCCTCGACGCCGCCGGTGACCTGCGCAAAAGAGAGAAGCACAGCACACAAAAGCAACGAATCCACGCGTCAGACCAACTGCCTCACGCAGGCGCAACAAGCCCACTGGAAATGCAGCCGCACCAGCAAGCCAGCAGCAGTCGCCAGCACAGCTCATCCATAGTAGTGCTTTAACAATTGGATACTGGAGCAAGTTGACAAGTTATAACAGTAGTTAAATAATTCGGTCGTGCCGCTTACTCGTAGTGATGAGATCCTTATTGGTGGTGTTCTTGTTGCCGGACAGGGACAGATCAGGGAAGATGTATATAAATATAGTTGCTCTCCTGCTGACGCCTTGTTATAAAAAAAGAAATTGTATGGCTCACAAAATGGCGGACTGGGCAGTTTTGCCTATGGTTGTCATCGTGGGCGATGCTTGCTTTCGGTGGGCTGATGGATCTTGACAACAGGTGGATTCAGGCTAGATCAGATCTGATAAAATAACCGGCGTCCTTAGCACTGGAGGCTTTGGACAAAAATAATCCGTGTAGAGAGACTAGAGGAGCGCTCGAGACAAGAGTGACAGGGCGAAAGGGAGGCCTGGCCAGAGAGCTGCTGCTCATCAGGAAAGTTTGGTCCCCGTCATGATCTCGACCGACTAAAGGCAGCGGGGTGCGGGACGATGAGTGCCACAAGCAACTTTTTTTTCTCTCTCTCTTTCCTGTGGAGAAATAACCGAAAAAGCGTGGCGCACCTTCCTGCTTTCTCAGATAAGGATGCGGCACTGATTGAACAGCCATTGGATCCGTAGATTTCTACTCAATTGTGAATTGAGTAATTTGTGTGGTGCCTCCCAAGGCTCAAGACGACAGGTCCGCTTTCCTTGAGACAAACGGCAGGACATGCTCTAGATTGCCTAATTGCCTTCGTCTACTATGGGGTAGGAATTCAAATCCAGATCCTTTAGACAAGCTAGTCTAATATGCGCATTCTGTCAGATTTGCCAAACAGCTTCGAGATCGTGTTGACTTTTCAGCTGCAAGACGCCGTCGCATTTTTAATCGGACCGATAGCAGTTCCAGTTGCCATGTTTTTTACGATACTACTGTCACGAAACCCAGGTTTTGTTCCAACGGTGCAAAAGACGAACGGGGATTTGGTGCCAGGGCTGCCGTAGCTCTATGGTTCGCCTGCGCATCTTTCAAGCTGCTGCGTGAAATGCTTCCACAGAAAAACTTGGCAGGTGTCAAGTTTCGGGCAGTTGGCTGGCGCTGCTACCGTGTGGGTTGGGTTCACGCCTTTCTGGACAGTGTACCGTGGCAAGGTTACTCTGTACATGAATGCATACCACGTTTTTGGACCTGATCGTTGCAGCATCCCCGTACCGAATTAATCGGTTCTTCGCGCTTCAGTTTCCCATGTTTAGCGGTATTACCTTTCCTAACAACCAAATTATAGCAGGGAAGAGATAGATCGAGATTTTTCGAGGAGGGGATGAGGAATTGGCTTGTTTGAGAGAAAGAGAGATCGATGGGGAATGGAAGGCGAGTGGCCCAGGATTTACCAGGCGATGAAGAAGATCTTGCTCTTCTGGCAGTTGTCGACGGTGACGAAGTCGAAGTCGAAGACGGCGTAGCGGCAGTCGTCGCCGGGCAGCGCGGCCACGAGCTCCTCGTACCCTTCCCCGGGGCCGCCCACCTTGTCCACCAGCACGGCGCGCGACCGCTCGTCGATCTTGTACACCACGAAGCGGTGCACCTTCTTCCACTTCATCTCCATGAACCAGCGCTGGCACTCCTCCTTCACGTTCATCCCCTCCGTCGCCTGCAAACCACGCACGCACACACACAGAGCGTCGATCGTGAGCCATGGCTGCTCGATGGCAAGCGGCTGCGGCGCCGGCGCATGGCCGGAGCGCGGGGAGGGTTTTACCATCTTGTACGCCATCGCCATGGCTGCTGGGATGGACGCCCTGGTGAGGGAACGCTAGTGTGCTCTGCTTCGGTTTGGGTTTGGGTTCGGGTTCTCTTTGAGGAAACCCTCCCTCTCCTCTCTCTATCTCCCAGACTCTCAGTCTTCCCTGCTGCGGGTTCTTTTGACATTAAAATTAGGTGAGGGTGGGTCGACTTTATAAAAAGAGTGCGGCAACAAGCAGCCCAAAAATTCCCTTCATTCCTCTCCCTCTCATCTCAACGAATGGGGAAAAGGCAATAATGCTGCAATAGCCACATACTATTCGCTCCCTCCCCCCACACGCTTTTCTTGCGCCGTGTTACTTACAAGTAAATCTAGAATAATAAAAAAAGATTTTCAACATACTTACAACGATACTAGCTGTAGCAAAATGTTTTATACTTGTTTCACTTAAAATAGTACACACATACTTAAAAGTAGCGATATGTATAGCAAACATATCCTCAAGTCTTGACGCAAGTATTGAAAACTCTACTAAAGAGTAAGCGAATTTCCATCTCTATATCTTATATCGCAGTTCCACACTCTAAATATTGTCTACAGGCGATGGCCAACTTCTCTATCGATGATTTAGGTTTATAATTAAGGCTAAGGGTCGCATTAAGCTCGAACCTTAAAGTAATAGATGAATAACATCATTGCGAGACAAAAAATAAAAAGCCGCTAAACATTTTATATCAAGAAAAAAATGTTTTACATACTATTATCAAATAATGTGAAAGCGGTCATTTTATTGCCGGACTTAGGGTCTGTTGTTTCAGCTTTTTCTGATAAGCTTTTTTGAAAAAAAAAATCTGGTTCCGAGAAGAATCTGTTTGTGAGAATTACACGATGAGTAAGATAAAGAGGTTTATATGGTTTATGATTTACAAAGTGATAGATTCCTACTGTCATGACGATTCGGTCGATTGTATGTTTATGTTGATTTTGAACGATTTTCATTAAAATGATTCTCACAAAAACAGGCCGAAAAGCTGGGTGCTTGTTAGTCTACAATAGTTTTTGGTGGCTAAAAGCTAAAAAAGCTAAAACAAACGGGTACTTAGTGACAACATGCATATAGATAAGATGTTGAAGGTGGATTTATGTTAGAGCTATCTATAAGAAAAGAAATAGGAAAAATAGATGTCCTTAAGGAACTATTATGATTATCATCATGGTCGTCGTGACACACAAGAGGCATGACGATCTCCTAAGATCTGCACCGGTTATTACCAGACTTGCGACATTGGACACGGCTACTAGCCTAGCGCGCACGCGCCCTCACCTAGGATGTACGGACGGGCCCGGTCACCCTCGCCGAGTCTCGTCATGGCTCATGAGCCCTGCCCGTTGCAGTCCATCCTTTGCTTGCAAGGTAAGGGAGGAAGAGGGATGCGGCGGCCGCGGCCGTTTGCCAATCGGAGACGAGCACCACCGGCACGGTAGGCACCCACTGGCGAAAAGAAGGCAGAGAGAGAAAGCGCGCATATGCACGGCACCGCTGTGTGGGGCGGACGTGGGGGCCATGCCCTCCTTTTTCTTTTCTTTTTTCTTTCCAAACTTACTTTTGGTCCCGCTCCCCCTCATCCTCATATGCCTGAGCAGAGAAAGAGAACAGTCACGTTTTCGCATTCACGAGCGTGTCGGTGGTCGGTGGGACGGACGTGCAGACGTGCAGGGCAGCAGACAGGTGCGCGCGCGGCGGCAGCAGCAGATCGGATGTGTTTCCCCCCGGGCAGTTTTGTTGTGTCTTTCGCTTGACAGCGCGTGCGCGCGTGGAATTCTCGTTGTGACGAGGAAACTCGTTCGTGCAGGCGGGCGGCAGACCGTCTCTTTGACAATCTTGCGCGCCCTGGCTCTGCTGAATTTCAACGTCCACTTCTTTTCCTCGAGTGCGATAATGAGGATGAGAACGATGACTCGCTCGCTTGCTTGCTATGCAACGAGATGGTCGTACATGACAACGCACCAGATATATAATTGAGAACCTTGATGATGGGACGCTGCAAATTGCAATATGTTGCTCATCCAAAGAAAAACACAGCATTATGGGCGACTACATTGCGTAGCGTACTCGTGGCTGTAGCCGCGCCCTCGGGCATTGAGATTTGGCAGGTGTTTTAGCGTCTGGAGATTGCCCGAAGAATATTCGGGGGGTTTTTCCCCCTTCATGTAACGATAAGCACGATACACGTAGATCGGTCGCATCCATCCAATGCATGATGACCCTAGCGTAAATAGCCCAAATTGCGATAGGAATAGAGCTGCCCATAGACGTGCTCAAGCCTTCCACTACCGGAATCAACCTCTTCGCCGAGTGCCGGAAGCACTCGGCGAAGCCTTAAAAACACTCGGCAACGACACTCGGCAAAGAAGTCTCGACAAACAGTGCATCGGCAAAGACTTCTTTGCCGAGTACTTTTTCTTGGGCACTCGGCAAAGATCTTTGCCGAGTGTCAGGGTGCACTCGGCAAAGAAAAGCGACCGTTACGGCGCCGGTTGACGGAGACGGCGGCTTTGCCGAGTGTCAACGGTGACACTCGGCAACGAAGATATCTTTGCCGAGTGTCCTTCTGGCAGCACTCGACAAAGCCGCCTTCTTTGCCGAGTGCCACTTGGGACACTCGGCAAAGAGCCCGCCAGGGAGGGTCCCCATGTCAGGCTCTTTGCCGAGTGTACCAATTGGCACTCGGCAAAGACGACCTCTTTGCCGAGTGCCAGCGACATAACACTCGGCAAAGAACCTAAGCCGGTGCCCAGGTCTGTGCTCTTTGCCGAGTGTTATGACCCAGACACTTGGCAAAGAGCCTCTTTACCGAGTGTTACACTCGGCAAAGTGACCAGTATGTACCTTTTTTATTTGTTTTTTGTTTTCCATCCACACAAACAGAAGATATCACATATATATCACATATATACATCACAGATATCATCACAGACATAAATAGCCAACACAAACATAAAACCGTGACCACAAACATAAATATCCATCACAAACATAAGTGTTCAACACAAACATAAGTCTCAAACGTCGCAAGCTCTCACATAAGTATCAAACAGAAACATAAGTATTATACATAAGTTCTGAAGTCTAAAACAATGACTCATGGAGGTGGGCGGTTTGGCCGGGGTTGCGTTGGGCTGAACCCTTCCGGAGGGTTGTTGGATGCCGCCCCAGATTGGCCCTGCACAGAGAAGAGATAGCATGTGTTATACCAGATGCATTTCAAACATCTAACTACAAATTTGATACTCACAGGAGTGTGGAAGAGAGTAGGGTCAACTGGGGGGAACAATGGAGGTGGCAGAGCGATGCCCTGTGCGGCGCCAAGGCTCTGCATGTACTGGAACATCTCCGCCATCCTCTGATCAGCCGCCGCCCGCTCCGCCATTATCCTCGCCTCCATCTCTTCTAGTTGGGTCTGTAATATTACAAGCCAACGTTATAGTAACTCAAAGACTAGGTATATAACTAAAGGAAGGACGAGTTACAGAAGCACTAACCTCGAGTTGTTGTATGCGATGCTGTGAGCTGTCGTGCCGAGGTCGAATGGCTGGGCTCGAGCCCGTGCTCCTTGCTCTCACCTGAGATAGAGTGGGAGTGGAGGACGAGTCGATTGCCCCGTCGGCAATCCAGTACCGCCCATGTCTCTTGCCTCGTCCGACCCTCATGAGCACCTCGGGGTCGATAGGCTCGGTGCTCGGATCATAGTCTGGGCCATGGACCTCCTGCGCCATGGCGGTGTAGTCATGGAGGCGGCTGTAGACGGCGGGGTTGGTGTAGGCCTCGGGCCCGTCATCCGGGTTGTAGGTGACGTCGGACGTCGCCTTACCCTTATGGGCCATAGCATAGGCCGAGAAGGTGGAACAAGGCCTGCCACCATGTGACGCCGACTGCAACGAAAACCAACGAGATAGTTAGAAATAATATCTAACTTAGTGCTATATATCTAAATAAAAAAGGTGGCGTACCCATGCTTTGGCATATTGGCCCAGGCTCCGGCTGCCTTGGTGGTGCGAGGGGCCTTGCATCTGCAAACGCCGTTCCCGGCTAGCTGTGTGCACCTCGTCCCACTCAGCCGAACACCACCTATCCACCATCTGCTCCCAGCACAGAGGATGTGCGGCGCACCAATGTGGAATCACCTGCAAAGTAAACACATAAAGTGCATATCAAAAGATAAAATAAAATTCATGCATGGAGTACTGGTACCAAACATGCATGACTTTACCTGCAGGTACTGCTCCCTGGTCAACGACATGGTTCGGGCTTGAGGTTTGGTCACCTTCTCCCCAAGGACGGAGCCGTGGTAGGTGATGATGGCCTGGATGCGGGCCTCATAGTGCATGTCCACGACGAGCTTCTTACAGCACGTGGTGGCCACCACATCCGCCCTAGCCTCGTATCCAGCATCGCATCTGAAGAAATCCTGCATACAAAAACGATGTATCCATACATTATTTCAAGAATTTGCAACGAATGCGACATATTTTATATTATACTAAGACTTACCCACAGCTCTTGCTTCACCCGCTCCGCCTTGTTATTGAATTCCCTGCCGTCCCGGTCTACTGCATCGGGGGCGACAGCGTAGTGGTCGAAGGTGAAGGCTGGGCCCATCACTCCGGCGTACTCCACAAGTCCAGGGAAGTGTTCCCTGCACAGCAGGCCGAGGATGTTGTTGGGGGGGCGACGATGACCCCCAGCATAATCCAAAACCGTCCAAGACCTGTCCAAGTGATAAATAAAAAGTATTAGTTTATATTATGATTTTGAACACATAATATGAACAAGAATGAAGAACATAAAGTTACATACCTCTCCCCTTCCGGCCGAATCAACGGTCGTCTGTCCCGAAGTATGGGACGCGGCGGGAGACTCGCGGGGCCTCGCAGGTAGATGCTCCTCGAACTAGAGCCGCCTGAACCTGAGGCGTCCTGCTGCTGGTCGTCGTCGTCCTGCTGCTGGTCGTCGTCGTCGTCCTGAGGCGCCGCCTGCTGCTGCGCTGCCTGCTCTGCCTCGTGCTGCTGCGCTGCCTGCTCTGCATCGTCCGCCGTCCTACTCCTCCTCCCCCTCCTCCTTAGGAAACCGCCCACCATATTTGTTCAACAACCTGCAATTAAGAGTAAACAAATAAGCACATATAAAAAGATGTATTTAAAAACAAGTGCGAAATAAAAAGTCATATAGCATTACATCGATTAAAAATAATCTTCATATGTGTCGGGGTTAGCCGGATCATAACTCTCATCATCACTATCAAGCATTTCAATCTCAACACCATCGGAAGACGCAACCTCATCATTGCCTTCAAGGATTACTAAGTCATTATCATTTTGCACCTCATCATCCTCCTCATCAATAACCATTTCAATATCTACGTCCATTCCGATAGCTTCAGTTAAGTCTATCTCAAATCGCCCTTCTAGCCCATCTTCTTGGAAGAACTCTCC
This sequence comes from Zea mays, assembly GCF_902167145.1. NCBI lineage: Eukaryota > Viridiplantae > Streptophyta > Magnoliopsida > Poales > Poaceae > Zea > Zea mays. The sequence goes on from NC_050096.1 coordinate 32,848,123, forward strand.
ATCATATGTGTCCGGGTCTAAGTTGTAATCTTCATCGTTAGGAACAGGTAACCTCCCATGCGGCGATACCTTATACACAACATCCCAACCCTTAAGATGTTCTTTCGTTTGACACGCATATGGGAGATAATACACTTGTGTGGCCTGTTGGGCCACGATATAGACATCGTCTCCTGCTAAGGTGGAATCTTGTCGAATTTCGACTATCCCAAGATTAGAATGTGTCCGTCTCGTCACTTGAGGGTCAAACCAATGACATTTGAATATCACTGGAGTAAGAGGTTTGGAACCATAAAAATTGAGCTCATATATTTCTTCAATTCGTCCAAAATAATCGACATTGTCAAGGCCCGGCGTAAAGACTCCAGAACACGTTGTTTTCCGATTGGGCCGACTTTGGTCGTAGTGTGTTGTGCGAAAACGGTATCCATTGACGTCATACCCAGAATATTTCTTGACCCTATAAGCAAAGCCGTTGGCTACTTGTCTCAACTCGGCACTCATAGACGGATCTCTTTGGCCCTGCAAGTATTCGCAAGTTAAAAGACGCTAAATTGAGTTCAAAGACGTATCTCTTTTACAAACTAAGCACGTACCTTACGTTTGAACCAGGAAATGAAATCGGGCAACCCATTTCTCGCACCCTTTCTAAGAAGAGCGTCATATTCCTGTGGAGTGGGGTCCCTTGATCGACGCCAGAATTCATGAAGAAATTGTTCCATGTATGGCGTCACCTCTTCAAGGTTGGTCAATACGTATAGCATGATATGTCGCCACTCTTCATGTGTCAGGGTCTTCGTGGTTGAGCCACTTGCGCTTCCGAGTTGGCCTCGAAATATGCTAAGGTTCGATTCATTGTCGCCATCATTGTAACGAGGGGGTGGATTATGCACGCTCGGCAGTTTGTCACCATAATAAGTTGTTGTGAAGTTTGAGACCTCCTCTAGAATGTATGCCTCTGCAATGGAAGCCTCGATTTTGCATTTATTTCTACATTTCTTTCGAATAGTCTTTAGACATCTCTCGATTGGATAGCACCAACGTCCCTGCACGGGGCCCCCCATTCGTGCCTCATAGGGGAGATGAAGAATCAAATGCTGCATTGGATTGAAGAAGCCGGGTGGAAATATCTTCTCAAGCTTACACAGTAACACGGGGGCCAATCTTTCCAAGTCTGCAACCACGGTCCGAGATAACTCTTTTGCACAAAGCTGATGGAAGAAATAGCTCAACTCTGAAAGCGTTAGCCAGACATGCTCAGGGACATAGCCTCGAACCATCGCAGGAAGAATCCGTTCAATCCATATGTGGAAGTCATGACTCTTCATCCCTAAGACTCGCATAGTAGATAAGTTCACCCCCTACTCAGGTTAGCTGCATACCCATCAGGGAACATCAACATCTTGATCCACTGAAGTACTTCCTTCCTCTGGGCCCTGCTTAGGACGAAATCGGCCTTAGGCCTTCTCCATGTCTTTCCGCCACTTGGCGGCTTCATCTCTAGTTTTGGTCTATCACATAACGCTGCCAGATCCACTCTTGCCTTCACATTATCCTTTGACTTATCAGGAATGTCCATAATTGTTGCCCACAGTGCCTCGGCAACATTTTTTTCAGTGTGCATCACGTCAATGTTGTGTGGAAGGAGCAGGTCGTCATAATAGGGGAGCCGAGTCAAGCCAGACTTATGTGTCCACATATGCTGCTCACCATATCCCACAAAACCACCTTCTGTATTGGCCACGAGCCCATCTATCTGTTGACGAATTTCGGCACCAGTCATCGTTGCAGGTGGGCGGTCTGTCACTACGACACCTTTCGTAAAGTTCTTGATGTCTAGGCGGAATGGATGGTCAGCAGGAAGAAATTGTCGATGTTTATCGAAGGACGAATATTTGCTACCCTTTTTCAACCAAATGAACCTGAGAGCTTCCTTGCAAACTGGGCATGGGTACTTACCGTGAACACACCAGGCACAGAATAGCCCATAGGCCGGTAAGTCATGCATGGAGTACTGGTACCAAACATGCATTCTGAAGTTTGTCTTCGTAGCTCGGTCAAACGTCCATACCCCTTCCTCCCAGGCACGTACCAATTCATCGATCAAAGGCTCCATGTACACGCCCATTTTGTTCCCCGGGTGTCCGGGAATTATCAACGACACGAATATATTCTGCCTTTGAAAGCACACACCAGGGGGGAGATTGATTGGGATAACAAACACGGGCCAACATGTGTACGGGGCAGCGCTCATTCCATAGGGATTGAACCTATCTGTGGCCAACGCAACACGTACATTACGAGCCTCTTCGACTTTCTCACGGTGAATGTCATCAAAGTGTTTCCATGCTTCACCATCTGATGCGTGCACCATCTTGTCAGGACTGTATCGTTTTCCATTTTTGTGCCATGTCATCTGTTTCGCGGATTCCTCTGTCATGTAAAGACGCTGGATCCTCGGTATGAACGGAAGGTGTCGTAGATTGTCAAGGGGATGTCGAGCTGCCTCTTCTGTCCATCACCAGAGTCTACCTCCATAAACCTAGACAAATTACACTTGGGACAGTACTTTGCCTCCGCGTATTCTTTCCTAAATAGCACGTAGCCCTTCGGACAAGCATGAATCTGCTCATACGTCATCTTGAGTGCACGAAGTAGTTTTTGTGCCTCGTACATGCTCTTTGGCATAACGTGATCATCCGGAAGCAGACTCCCAATAACCGTCAACAAGCCATCGAATGCGTCTCTACTCATGCTGTACTGCGACTTCAACGCCATTACACGCCCAATGGCATCCAGTTGAGAAACCTTTGTCTGGCCGTGAAGGGGTTTCTGTGCCGCGTCGGACATGTCGTAGAACGCCTTTGCAATCGGCTCTGGCTCGTCATCCATACATCCTCCCGTGTACTGTGCCTCCTGATAGTCGTTCAACATATCTGCTACCCCCGCATCCGCGTCATAATCCTCGACACGTTGTCTCAACACCTCCTCTCTCGTACGATGCGCTTCACCATGAAATATCCACCGAGTATAGCCCGGCGTAAATCCATTCTTCCAAATATGTTCTACCATGACCTTCTTTGGTTTTCTTTTCCGATTGTCACATTTGCCGCACGGGCATGGGACTAGCTTCGCCCCTTTAGCAGCTTCGCCATATGCTCGTTCCACGAAATCATCGGTCTTTCTAATCCATTCAGTGGTGACATCGTTCCTTCCTCTACGGCTCATGACCTTCTTTGGTTTTCTTTTCCGATTGTCACATTTGCCGCACGGGCATGGGACTAGCTTCGCCCCTTTAGCAGCTTCGCCATATGCTCGTTCCACGAAATCATCGGTCTTTCTAATCCATTCAGTGGTGACATCGTTCCTTCCTCTACGGCCCGTGTACATCCACTCACGGTCCTCCATCCTATATATAACATATATAACCGACTATAGTTTAATATAACATGTAAAAAATTCGGCAGCACCTCCCCTATACGGGGATGTTTACATAACCTGCAAATAAAACTAGCAGCACGATGGCCGACATCCACAAAATATATACTGCAAATTTAATTTACATCCTATCATTATTTACATCCTATAAATAAACATGCACAGATTTACATAATTTACATTATTTACACCCTATCATTCATAAATTTACATGATTTCATTATTTACATCCTACATCTAATCAATAATAAATACAAAGTGACACGTAATAAATACAAAAATAAATCATAAACAAATTCATACCTAATGGAGAGGCGGCGCCGTGGCGGTGGTGGTGGCCGCGCGGGTGGTGGTGGTCGCGTGGGGGCGGCGGTTGGGCCGCGAGGGACGGGGCGGTCCCGGCAGCGGTGGTGGCCGGACGGGGAGGCGGCGCCGTCGCCGGACGGGGAGGCGCGACGGCTGCGGCAACGGGCGCGGGGAGGCCGGGCGGCGGTGGCCGGCCGCAGGGAGGCGCGGCGCAGCGGCAACGGGCGCGGGGAGGCACAGCGCAGCGGCAACGGGCGCGGTGGCCGGCGGCGGGATTGTGTGTTGAGTGAGAGTGAAAGAGGAGAAGGAGAAGCTGCTGACGGTAAATTGTCGCTTCTTTGCCGAGTGCCCGCGATCCGGCACTCGGCAAAGATTTTTTTAAAATTGTAAAATATTCTTTGCCGAGTGCCAGATCGGCGACACTCGGCAAAGAGTTCTTTGCCGAGTGTCCCGGTTGCGGCACTCGGCAAAGATTCTTTACTACCTCTTTGCCGAGTGTCACACATCGAGCACTCGGCAAAGGACTCTTTGCCGAGTGTCATCTCTAGACACTCGGCAAAGTATATTTTTATTTTTTTGATTTTGTCTCCCAAACTTTTTGTGGTATGTTCCTACACTATGTAGACCTACATGTATCATTTGTGGACAATTATAACATAGTTTCCATAGTTAGTAGATTTAGTTCGTTTATTTGAATTTCTTCGGAAAATTCAAATTTGAACTGCAGGTCACTCGAAACTTGGAAAACCGTGCATGAAAAAATGATATTCATGTTACTTAGCATAAGTTACGACCGATTGCAGAAGCGTACCAGAAACTTCGAACAACATGCTCACTAAACATGGTCGTGAACTTGGCATCCACATGTTTAAAAATTGTATAAAACACAAACAAAGTCAGAAAATCATGAAACTTGTCCACGTGTCATGATATCATATGTACAGGCTGTGATAAAAATTTTAGAATGTTTGGAGAAAGTTGTGAGACACTATGCGTAGAAACCTAAGAGATCCACATGAAATCTAAGAGTTATTTCATGTGGATCTCTTAGGTTTCTACACATAGTGTCTCACAACTTTCTCCAAACATTCTAAAATTTTTATCACAGCCTGTACATATGATATCATGACACGTGGACAAGTTTCATGATTTTCTGACTTTGTTTGTGTTTTATACAATTTTTAAACATGTGGATGCCAAGTTCACGACCATGTTTAGTGAGCATGTTGCTAGAAGTTTCCGGTACGCTTCTGCAATCGGTCGTAACTTATGCTAAGTAACATGAATATCATTTTTTCATGCACGGTTTTCCAAGTTTCGAGTGACCTGCAGTTCAAATTTGAATTTTCCGAAGAAATTCAAATAAACGAACTAAATCTACTAACTATGGAAACTATGTTATAATTGTCCACAAATGATACATGTAGGTCTACATAGTGTAGGAACATACCACAAAAAGTTTGGGAGAAAATAAAAAAAATGAAAATACACTTTGCCGAGTGTCTGGAATTCTTTGCCGAGTGTCTACTACGTGACACTCAGCAAAGAAGCCTCTTTGTCGAGTGCCAGCCGTTGGCTCTCGGCAAATACTGACGGCCGTCAGCACTGCGACGGCCGCTGACGGCCCTTGGCCGAGAGCCCCGTTTGCCGAGTGTGTGACACTCGGCAAACTTGTCTTTGCCGAGTGCTCCTCTATGCCGAGTGTTCAGCACTCGGTAAAGGGGTTCTTTGCCGAGAGCCTAACTTTACCGAGTGCGGCACTCGGCAAAGCCGTCTTTGCCGAGTGCCCGACAAAAGGCACTCGGCAAAGAATACGACACTCGGCAAAGCCTCAGATTCCGGTAGTGTTCAGACACTGACGGTCGAGGCTGTGCAATCATAATAAACCGTGCAGAAAAGGGGGTCATTAGCCCTCCGATGTAGGTTAGTAGACAGCCCTCCAGTGTCTGCTCGGTGCCTCCGTTGATGACTTGATGTTACACAAGCGGAATGGTAAGAAAAGAAGAGCACGCTCGACAGTCGACACACAGAGATCGAGTGATAGTAAAAGTCTACGTTTACCTGCATAATAGACATTGCTATATGACCATAGACTTAATTTATATAAACGTAGGCTTTTTATAAGTTAAAGCTAGCAAATGTATTCGTGCGTTACTACAGAACATACATATTGCTATATATAGGACCACCTGAAACACAGTTAATTTATGGCTTCATAATTTATATAATAGAATGTCCTTTGTTCCAATTATATGTTGAAGAATCGGACTCTGTATCATTGCTTGTCACGTCTCTCAACCAGACTTCATATCTGGTACTTCATCCGTTTCGTTTTAGTTGTCGCTGGATAGTGTAAAATTAAACTATCCAGCGACAACTAAAAAGAAACGGAGGAAGTAGTTATCCTATAAACCCGGATCAAGAGTCTGTGTCATATACAAGAGTACAAGACAGATTAAAAAGTAAAAAAAGAGGCAGTTTTTTTCCACGAACTTGTCGAGGATCAGTGGCGAAGCTAGAGTGAACCAGAGGAGAGTGCACATCTCTTGAGGGTGTATAGTAATAATTTATGGGTGGTGCATATATGGTGAAAAATTGACCCAAATCACTAGTTTTACGAATTTTCGTGGGTGCATATGCATCCACTACTCCCTTTCTAGCTTCGCCCTTGCCGAGGATGCATATTATATATTATATTATCGATATAGATATATAACAAATACATAATATATATATACTAGGTCAGTGCCCGTGCGTTGCCACGGAAGTGAAAAAATAGTATGATACATATATACGGACGGCAAATATTATTATAATAGGTATGTGCTCGTAAGTTAAATTAGTATAAAATATAGATACGAAACGACAAACATCACTATGATATGTAAAATCTAGGTCGTTGTGTGATGTTTTCCATATGGCATAACAATATAGTTACATGGCAAAATGAGTTTTCGATCAATCCTCTAAAATAAAATGAAGTTATATTCCAAAAAGACACTACAATGGCTAATTTACTGAACATATAATCGGGTTAAGTGTACAAAACCTCGAACCAGACACCACTCTCTCAGAGATCAATCGAAGTTCTCAATCTTGATTGGAGTAATATCGTCTGCCACCTTAAATTACCAAACTAATATTGCAAAGAACATATGTTGCTCCAATGTGAATTTGATGTTCTTGGCCTGTTCAAAATCAAGGGAGAAGTCACAAATCCATGCAGGTTGACGGTAGGAATAGCAACAGATCAGATTAGAATCGAGTATGTTTCATACCCACCCACAACCATACTCATTCATACCCACTCGTGGCTGTACCCATGGATAAAAATTTATACCCGTGCTCGTACTCGTCGGGTATCGAATACCCACAGGTACATATATCAAAAAGCTTAACAGCAATGGTAATCATGTAATACAAGCAACTAAGTTCACAAAGCAGCAATTGTAATACATACGATACAAAAGGAGTAGTTCTACTCATCGCTGAAAACTGAAATGGACGTGAGGAAATGACTTGAACGTGTGCAGCAATCATAACAAGCAACTTTAGTTCACAAAAATTCCAGAAATTGCAACTGAGTTGACACCACACAGTAATAGTCTAATTAAGAATACAGGCATACAACCAAGCGCCCAAGCCAACACGACAATAGTACCCATGACTTCACTTGCGAACAGTAACAGGCGAATAGGAAGTACCCCAGTACCCCACACAGACAAGAACATGCGAACAGGAACAAACAACACCCATGACTAATACAGAGCCAACAGGTTAAGGCAGCACCAAACAACAAGGCGCTAGCAACACTTCACTTGCACAAGCGCCAGCAACACTTCACTTGCACAACAGCTTCACACTTAAATACTTGATCTTGTCACTTGATAGACAACACCACACACCACTTGGCCACCAGACAACAAAGCAAAGAAATTAAGAAAATATAAGTATTTAGTAGTTAATCAAAGTAAAGAAAATGATACTAAAAATCATTATTACCTTGGTTCGACATCAAGCCATCAACTTCAAAACTATCAACTTATCAACAATCTGGTTCATCCTAAAAAATAGTGAAATATAAGTATTCAGTCAAAGGAATGGAAATGAATGCTAAAAAATTCACTATTACCATTTGTTCCTCCTCATCCTCCAAAATTCAAACATATAGGTATATGCCCGTGCGTTGCTACGAAATTAATATGATAAAATATATTGATATGCAAAAGCACTAATTGTTATTCTATAGTCTTATTAGCATGTTAAGGATGTTTTCATCGAGAGGTGATTCATTATCAACCTCTGCATGCTCGTCAACTTGTACTTCGTTTTTCTCCTTCGAAGAATCCATTTTGGCACCATTGTAATATTGAATTCCTACGTTAATGAATTTGTTACAATAAAAGCAATATTTTTTTGAACTATTGTGAATACATGATGAAACATTAAAAGAACTGATAAGAATTTGGTATTGCACACATAGAAGACACCAATTCCCTAAGCGGCACAAAATTATTGCTGCCTTTCTGATTATATGTTCAAACTGTGGATAAACCAGCATACACATATACCTGTCATATACAAGGGTACAGAATGAGTCAAGAAGCCACCTGCAGCAACCACCCAGCGGCTATGTAGCCGAAGCAGCATTAATCTGGCACTGTCAGGAGTGTCATAAGTTGCACCATTAGCATTCTTCACTGGCGCAAATTCCTCCTCACGCAAAACCTGTAAGTTTAGGTAAAATATTTTCAAGCGATAACTACTACACGCTTTCAGAAATGAGATGAAGAACAAAACGGCTTTATTTTGAGCAATAATTCATAGGAAATCAAACCTCAAAAAGAGCTGTTGAAGGAGAATAGTTGAATACATCAAATATAAATTATTCAAGCTTTAATCCTGATGTGTACCCATGGACTGAAGGAATTCTCTTCTCGGCTAGATGGTAACTGTGCATAAATGATGGACAAAATTGTAAGCCAATATTCTATTATTAATTATTAGTTTAAGATCAATAGAAGTTATAGGTCCTCTAGAAAAAAATGCAGCAATTACATTATATATTAAATAAAGGGTTAAATGCAACATGAATGGATAAAGTGCAAGAATAAGGAAAGAAAAAAAATACTCACATGCTATCCTTTTCAAGACTGTTTGTCACTTGGTTCAGAAAATCCAAAGTGAACATATGCAAGCAGACCTATGACACAAAAGAAATACACAATTGTTAATGCCTATATAGGGGGGGAGGCAGGTGTAGGAATTATACATTGCTCCAGCAATAACGAAGGCGGCCAGTAGTTTGATTGATTTCAGTTGTCATAGCTGCATCCATTTCACTGTATTCAACTACAGAGAGGGGTCCACCCTTTCCACGCTGAACAAATACTCCAACTTTCTCTTGTGGATATGCCTGAACAGCACAGAACATAATGTAAACACTCTTGAGACACATAGTTCAATAAAAAACTGCCAATCTATTAGTATGGGAAATCTATGGCCCTACCTTCCTGACAACCTTAGCAGCAGCAGATACACCTCTGTCAATGAAGTATCCTAGGAATGTTGGATCTGCAACACGGACCTGTATCAAATAAATTAAATATTTAATGACGACAAAAAAAGGAAGGCTCCATGAAATGAACAGCATAAAGAACGTATTTACCAATACATTATCAACTCCATAGCAATCTACATAGTTAACACCTTTTGCAGCCATATCATCGAGCAACCTTTTAGATTTTAGAGCTGGGTACAACCAAAGAAAAAAACAAGCAGAAAGTCATGACTAACATTAATAGCATACATTTATAATTTACCGCATCATAATTTAGAGATTACCAGCATATACTCCGCCATTGCCATCGGGAGCCTTTGCTACCTGGTTTTCAGCATAATGTTAGAAAAGAAATATGGCATTACTACAGAGATCCACAATCTGGAATCGATGCTAGCTCAAACCATTCAGTGTAATGGATTATGCCATAACATTACACTCTAAATTAATTTCTCTTAAATAAACAGAAGCAAGAAGTACCTTATATGGTGTCTCCATAATAAATCTTCCATCATGACATACACATGGAATAGTACCATGTTGGAAAAATGTCACCTGCGAAGACAAGAATAAAAGTAAAGCTCAAAATGGAAAGACCATGCATAATGCTCATATTTAATTCTCCGTGCTCTACTGTCTTGGGTATAACTCTCAGCACACACCTAGTCCTATATATCAACCCTTCTAAGCATGCTATTAAGATCTCATGCTGCTAATATTTTTATCTACTCTTGATGCACAAATATGTGTAAAACCAAAATTGTCAATATTCTGAACCATTCTGGGATTACATTAAAAGAAAAGAGCAGCAATCCTCGAATCAATGACAAGAAACAGGATTTTGCAGCTAAGCCTACCTCCACTTCACCGAAGAGAAGAAAGGTTTTGAAGACATCCATAGATGAGAGGGGAAGGGAAGGTAGTTTTACTGAACTCTATAAAAGACACTGGGCATATCCAGTAGGGTGCAGGCCTAGAATGAACTGCAGGTGCTGGTGGTCGACATTCTTTCATAACTTCCTCCTTCTGATTAAGTGCAGGCTCTGCCACCTGGCACTCGGGCTGCGGCGAAGCATCTATAGACAAAGAAAGAAAAGCAGTTCAAACACATGATTCAGATCACACCAACGAAACAATTTCAAAGATGTTACACTTCTTCACACCATAGTGATGTTCGTCGAGAAGCCGTCGTTGAGAAGCCTATCAGCGAATAAACCACTGTAACTTACAGAGCTTTGCATTTATTTTCTTTTTACAAATAAATCATACATGTATATGTAAGCCATTCACATGTAAGAAGTGTTGTAATCTGTTCACATGTAAACAGAGGTAGTAAGAAAAATTGATTAATCTCACTCAAAACTGTGATCTAAAAAGATCATGCTGCTGCAAGTACACAACCAGCTTTTGTAAGACACACAACAAACATTTAGGAAGATGAATAAACATATTTATCCTTTCTCCGACTCAGTCTTTTGGTGGCACCGAACATCCTCAAGAATTTTTTGTATTCCATTTTTTTGTAGGCCATATACTCCGAGTACGAGGAAACCCCTAAAAGATGAATCAATCCAGTGATTCTGCAATTGGCGCCCCAAAATCTTAGCATCGCCTGAACCCTAATCCTAGCTATTACTGACGCTAAACCTGCCATCCAAACCACAATACACAGTCAGCTGTCAGCTGTCAGCCAGTCCCCCCACCCACCCAACGAATCATCGATCACCATTCCCGCCTCCACCAAACAGGTGTGCATCAACCATCAGGAAACCCATCAACGAACCATAAAATACACGATGAAGACCCAGAAATTTACCCAAAAATTGGAATGAGAAAACCCCAACGCAACCTGTACAGGAGCGGTAAACGCGCCCGCGGTTGATCCCAGCGAACCGGGCAGGAGGTGGAGTCACACCTCCCGGAGGGGCTGGGGAGTAGTGTCGGCTTCGAGAATGCGACGCCGACCCCGAGGTCCCGGATCCGGTCGGCCAGGGGCATGAAGCGATCGGGCGGCACGGCGGGGCGGAACGCTGGCTGCTCCTGCAGGAACCGCCGGAGCCCGAACGTCGTCGGCGCTCAACCGCACGGCGGCAAGGAGGAGGAGCGGAGCAGTGGCCCGGGGTTTAGGGATTTGATTTGGGAGGAGGATCGATCTCGACCCATGGAGGGGGGAGGCGGGGCAGCGGCGGCTCACGCGGGGTGGGGGAGGGGGACGAACGTGGGCGTGGGCGTGTGGACGGTGTAGATTTACCGAAGCGAGCGGACGGTACAGATTCATCGAAGGCAGAACCAGGGGAGGCAGCCTACCCCTTACAACATTAATAGTAGTAAAGATTATCTGACACTGGACTTTCCGAGTAATATCCTCTTACTGGATAGGTTCATGCATTCTCTGTTTGTGATGACCCTGAATACTTCTATGACTATGTCCAAGGCCTGATTGATGGACTTAATTCTGGTTTGGATTCACGTGATATAGTTAGCATCGAAAATGTAAGTGCACTTCAGAATTTTCATTATTTATAGTAAATCATTTTGGTGTGCTAACTCCAAAAGGTTCATCTGCAGTGCCTTGTCTCAACTTGTTTTTACATATATTAACTACATTTCATAATGAAAAATTGTGAACAGTACATTAGCATTTGGCATTCTCTTCAACTTCTCCTTGACAGGCTAAGGGGTTAGGCTATGCCATGAACACAGCCGAGGAGCTTAAGTTTGTCAAAGACATAGCTGCATCAACAGGCATTGTCCTTGATCCAGTCTACAGGTGCAACTATGTCTGAATCAATGAAATAGATTTGGCACGTGGATCTATGTTTTGGTCTTTGTTAGTCATAAACTGAAAAAATGCATGCTTCATTTTAATGCAGTGGGAAGGCGGTTTATGGATTGCTAAAAGACATGGCTGGCAATCCAGCCAAATGGAAAGGTCGAAAAGTTCTATTTATCCACACAGGTGGTCTTCTTGGGTTGTATGATAAGGCTGACCAGTTGTCATCTTTGGCTGGGAGCTGGCGCAGAATGGATCTTGAAGATTCTGTTCCACGCAAAGATGGCACTGGTAAGATGTTCTGATCAGTATGGTCCATGTGATTCCATGATGGATCATTCTTGCAAACATTGTATCCATTACAGAGTTATTACTCTTACATTTGTGCAAGAAAATGCAGAATAGATGGTTGATGGTTCACATTGTATAGAGCACTGATGCAATTTAAGAATAAAGCACATCTTTTTTGCCATTTGGAAATAAATATTTTTTATGTGGAGGTTTGTGTGTCATTTCTGCCAAATAGCTTTATTCTATAAAAACCTGCCTGTCAGTAGGTCTTTAGGGCCCTCAACAAAGCAGCTACCAAGTGCCAACCTGTAGGGTCCCCTAATTTCTTGACTTCCAGTTAAGAACCAAAATAACTTGTACAGTAGGGGAAGCCTTGTCATGCACATAGATAAAAGCAGACTCACCAGTGACATAGTCATATATATAGTATGTAGAAATTTTCTTACATAATTTCACAAAGAAAAGCATAAATATATGTAGATAAGATTTAATAGATGAAATTCACAGATATCACAACTGGACAACAGATGTCAAGTAATAACACCGAAGCTAATTACCAGAGCTAACACTGACACACCATCCTCACAAACGACATCAACCCAGCTGTACTAAGTCGATAATCATAGCAACTTTAGAAAGGAAGCACAAATAAGATTAGTTGACACATGAATAAGGGAAGTATGAACAGACCACTTTGCGAAGCGCGCCCCCTGCTTATAGTACTCAGCACACCTTGAAGCCAAACCATCAAGACCTTGGCACCATGATTCATTGTTGGATCCAGGCAATGGAACCAAACCCTGATTCATGAAACCAAAGCAATCAGGCAGTGAGAATCATAATGATAGAAGCAATTTGTGGGCTAACATGATGTTATAAGATCATGGCATGCATACCTTGTCAACCTTGATGCCAGGCATGATATTCTGATCCTTCAAGCAGTCAACAAACTTCTTGCCATCTGTAGTTGATTTATAAAGGGTCTCCTCGAAAAGAATAGCACCAGAAATATATTCGCCAAGACCAACAGTTGTCAGCAAAAGCTGCCTGTAAGCCTGGCGGTTCACTTCTGTGTTGTCCAAACCAATAGATGATAACCTCTTTCCACATGTTGCATTTGACTCATCAATTGCCAGAATACCACGCCCAGGGGAAGCAACAGATTTCTGTCGACGAAAGTTACAACCATTAGATTAGCATTCACAAAAACCAACAGAAAAATGCATCACATTGAAGAAAGAAGAAATAGTGGAAAAGGAGAATGACTTCAAACTTAGAAGAACATATTACCATACCCAGGTTCAACCAATCAAACAATGACGAGTGTCAGTTCCAATAGCTGAACACATAACTCAAAATATGGTTCACATGCTTGCACCAACTTACTATCAACAAACACAAATAAAGAAGCATTACAGTTAATATCGCATAAGCTCTAACATATCCACAGTATACAGAGAAGGTACCAAATTCACGCTTTAGCACTTCTTGTAAAGTTTGCACATGGTAGATCCTTGCATTGAAAAATTAATCAGAAATTAGATGCAGAGAATCACACATCAGTATTTTGGTAACCGGTAACCCTAGCAGTTTCATATTGTATTGCCCTTAAACAGTTAAACCAATTTGGTAACAGTTAACCCTAGCAGTTTCATATTGTTTTTAGATCAACATTCCTGTGAAGTCCATGCTAATAAGAATGAGGCAGACTATATTTTTAAGTGCCTGCCCAAAGGCAGATAGATAACCAAGATAGTCATAAATCATATTAATAAATTAGTAGCCATAACTGGATCACAAAATAAGCAATAAGAGAAAGTAGGTGCATTGCTGTTCGTATTCAGTTCACCAAAACTAACACCCATCAATAAGCACACTATTCACATGAGTACTATTAAGACTCTAGGAGTGACCAGAAACAATGAAGTTAGAGTGAACATGGTCAATTAACTCAATTCAATTCAAGTATTCTATATTTCTGATTTTGCATGGGATAATTTCTAATGTGCAAGCAATAGGATAATTTCTAATGTGCAAGCAATAGGATAATTTCAATCTGATCCTATTCAAAATAAATGTAGCAGTGTAAATAAGCACAAAACATGATGTTACCTCTTCGAAAGATTATTTAACAGCCATCGGGTTGAACTCAGTGTCTTTCTTCTTTAGCTCTAGGGTGATATTCTTCTCTATCTTTAGGAAATCTGACTGTAGAGTTGATTAAAATACTAACAAAAATCTAATGTGCAAGCAATAGGATAATTTCAATCTGATCCTATTCAAAATAAATGTAGGAGTGTAAATAAGCACAAAACAAGGAGTTACCTCTTCGAAAGATTATTGAACAGCCATCGGGCTTAACTCAGTGTCTTTCTTCTTTAGCTCTAGGGTGATATTCTTCTCTATCTTCAGGAAATCTGTGATTTTGACCTTCTTGGGTGAAGTAGCCCGATTCTTCTCCTCTGTTTGGGAAGCCTGCCATTTAGCCTTGGTCGGTGAGGGTGACCCCTTCTTCCCATCGGTGTGCCAGACAACATACTCCTGGGAAACAACAAGATATAGATAGATATATCTTAGAAACTGATTAATATGTTAATTGTCAAGTGAGTAGAGACACGGTAAATAGTAGTAGAGATTTTGTTGTAAGTTCATCCACTTCGTTCAATTTCTTGCAGTGGTGGCCTTGCTGCTCCCAGATCCCATTGAATTTGATTAAGTGTTGTTAAATGTTTTATTTGGTTTTTAAGTGCGCTTATTTTGGTATTTGCAACTCATTGTAGGCCTGGAATGAATAGATGCAAAATAACTGAATACGAGATCACAAGAGCCCTTCAGGCACTTTATATGTTTCCTGCACCTGGAAATAACAGGATGGTGGCCATGATAATTCTATGACAGGCATAGGCACATCTATTGCTCCAACACTTCATGGAAATATACAGTCTATCATTTCACTGGTTTTAGAGGATTCATCTTTAGATGTGTTGAATATTAGCCCCCATTCATATGAAGAGATGGATTACAGGTGGCGGATGAGGGAGAATCCACAGTCAGAGTTTGGGGATTATGAAGGGGATATGAGTACAGTGGGTGCAAATTGCTGATCTACTTACTGAAGGTTCTAGAGCGGGAGCTTCTTCTTGCAAGAGTCCAGGACGTCCCAGAGCTTCTTCACCCCATCACCGCTGCTACAAGTGGAGGTCGCTTGAGCCGGGAAGACAAGAAGGGCGCAGCGGGAGGGATGGCATGAGAGGGAGGATAGGGTCACATCGGCAGGCCCAGCGACTCGAGGCACTCGATCCACGACAGTAGCTTGTCCTCCAAGGCTTATTTAGTGCCACAATTTTACATATAATAACTTGGATAAAGAGTGCATAACATTACCTCCCAAATTTCTTGTTGGCCACATATTAGATAGTCAAGTTCTTGAGGTGAAAATATGAGGATGGATGACATGCCAAACACCTATGAAAACATTAAAATACACAAGAATTATTGGAGTTAACTGAACAAAACAAAATCAGAACAAGTGGAACTAATATAGATTGTATTAAAGCAATGCCAATGAGGTTGTACCTAATTAAACCCTGATCTAAATGCCTCAACCTGTCACTTTATCCCTGCCTAAACTGTAGCATCCACTACCAAAGTAATATATGCTTCTAAATTATAAATATTGACCTGCAAATGATACTAATAGATTAAAAAATACAAAATGAAATCATCAAGATAAATACACGCTAATATGGAACTTCATCACTTATAATTGTGCCTCCTTCACCCTCTTTAAGCACATAATCAGGATAACCTGGAAACACAAATCTTCAATACAAGTGTCACGGAAACACAAATCTGCAACTTATAGCTAGTTGACAGATAATACAGACTTCGTAGTATTCTGGAAAGTACAAAATTAATAAACCCACCAATTTCTGCCTTAATCCATTTGTATCCTGGAATCAGCATCAGAATAGCGATTAGCAAACCCAACCGCGCCTCTGCTACCCTAGCAAGCATTCTAGATCAGAAGTGCATCAAGAAAACAAAATATGACCACAACAAATATCAGCAAAATTGATCTCAGTATTTATTATTCTAGTTTCTACGGGTGTCCCTTCCTCCTGTCCACGTCCATCGCCATAGCGACGCCCATGCCAGCCACCAGCGCGAATGTGTTCAGGTGCTGCTCCATGTATAGCGGCAACGATACCATGGGCACCCTGAACCATAGGTTCTCCAGGATGGAGTTCTACCTGTAGTGCGTGACGAAACCACCCATGGCCACGTGCACGAGGACCTCCTTCTGTGGCGTCGCTGCCGGTGGCCGCACCAGCTCCCTGTCGCTCGTCCTCTTGACGAAGCCCTCTAGGAGCAGCTCCGCCAGGTCCGCGTCTACGGGGCTCGACGTGCGGTGCGTCGGTGGGCCGTGCAGCACTCGCCCCCTTCCAGGCGAGAGGACACCAAATCCGAGGAAGGTAGGACTGGATCCGCACACCGCGGCCTGAGGGACATGTCTAGAACAACGCGATGACCCGGTTGGAGCAGAGTAGGCCCCTCGCCGTCGCGCACCTGGAACACGTGATGTCCGTGCCGCCCAGGTCCGATCTCGCGCTCTTCCTCCTCGTCCATGGTCGGCTTGATGGAGTCATAGTTCGCGCTATGTAGAGTGAGGTTGTAGCGGCAGCACGGTTGTTGTATGGGTGGTTTCGTCACGCGGTAGCAGGGAGAGCTGGATGAGGAGGTCATGGAGACGGACGGGGGAGACGACGAGCGGGGGTGGGGATTGGGGGAGGGCCGGAGGGGGGGGGGGGAGTCCGCTGTGGCGCTGACCCGAGAGAGAGCGGTTGCTACGATACTGGACCTTGGTCTGGGCCATAACAAGCAGATGGGCCTTGGTCTGGGCCATAACAAGCAGATGGGCCTCTCAGGACGCGTGTGCTTCGTATTTGCAAGCTAAATTTAGTACCACATCGGCCACTCAACTGTGTACACACCTATTTATAAGTTGCAGTGCGTATACAACTTGTGTAGTCTTGGTTGGTCATGGATGTGACCCCACACAGATAACTTTTTTTAGTAAAATTTGGTCATATACGCGGAGCGAAACAGAGAAGGTATGGGAATGGGAAACGCGGCACAGAGGTGTGGGAATGGGAAAACAGAGAAGAGGCCACAGTTGTGGGACCCGCCTGTCAGACGATACAGCAGCAGAGAAGGTATGGGAATGGGAAACGCGACACAGAGGTGTGGGAATGGGAAACAGAGAAGAGGCCACGGTTGTGGGACCCACCTGTCAGACGATACATGGGAATGGGAATGGCAGAACCAGGAATGGGGCAGCCTACCCCTTAGAGTCTTAATAGGTAGTATAGATATATATATATTATATCATAGATATAGATAGATAGATACATAGCAATAGAGATATAGATAGATGGCAATAGAGATAGGGATTTAGAACAAAAGTAAAACCAAAACCCAGCGCCTGTGTCGCATGGTACCTCCGACGGAGATAGGCAAAAGAAATCCGGCCGGAAACATTCGAACACCTTAAGGCCTTGTTCGTTTCCGTCGGATTGGTGGGTCGGAACGATTCCTAGCCGGATTGCTTCTCTAATTTATATAAACTTTGATTAGGTGGAACGATTCCGGGTGCAATCCGACATAAACGAACAAGGCCTTAAAAACGCTCTAATGAAGAAAAACCTAAGATGATATACAAAACGCTAGGGAAAAAAGAACGGTGGACTGTGGAGTGTGGACACAAAGGCCGGACGCTCGGACACCGGGAAACAAAAGAGAATTTTACATTTGTGGCCTCAGTGATGGCATCGTCCTCAAATTTGACCGTACGCAACAAAACTGCTCAGATCTAACCACGACAAAGTGCACTTGCATCGGTTAAAGGCTTGGACGCCGTTGCCGTGAGTGGAGCGCTACCTCGTTACTGCACATGGGTCCCACATGAGCATAACTTGGATTCCAAACCCTCACTCGAGCGGCAGAAACGGATCGGGAGGGAGAAATCCTCACCCGACCGCCGCCAGCGCCGCCACCGCAGCCCCTCTCCGCCGCCGCTGCCGCTGCCCCGGCCGACACGGCCTGAGCCCGCCGCAGCAGCCGCCTCTCTCCGCCGCCGCAGCCTATCTCCGCCCTCGCCGCCGCTGCTGCCCCGGCCGACGCTGTCGCCGCTGCCCCGGCCGACACGGCCTGAGCCCGCCGCAGCAGCAGCCTCTCTCCGCCGCCGCAGCCTCTCTCCGCCCTCGCCGCCGCTGCTGCCCCGGCGCACGACCTCTCTCCGCTGTCGCGCCGCAGCCCCTCTCCGCCGTGGCTGCTGCCCCGACACGGATGCAGCCCGCCGCCGCCGCCGTGGATCTCCCCTGCCAGCCTCTCCTCGCCGTGGCTGCTGCGTCTCTCCACACGGAAGGCTTCTGGTAGTCCTTGTTTTCATTCCTATACCCTGCAACGTAGTGATCACCTGTACCCTGCGTCGACTATGGCCTTCTGCAGCGCGTTGGCCTTCTGGTAGTCCTTGGCAGTCCGCATCCTGGCCCGCTCCGCCGCACTGCACGCACGCTGCCCCGTTACTGCCTGCCTCTGGACATTCGCAGTTCACCATAGTTCAACATAGTTCAATATAGTTATCCATCAATTTCAGTAGTTCAGCATAGTTATCCATCAATTTCAGTAGAGCTTAGTCTTTGCAATTTATGTTGTACAGATCCAGGCCCTCTGAAATGTCTTTGCAATGTCCAGGCCCTCTGAAATATCTTTGCAATTTATGTCTTTGCAATATATGAAACTTGTACAGGTCCTGAATGTGTGTGTAAGTTTTTGCGGAATGTCACGAGCGAGCAGCTCTGCCGACGGTGGAGAAGGGTGGCCCAAGTATGGGTCGGTGCCATTGATTCGTTGCCCTAAGTGTGATCGGTTGGAGCCCCTCATTAGACGCACATCAAAAAAATGGGAGAACGGGAACTATGGTCGTGAGTTTGTTAGGTGCGAAAGCAAGCCACACCCTGGAAAGGTTGTTTTCATTCCTATCTTTTTCCCAATTATTGTCGATGTGATGTTTTGTTTCTGATCTTCCTTTTTGTTTACTTGTTTAGGTACAAGAAAATTGTAACTTTTTCATGTGGATGGATGATTATGTAAAGATGGTGGAAGGGACAGGGTTGAAGAGCAACTCAAGGGAGATGTTGGCAACTACGAGGGATTTGAATTTGAATTGGGATGAAATGGGTGTCGAATTGAAGAAAATAAATGAAAATTTGGTCAAAATAAGTGACAATTTAGGCAAAGTGACTGCAAATTTGGGCAAGATTATGGATCAGACTAGGGCCCTCTTTGCTTTTATGGTTTTCATTGTTGTGCTTTTCTTTGCGATAAATTATGGTTGCAAGTAGCAAATCTATGTGATACGTAGTAGTGATGAACTATGCTATTGAATGATGAACTATGGTATTGTGATGAACTAAAGTTGTATGTTACTTGACTGGTGTATGATAAATCGGTTGGACGCGGGCTTAAAAATAGAGAGAAAAAAGAGCCTCAAGGGACCCTGGACGCAGCTTAAAAAATGGAGCAAAAATAATCCCCACTAGGGGATATCAAACCCAACACCTCTTGCAATCCAATGAGCAACAACACCACCACACTACGCTTAGCTTCATTCTACAAAGCGAGGTCATATTTAGTTAAGCTTCAACGGAGAAGTTATTTTATTTTGAAACAAATAAACAAACTTGAATTTGAACTGTAAGTGCAAAAAATATAGTTCACAAAATTAATTAAAATTTATATGTAAGTAGATATAATCAATTTAATAACATATACAGAAAAT
Organism: Zea mays; assembly: GCF_902167145.1. Lineage (NCBI taxonomy): Eukaryota > Viridiplantae > Streptophyta > Magnoliopsida > Poales > Poaceae > Zea > Zea mays. Next base: position 32,868,334 of record NC_050096.1, read on the forward strand.
TCTACCAAAATTCAATAATTTGTGTAGAATATAAGTGGGTTCAAAATTTTAAGTACTTCCAAAAAAATTAATAAAATGAAGGTTTCATCAAAAACTCATGAAACTTGGCATGGAGTCATACTATACTCATACAAGGTTGGTATAAAAATTTCGTATGATTTTACAAAAGTCCAAATATAAGTGCTTCACAAACTCAAACATCTCCAATCAAGTTTCATAGACTTTCACTTGAATCCTCCAAGTTTCCTCTAAAAATATAAGTGCTTTACTTTCTTGACCTTCAAATTCTTCACACATGTCCATTGTCTCCCTAAAAATTTATTTGAGGCAGATATTTATTTTTTTAACGTTTTCATATTTTCTGTCATTTAAATTCGTATATTTTTTCATTAAATTTAAATAAATATCTAATGTTGCCAACTGTAACACTGCATCACAGCACCACCTGCTCTTGGCTGCCCTCTGCGTCACTTTTCTTTCGGCACTTGGGCATGTGTGCGGAAAAGGGTTGACCTTAACTTGAACAATAGTGCTATTCCTCATAGTGGAGGCATGCATCCTCCACTTACACCGCTCAAACCAACAATGCACAGTGTATCTCTTGGGCGAACTCTTGTCAATGATAAAGTCGTATTCCCCTTTGATGCAATAGGTTGCGAGTGCATTCCTACAATCTCTCATGGTTGAAAAAGTATTGCCTTCTTCTAGACTTGGATTTTCTCTATCCCAATCAACAATCAGTCTATCCTCATCTTCTACATCATCAGGCACACCCATGGTAAGGTTCTCCTCCCTCTCTTCATCATCGGTATCCTCGAATTGTGCAAGCATGTCATACCCACGTGCATGACCATTTTCAACAAACTCAGGAAACATTCTCTCATCTTCATTAGCATTAAGGACATCATCCTCAAGAGCTTCCACATGAGTGTTTGAATTCATCCTGTCGGGTACCATAATTAGGGGTACCCTCAAGGCTCCTAATTCTCAGCTGGTAACCCCCATCAGCACAAAGCTGCAAAGGCCTGATGGGCGCGACTAAGTCAGGGATCAGTCCAATCGAGGGATTCGATCACGCCTCGCCCGAGCCTAGCCTCGGACAAGGGCAGCCGACCCCGGAGGATTTCCGCCTCGCCCGAGGCCCCCCTCCAGCGGCGAACATATTTCCGGCTCGCCCGAGGCCCTGTCTTCGCCAAGAAGCAACCCTAACCAAATCGCCGCACCGACCGACCAAATCACAGGAGCATTTAATGCAAAGGTGGCCTGACACCTTTATCCTGACGCGCGCCCCCCAGCCGGTAGAGCCGAAGTGAACGCCGTCACTTCGCCGCTCCACTGACCGGCCTGACAGAAGGACAGCGCCGCCTGCGCCACTCCGACTGCGGTGCCACTTGACAGAGTGAGACTGACAGGCAGTCAGGCCCGGCCGAAGGCACCATACGAAACTCCGCTCCGCCCGACCCAGGGCTCGGACTCGTGCTAAGTCCCGGAAGACGGCGAACTCCGCTCCGCCCGACCCAGGGCTCGGACTCGGGCCAAGTCCCGGAAGACAGCGAACTCCGCTCCGCCCGACCCAGGGCTCGGACTCGGGCTAAGTCCCAGAAGACGGCGAACTCCGCTCCGCCTGACCCAGGGCTCGGACTCGGGCTAAGTCCCGGAAGACGGCGAACTCCGCTCCGCCCGACCCAGGGCTCGGACTCGGGCTAAGTCCCGGAAGACGGCGAACTCCGCTCCGCCCGACCCAGGGCTCGGACTTGGGCTCAGCCCCAGAAGACGGCGAACTCCGCTCCGCCCGACCCCAGGGCTCGGACTCCGCCCTGGCCTCAGCCGGCGGCCTCCGCCTCGCCCGACCCAGGGGCTCGGACTCGACCTCGGCCACGGAAGACAGACTCGACCTCGGCTTCGGAGGAGCTTCCACGTCGCCCAACCTAGGGCGCAGACCAGCCACGTCAACAGGAGGTGCCATCATCACCCTACCCCGAGCTGACTCGGGCCGCAGGGAACAGGACCGGCGTCCCATCTGGCTCGCTCCGCCAGATAGGCAATGATGGCGCCCCGCATACTCTGTGACGACGGCGGCTCTCAGCCCCCTTACGGAAGCAAGAGGACGTCAGCAAGGACTCAACCGCTCCGACAGCTGTCCCTCCGCCAGGCTCCATCGCTCCTCCAAAGGCCACGACATCACACCAGCTGGGCGCCAAATCTCTCCGGCTGCCACAACGGCATGTACTTAGGGCGCTAGCTCTCCTCCGCTAGACACGTAGCACTCTGCTACACCCCCCATTGTACACCTGGATCCTCTCCTTACGCCTATAAAAGGAAGGACCAAGGCCCTCTTAGAGAGGGTCGACCGCGCGGGGACGAGGAAGAGACAGGCGCTCGCCTGAAGCCGCTCGCTCCCTCTCCCGCGTGGACGCTTGTAACCCCCTACTGCAAGCGCACCTGACCTGGGCGCGGGACAAACACGAAGGCCGTGGGATTGCCACCTCTCTCACGCCGGTCTCCGGCCGCCTCGCTTTTCCCCCCTTCGCGCTCGCCCTCGCCCTCGCTCTCGACCCATCTGGGCTGGGGCACGCGGCGACATTCACTCGTCGGCTCAGGGACCCCCCGGACTCAGAATGGGGACTGTCGGGGACCATAATTAGGGGTACCCTCAAGGCTCCTAATTCTCAGCTGGTAACCCCCATCAGCACAAAGCTGCAAAGGCCTGATGGGCGCGACTAAGTCAGGGATCAGTCCATTCGAGGGATCCGATCACGCCTCGCTCGAGCCTAGCCTCGGACAAGGGCAGCCGACCCCAGAGGATTTCCGTCTCGCCCGAGGCCCCCCTCCAGCGGCGAATATATTTCCGGCTCGCCCGAGGCCCTGTCTTCGCCAAGAAGCAACCCTGACCAAATCGCCGCACCAACCGACCAAATCGCAGGAGCATTTAATGCAAAGGTGGCCTGACACCTTTATCCTGACGCGCCCCCCCAGCAGGCAGAGCCGAAGTGACCACCGTCACTTCGCCGCTCCACTGACCGGCCTGACAGAAGGACAGCGCCGCCTGCGCCACTCCGACTGCGGTGCCACTTGACAGAGTGAGACTGACAGGCAGTTAGGCCCGGCCGAAGGCACCATAGGAAACTCCACTCCGCCCGACCCAGGGCTCGGACTCGGGCTAAGTCCCGGAAGACGGCGAACTCCGCTCCGCCCGACCCAGGGCTCGGACTCGGGCTAAGTCCCGGAAGACGGCGAACTCCGCTCCGCCTGACCCAGGGCTCGGACTCGGGCTAAGTCCCCGAAGACGGCGAACTCCGCTCTGCCCGACCCAGGGCTCGGACTCGGGCTAAGTCCCGGAAGACGGCGAACTCCGCTCCACCCGACCCAGGGCTCAGACTCGGGCTAAGTCCCGGAAGACGGCGAACTCCGCTCCGCCCGACCCAGGGCTCGGACTTGGGCTCAGCCCCAGAAGACGACGAACTCCGCTCCGCCCGACCCTAGGGCTCGGACTCCGCCCTGGCCTCAGCCGGCGGCCTCCGCCTCGCCCGACCCAGGGGCTCGGACTCGACCTCGGCCACAGAAGACAGACTCGACCTCGGCTTCGGAGGAGCTTCCACGTCGCCCAACCTAGGGCGCAGACCAGCCACGTCAACAGGAGGTGCCATCATCACCCTACCCCGAGCTGACTCGGGCCGCAGGGAACAGGACCGACGTCCCATCTGGCTCGCTCCGCCAGATAGGCAATGATGGCGCCCCGCATACTCTGTGACGACGGCGGCTCTCAGCCCCCTTACGGAAGCAAGAGGACGTCAGCAAGGACTCAACCGCTCCGACAACTGTCCCTCCGCCAGGCTCCATCGCTCCTCCGACGGCCACGACATCACACCAGTTGGGCGCCAAATCTCTCCGGCTGCCACAACGGCATGTACTTAGGGCGCTAGCTCTCCTCCGCTAGACACGTAGCACTCTGCTACACCCCCATTGTACACCTGGATCCTCTCCTTACGCCTATAAAAGGAAGGACCAGGGCCCTCTTAGAGAGGGTTGGCCGCGCAGGGACGAGGACGAGACAGGCGCTCGCCTGAAGCCGCTCGCTCCCTCTGCCGCGTGGACGCTTGTAACCCCCTACTGCAAGCGCACCCGACATGGGCGCGGGACGAACATGAAGGCCGCGGGATTCCCACATCTCTCACGCTGGTCTCCGGCCGCCTCGCTTTTCCCCCCTTCACGCTCGCCCTCGCGCTCGACCCATCTGGGCTGGGGCACGCGGCGACATTCACTCGTCGGCTCAGGGACCCCCCGGTCTCGGAACGCCGACAATTGGCGCGCCAGGTAGGGGCCTGCTGCGTGTTGACGAACAGCTTCCCGTCAAGCTCCAGATGGGCAGTCTCCAGCAACCTCTCCAACCCAGGACGGTGCTCCATTTCGGGAGTCTTGAGTTCATGTCCCTCGACGGCAGCTACGACATGATACTCCTTCCACCGCCGCGCGACAACGATAATGGCGGCCGATAGCCCGCCCGCCGGTGGCGGAATCGACGACGTCTTCCCCGCGTGGTGGAAGAACAACCTTTGAGCTCATCTCGCCCTCTTCCCCGCCGACGGAGGGGAAGGCAGGGCAACCAAGCCCAAGCAGGAGGCAGCGCCTCATCGGCTGTCGAGCGAGTCGACAGCGCCGGCACCCCAACGGGGGGCGCACCGGGTATCGGCTTCGCGCTTGAGACGAAGACGAGCGCCGTCTCCCCGCGACACGCCAATCCCGAGCAAGCGGACGACGCCAGCACGCTCGCGAAAAGCTTGCTGGACGTCACCCTCGTACCTGAGACGACGGCGCAGTCAGTCCCCGACATGACTTTATCGCCGCCCGTCGACCAAGAGGTACCGACCGATTCCCATCCCACGTCATTTGGATTCAGCCTCAACCCGCCTAGCGACTTTGCTTTGGCGGGCGCTCTCGTAGAGGCAAGTCCAAACCCTCTGGGGTTTCGTATGCGGTCACCTTGGGACCGGCTGACGGACGTCTCGACCTACGGGCCCTCTGGGTCCGAGGAAGACGACGAGCCCAGCATCTGTTGGGATTTCTCTGGACTTGGCAACCCCAGTGCCATGCGGGACTTCATGACCGCATGCGGCTATTGCCTTTCCGACTGTTCCGACGGTAGCCGCAGCCTCGGCGACGAGGACTGTGGCCCAAGCCGCGAATGTTTCCACGTCGATCTAGGGGTCCCTCCGAAGGCAACCATCTCGGCATGCCGGAGGACGGTGATCTCCCTAGGCCGGTGCCTCGCGTTGACATCCCACGGGAGCTAGCTGTGGTCCCCGTTCAGGCGGGGGGCCATGACCCACAGCTCGAGCAAATCCACGGGGTGCAGGCCAGGCTCGACGAGGGAGCAGGAGCGCTTGAGCCGATCCACCGGGACGTCGGGCAGGCATGGGCGGGCCAACCCCGGCCGAAGAAATACGTCATCTGTCCTAGGGCTTCCAGCACCGCGTCGCCGACGACGTCAGGGTCAGGCCACCACCCGCATCTAGTGGGGTCGGCCAGAACCTGGCAGCAGCAGCAATGCTCCTCCGCGCGATGCCGGAGCCATCGACCACCGAGGGGCGGCGAATCCAGGGAGAGCTCAAGAATCTCCTGGAAGGCGCCGCGGTCCGATGGACCGAGAGCTCTGCCTCCCGAAGGCAGGGGTACCCCTCAGAACCTCATGCCGCGACTTCCTGATTCATGCGGGAAGCCTCGGTCTACACCGGGCGCACGCGCAACACCGCGCCTGCGGCCCCGGGTCGCCTCGGCAACGAACACCATCACCGCGACCGTCGGGCCCACCTCGACGAGAGGGTGCGCCGAGGCTACCACCCCAGGCGTGGGGGACGCTACAACAGCGGGGAGGATCGGAGTCCCTCGCCCGAACCACCCGGTCCGCAGGCCTTCAGCCGGGCCATCCGACGGGTGCCGTTCCCGACCCGGTTCCGACCCCCGACTACTATCACAAAGTACTCGGGGGAGACGAGACCGGAACTGTGGCTCGCGGACTACCGTCTGGCCTGTCAACTGGGTGGAACGGACGATGACAACCTCATCATCCGCAACCTCCCCCTGTTCCTCTCCGACACCGCTCGCGCCTGGTTGGAGCACCTACCTCCGGGGCAGATCTCCAACTGGGACGACCTAGTCCAAGCTTTCGCTGGCAATTTCCAGGGCACGTACGTGCGCCCCGGGAATTTCTGGGACCTCCGAAGCTTCCGGCAGCAGCCGGGAGAGTCTCTCCGGGACTACATCCGGCGATTCTCGAGGCAGCGCACCGAGCTGCCCAACATCACCGACTCGGATGTCATCGGCGCGTTCCTCGCCGGCACCACCTGCCACGACCTAGTGAGCAAGCTGGGTCGCAAGACCCCCACCAGGGCGAGCGAGCTGATGGACATCGCCACCAAGTTCGCCTCCGGCCAGGAGGCGGTCGAGGCTATCTTCCGAAAGGACAATCAGCCCCAGGGCCGCCCATCGGAAGATGCTCCCGAGGCGTCAACTCAGCGCGGCGCCAAGAAGAAGGGCAAGAAGAAGTCGCAAGCGAAACGCGACGCCGCCGACACGGACCTTGTCACCGCCACCGAGTACAAGAACCCTCGGAAACCCCCCGGAGGTGCCAACCTCTTCGACAAGATGCTCAAGGAGCCGTGCCCCTATCACCAGGGGCCCGTCAAGCACACCCTTTCGGAGTGCGTCATGCTTCGGCGCCACTTCCACAGGGCCGAGCCACCCGCGGAGGGTGGCAGGGCCCGCGACGACGATAAGAAGGAAGATCACCAAGCAGGAGAGTTCCCCGAGGTCCGCGACTGCTTCATGATCTACGGTGGGCAAGCGGCGAATGCCTCGGCTCGACACCGCAAGCAAGAGCGCCGGGAGGTCTGCTCGGTGAAGGTGGCGGCGCCAGTCTATCTAGACTGGTCCGACAAGCCCATCACCTTCGACCGAGCCGACCACCCCGACCATGTGCCGAGCCCGGGGAAATACCCGCTCGTCGTCGACCCCGTCATCGGCGACGTCAGGCTCACCAAGGTCCTCATGGACGGAGGTAGCAGCCTCAACATCATCTATGCCGAGACCCTCGGGCTCCTGCGTGTCGATCTGTCCTCCGTCCGAGCAGGCTCTGCGCCCTTCCATGGGATCGTTCCCGGGAAGCGCATCCAGCCCCTCGGACAACTCGACCTTCCCGTCTGCTTCAGAACACCCTCCAACTTCCGAAGGGAGACCCTGACGTTCGAAGTGGTCGGGTTCCGAGGAACCTACCACGCGGTGCTGGGAAGACCATGCTACGCGAAGTTCATGGCCGTCCCCAACTACGCCTACCTGAAGCTCAAGATGTCGGGCCCCAACGGGGTCATCACCGTCGGCCCCACGTACAAACACGCGTTCGAATGCGACGTGGAGTGCGTGGAGTACGCCGAGGCCCTCGCCGAGTCCGAGGCCCTCATCGCCGACCTGGAGAGCCTCTCGAAGGAGGTGCCAGACGTGAAGCGTCATGCCGGCAACTTTGAGCCAGCGGAGACGGTTAAGTCCGTCCCCCTCGACCCCAGCGGCGATGCCTCCAAGCAGATCCGGATCGACTCTGGGCTCGATCCCAAATAGGAAGCAGTGCTCGTCGACTTTCTCCGCGCAAACGCCAACGTCTTCGCGTGGAGTCCCTCGGACATGCCCGGCATACCGAGGGATGTCGCCGAGCACTCGCTGGACATCCGAGCCGGAGCCCGACCCGTCAAGCAGCCTCTGCGCCGATTCGACGAGGAGAAGCGCAGAGCCATAGGCGAGGAGATCCACAAGCTAATGGCGGCAGGGTTCATCAAAGAGGTATTCCATCCCGAATGGCTTGCCAACCCTGTGCTTGTGAGAAAGAAAGGGGGGAAATGGCGGATGTGTGTAGACTACACTGGTCTTAACAAAGCATGTCCGAAGGTTCCCTACCCTCTGCCTCGCATCGATCAAATCGTGGATTCCACTGCTGGGTGCGAAACCCAGTCTTTCCTCGATGCCTACTCAAGGTATCATCAAATCAGGATGAAAGAGTCCGACCAGCTCGCGACTTCTTTCATCACTCCCTTCGGCATGTACTGCTATGTCACCATGCCGTTCGGCTTGAGGAATGCGGGCGCGACGTACCAGCGGTGCATGAACCATGTGTTCGGCGAACACATTGGCCGCACGGTCGAGGCCTACATCGATGACATCGTAGTCAAGACGAGGAAAGCTTCCGACCTCCTTTCCGACCTTGAAGTGACATTCCGATGTCTGAAGGCGAAAGGCGTCAAGCTCAATCCCGAGAAGTGTGTCTTCGGGGTGCCCCGAGGCATGCTCTTGGGGTTCATCGTCTCCGAGCTGGGCATCGAAGCCAACCCGGAGAAGATCGCAGCCATCACCAGCATGGGGCCCATCAAGGACTTGAAAGGCGTACAGAGGGTCATGGGATGTCTCGCGGCTCTGAGCCGCTTCATCTCACGCCTCGGCGAAAGAGGTCTACCTCTGTACCGCCTCTTGAGGAAGGCCGAGTGCTTCACTTGGACCCCTGAGGCCGAGGAAGCCCTCGGGAACCTGAAGGCGCTCCTCACAAAGGCGCCTATCTTGGTGCCCCCAGCTGCCGGAGAAGCCCTCTTGGTCTACGTCGCCGCGACCACTCAGGTGGTTAGCACCGCGATTGTGGTCGAGAGGCAAGAAGAGGGGCATGCATTGCCCGTTCAGAGGCCAGTTTACTTCGTCAGCGAGGTACTGTCCGAAACCAAGATCCGCTACCCACAAGTTCAGAAGCTGCTGTATGCGGTGATCCTGACACGGCGGAAGTTGCGACACTACTTCAAGTCTCATCCGGTAACTGTGGTGTCATCCTTCCCCCTGGGGGAGATCATCCAGTGCCGAGAGGCCTCGGGTAGGATTGCAAAGTGGGCGGTGGAAATCATGGGCGAGACAATCTCGTTCGCCCCTCGGAAGGCCATCAAGTCCCAGGTCTTGGCGGACTTCGTGGCCGAATGGGTCGACACCCAGCTACCGACGGCTCCGATCCAACCGGAGCTCTGGACCATGTTTTTCGACGGGTCGTTGATGCTACGTGCTACACCTCCATTTCCCGGCATCCAACAATGTGGCTGAGTACGAAGCTCTAGTCAACGGATTGTGGATCGCCATTGAGCTAGGGGTCCGATGCCTCGACGCTCGCGGTGACTCGCAGCTCGTCATCGACCAAGTCATGAAGAACTCCCACTGCCGTGACCCGAAGATGGAGGCCTACTGCGATGAGGTTCGGCGCCTGGAAGACAAGTTCTACGGGCTCGAGCTCAACCACATCGCTCGGCACTACAATGAGACTGCGGACGAGCTGGCTAAAATAGCCTCGGGGCGAACAACGGTTCCCCCGGACGTCTTCTCCCGAGATCTGCATCAACCCTCCATCAAGATCGACGACACGCCCGAGCCTGAGGCACCCTCGGCACAGCCCGAGGCACCCTCGGTTCAGCCCGAGGTACCCTCGGCGCCCGAGGGCGAGACGCTGCACGTCGAGGGGGAGCAGAGCGGGGTCACGCCTGATCAAAACTGGCAGACCCCGTACCTGCAATATCTCCACCGAGGAGAGCTACCCCTTGACCGAGCCGAGGCTCGGCGGGTGGCGCGGCGCGCCAAGTCGTTCGTCTTGCTGGGTGATGAGAAGGAGCTCTACCACCGCAGCCCCCCTGGCATCCTCCAGCGATGCATCTCCATCGCCGAAGGTCAGGAACTCCTGCGAGAGATACACTCAGGGGCTTGCGGCCATCACGCAGCGCCCCGAGCCCTTGTCGGGAATGCTTTCCGACAAGGCTTCTACTGGCCTACGGCGGTGGCCGACGCTACCAGAATTGTCCGCACCTGCGAAGGGTGTCAATTCTACACGAGGCAGACCCACCTGCCCGCTCAGGCTCTGCAGACGATACCCATCACCTGGCCTTTTGCTGTGTGGGGTCTAGATCTCGTCGGCCCCTTGCAGAAGGCACCCGGGGGCTACACGCACCTGCTGGTCGCCATCGACAAATTCTCCAAGTGGATCGAGGTCCGACCCCTGAACAACATCAGGTCCGAGCAGGCGGTGGCGTTCTTCACCAACATCATCCATCGCTTCGGGGTCCCGAACTCCATCATCACCGACAACGGCACCCAGTTCACAGGCAGAAAGTTCCTGGACTTCTGCGAGGATCACCACATCCGGGTGGACTGGGCCGCCGTGGCTCATCCCATGACAAATGGGCAGGTAGAGCGTGCCAACGGCATGACTCTACAAGGGCTCAAGCCTCGGATCTACAACGACCTCAACAAGTTCGGCAAGCGGTGGATGAAGGAACTCCCCTCGGTGGTCTGGAGTCTGAGGACAACGCCGAGCCGAGCCACGGGCTTCACGCCGTTCTTTCTAGTCTATGGGGCCGAAGCCATCTTGCCCACAGACTTAGAATACGGTTCCCCGAGGACGAGGGCCTACACCGACCAAAGCAACCAAGCTAGCCGAGAAGACTCGCTGGACCAGATGGAGGAGGCTCGGGACAAGGCCTTACTACACTCGGCGCGGTACCAGCAGTCCCTGCGACGCTACCACGCCCGAGGGGTCCGGTCCCGAGACCTCCAGGTGGGCGACCTGGTACTTCGGCTGCGACAAGACGCCCGAGGGCGGCACAAGCTGGCCAACAGTCAAGGCGAGGTCTACGGCAATGCTTGGAACATCCAACAGCTACGTCGCTTCTACCCTTAAGATGTTTTCAAGTTGATCATATACCTCGCACCCACGCAAAGTTTAGTCATCAAGGAAGGGTCGGCCTCGCCTCGGCAAAGCCCGACCCTCCCTCGGGGGCTAAAAGGGGGGGAACCCCCTCTGCGTCGAAATTTTCCTCGAAAAAAGATCTTTTCTGCCAGAATGTCTTTCGTGCTTTTTGACTACTTCGAAAGTGGATCCTGAAAACGACGGAGTACACGTAAGCAGCCAAGGCTGACCGAGCCGAGGGACTCCTACGCCTCCGGGATATGGATACCTCACTCATCACCTTCTGCGATAAGTAACTCACGTTCGGATAAGTGATTCCGCGGACTGAACAAGTCTTCACGTTCGAAAGCTCTTCTGCCGAAGCGACCCTTCGAGCCTTCTCGACTGCATCGGTGACAGAGCCCCATGGATGGGTAAGAGTGCGCGTAAGCGGCAAGGCCGACCGAGCCGAGGGACTCCTACGCCTCCGGGATACGGATACCTCACTCATCACCTTCCGCGAGAAGCAACTCTCGCTCGCACAAACATCTCTGTTACCGACAAAAAAGTCCAGATACTCGAAACAAGAAGAAAAGAGACACAGCTTTACAACACAGCGAGGGTGTGTTTTGGCCTCGGCGGCCGCAGGAAACACACGCTACAAGACAATCCGATCCTGCAGGCTCGGGTCTTGACGCTGGAAGGGAGCAGCAGCACCCTCGGCATCGACGACACCTTCGGCGAGGTCCGACCTAGCCTCGGACGGCGACGCGGTCCGAGGATCTCCACTCTGAAGGACGGCGTCATCGCCACGCCCGGGCAATCGCTGCCAGGGTCTTCTCCGGGAATCCGGCCCGAGCAGGCGGCTCGGCCGGTCACCCCGGGGCCTCGGCCAGCCGTCCTCCAAGGACGCCAGCCCGACCCGAGGCCTCGGCTGGTCAACTCCGGCGTCGGTCCCGCTAACGGACGACCCGGCTAGGCTCCGGCCAACCAGGTTTTCTTTTCGAGCCAACTCTGCCCCTGTTCATGCTGACACCGCTACCCCTGGCCTCGGCTCATCGAAGAGCGGCCGAGGGGTTCCTTTAACTAAGCTAGAGAAGCCTCGGACAACAAGGCCGACCGAGCTGAGGGACTCCTATGCCTCCGGGATACGGATACCTCACTCGTCACCTTTACACGGGGCGACTCACCCTTGGTGAAGCGGTTCAGACAACCAACAGGCGAGTCTTAGTGCTTGAAAATGAGGAAAAAACACGGCCCCGTGCCAAAATTACATACATGTTCAGGCCTCGACAGCCACAATGAACAAACACACTGGCATTCAAAGTGCCATTACAAACGGAACTCCGGTTCCACCTCCGCAGGTACGAACAACCCCACTCGATGGGGGGGGGGCGGAGCAACAGAAGACCGACGAACGGTGCACCGTCGCCCGCTCCAGCAGCAGCGACGACGACGACTTCAGCTCCGGGGGGCCGAACGGCGGCAGCGATGACCTCAGGGCGGATGCCGCTGCCAAGAGGCCCCCGCCCATGCCCAAACTCGTGAGGCAAGGACGGGCAGAAGGACGTAGAGTTGGAGGTCGGTCCGTGGGTGGCCCTGGCTATCTCGTCGGCGGAAGAACCTCTTCCAGCTACCGTGGTAGACGCCGGCGCCGGGAGCGGCTCCGAAGCCACTCGCGTCCGAGAGCCAGGCACGCTGCAGCTGCCGGCGCCACGGACAACGACCGCCCTCCCCTCCGATCACTGAGGGAAGGAGTGGGCCACCGCCCACGCAGGGGCCGACCTCAACTCGGCACACTCCCCTCCCCAGCCCTGGTGATGAAAATCCTTGAGGCTGAGGGAGGGGCAGAGGCCGCAGCACGGCTCGCTTTCCCCCACCATCAAACTGGAGGTCACCATCTTGGGTGACCGCCGGCGGAGGGGTGCAGCCGGGCTGCATGATGAAAATCCTTGAAGCCGAACGATGGCTGAAAGGTACCAACTCTCACGGAGTTGCGTTCCTCCAACGATGAGGCGGAAAGACGGCGGGTATCCCCCATCCGGGGGCTTGGAAGGTGGAAAGACACGATGCATAAGGGAGCGCGAAGACATGGTCGCCTTCCAAAGGGGGTCACCCTCCTTTTAAAGGCGACTCGCCCTACTTGCACCCCCAACCGTCGCGGGCTGAGTCTTCTCCAACACACTCCAAGGTCCCCCCGGCGGTGCGGGGGCTGGGTCCCACACGTCATGCAAATCGGCTCAGGGCAGAAGAAGCCAAACCGCCATGCGCGGTGCGCACAACCGCCCAGCGGTTACAAGCGACCCTCCACTTTTGCCCAGACCAGCGGGCGAAAGGGCGGGCAGCCATGCAGGAGGCATGCAACCGCGCCAAGTGGGCGCATTTCTCCGACTCCCAACACGCCCGGCATGGGGGCCCAGGCCCACGCGTCATGCAACCGGCGCGCCGACTGCTTCGTGCATGTAACTGCACCGCCACTTGCGCCACTACCGTGCCTCCTCGACTGCAGAACCAATACCGCGACTCGAGGCGACCCAGCAGCGCCAGCCTGGCGCGATGGTCAATGCGGCCAAAAATGGGCCGGCAGTAATGGCGGTGGCAGGCGGGCAGGAGCAGCGGCCCTGTCGTCAGCCGAGCTCACGTCCCATCCGGGGGCAGCAGGAGAACCCTCTCTCACGGCGTGAAGACAACGCGCCCGCGCTCTGTTCCTCGAACGGCTCACGCACGCGCAACGGTCGCCCCGTCGCATTAACTCCGCGGCGGGACAGGCGGCGCCTCTGGCAGGAGAAGTGGGCGACGCTTCGCCTTCGCCATAATGACCACATCAAAAAAGGTACGCCGCGTCGTTCGATTTCGTATCCTTTTCCTTTTTTCCTCTTTCTCTCTCTTGCAACAGGGACCGAGAAAGGGGGATACCCCGAAAAGGATCCTTCCCCGTGAATGAACCAGGCTCCGAGCCCCCCTACTGATCAGAGGTTCGAAGGCTGGCCCCCCGGAAGGGTTCGACAGCCGCCTCAGATTGCATGGGCCCTACACCCACTACTGGTCAGAGGTTCGAAGGCCGGCCCCTCGGAAGGGTTCCACGGCCACCTCAGGCTACTCGGGCTCCGCGCCCACTACTGATCAGGGGTTCGAAGGCTGGCCCCCGAAGGGTTCACAGCCGCCTCAGACACAGAGCGAGGGATGACCATGGGTACGTTCGATACATAACCAAGGCTCGGGCTGCGCTCCCGAGGTACCCTAGGACATTTCCAAGACTAGCGGGAACGATCTTGTAACGGAATCCCATCGGAGGGAGGCATCGAGCCCTCGGACCCCGTCGCCAGGGGACCGGGTCCGGCAGATCACCCGCAGGTACTTTTGGGCGTGCCTCTGGGCCCCTAGCCGACCCCTAACGAACGGGGCACGGACGTCCACTCGGATTACCCGCTTGCAGCTCACCGGAGACACCATGTTCGGCGCCCATCGAGGGCAACATGGCGCTTTCCCCCCTCCTCCTTGCGGAAAGGCGACACAGGGGCGTATGTAAAAAAGCCGAGTCTGTCCCTGATCGCCCTCTCGCCCTGTGCAGAGGCTCGGGGGCTGCTCTCGCAAACCCGGCTCCGGCCGAACCGTTGACAGCGTCAACATACCAGCCCGAGAACTTGGGACCCGACCGTACACCCGGGCTACGGCCAGCTCGCATGAGGGAACGACCAGACCAGCCGAAGCATTGTGCGAGGCATTAAGACCTCGAAGGAGTGAAACCATTGCCTATCTGGCGGAGCGAGCCAGATGGGACGTCGGTCCTATTCCCTGCGGCCCGAGTCAGCTCGGGGTAGGGTGATGATGGCACCTCCTGTTGACGTGGCTGGTCTGCGCCCTAGGTTGGGCGACGTGGAAGCTCCTCCGAAGCTGAGGTCGAGTCTGTCTTCCGTGGCCGAGGTCGAGTCCGAGCCCCTGGGTCAGGCGAGGCGGAGGCCGCTGGCTGAGGCCAGGGCGGAGTCCGAGCCCTGGGGTCGGGCGGAGCGGAGTTCACCGTCTTCTTGGGCTGAGCCCAAGTCCGAGCCCTGGGTCGGGCGGAGCGGAGTTGCCGTCTTCCGGGACTTAGCCCAAGTCCGAGCCCTGGGTCGGGAAGAGCGGAGTTCGCCGTCTTCCGGGACTTAGCCCGAGTCCGAGCCCTGGGTCGGGCGGAGCGGAGTTCGCCGTCTTCCGGGACTTAGCCCGAGTCCGAGCCCTGGGTCGGGCGGAGCGGAGTTCGCCGTCTTCCGGGACTTAGCCCGAGTCCGAGCCTTGGGTCGGGCGGAGCGGAGTTCGCCGTCTTTCGGGACTTAGCCCGAGTCCGAGCCCTGGGTCGGGCGGAGCGGAGTTTCCTATGGTGCCTTCGGCCGGGCCTGACTGCCTGTCAGTCTCACTCTGTCAAGTGGCACCGCAGTTGGAGTGGCGCATGCGGCGCTGTCCTTCTGTCAGGCCAGTCAGTGGAGCGGCAAAGTGACGACGGTCACTTCGGCTCTGCCGGCTGGGGGGCGAGCGTCAGGATAAAGGTGTCAGGCCACCTTTGCATTAAATGCTCCTGCGATTTGGTCGGTCGGTGCCACGATTTGGTTAGGGTTGCTTCTTGGCGAAGACAGGGCCTCGGGCGAGCCGGAAATATGTTCGCCGCTGGAGGGGGGCCTCAGGCGAGACGGAAATCCTCCGGGGTTGGCTGCCCTTGTCCGAGGCTAGGCTCGGGCGAGGCGTGATCGAATCCCTCGAATGGACTGATCCCTGACTTAGTCGCGCCCATCAGGCCTTTGCAGCTTTGTGCTGATGGGGGTTACCAGCTGAGAATTAGGAGCCTTGAGGGTACCCCTAATTATGGTCCCCGACAGTAGCCCCCGAGCCTCGAAGGGATTGTTAGCACTCGCTTGGAGGCTTTCGTCGCACTTTTTTGCAAGGGGACCAGCCTTTCTCGGTTGCGTTTTGTTCCGGTGGGTGCGCGCGAGCGCACCCGCCGGGTGTAGCCCCCGAGGCCTCGGAGGAGTGGTTTCACTCCTTCGAGGTCTTAATGCCTTGCACAATGCTTCGGCTGGTCTGGTCGTTCCCTCATGCGAGCTGGCCGTAGCCCGGGTGTACGGTCGGGTCCCAAGTTCTCGGGCTGGTATGTTGACGCTGTCAACGGTTTGGCCGGAGCCGGGTTTGCGAGAGCAGCCCCCGAGCCTCTGCACAGGGCGAGAGGGCGATCAGGGACAGACTCGGCTTTTTTACATACGCCCCTGCGTCGCCTTTCCGCAAGGAGGAGGGGAGAAAGCGCCATGTTGCCCTCGATGGGCGCCGAACATGGTGTCTCTGGTGAGCTGCAAGCGGGTAATCCGAGTGGACGTCCGTGCCCCGTTCGTTAGGGGTCGGCTAGGGGCCCAGAGGCATGCCCAAAAGTACCTGCGGGTGATCTGCCGGACCCGGTCCCCTGGCGACGGGGTCCGAGGGCTCGATGCCTCCCTCCGATGGGATTCTGTTACAAGATCGTTCCCGCTGGTCTCGGAAATGTCCTAGGGTACCTCGGGAGCGCAGCTCGAGCCTTGGTTATGTATCGAACGTACCCATGGTCATCCCTCGCTCTGTGTCTGAGGCGGCTGTGAACCCTTCGGGGGCCAGCCTTCGAACCCCTGATCAGTAGTGGGCGCGGAGCCCGAGTAGCCTGAGGCGGCCGTGGAACCCTTCCGAGGGGCCGGCCTTCGAACCTCTGACCAGTAGTGGGTGTAGGGCCCACGCGATCTGAGGCGGCTGTCGAACCCTTACGGGGGGCCAGCCTTCGAACCTCTGATCAGTAGGGGGGGCTCGGAGCCTGGTTCCTTCACGGGGAAGGATCCTTTTCGGGGTATCCCCCTTTCCCGGTCCCTGTTGCAAGAGAGAGAAAGAGGAAAAAAGGAAAAGGATACGAAATCGAACGACGCGGCGTACCTTTTTTGACGCGGTCATTATGGCGAAGGCGAAGCGTCGCCCGCTTCTCCTGCCAGAGGCGCCGCCTGTCCCGCCGCGGAGTTAATGCGACGGGGCGAGTGGTTGGCGGGGCGGCCGTTGCGCGTGCGCGAGCCGTTCGAGGAACAGAGCGCGGGCGCGTTGACTTCACGCCGTGAGAGAGGGTTCTCCTGCTGCCCCCGGATGGGACGTGAGCTCGGCTGACGACGGGGCCGTTGCTCCTGCCCGCCTGCCACCGCCATTACTGCCGGCCCATTTTTGGCCGCATTGACCGTCGCGCCAGGCTGGCGCTGCTGGGTCACGCGCTGGGTCGCCTCGAGTCGCGGTATTGGTTCCGCAGTCGAGGAGGCGCGGTAGTGGCGCAAGTGGCGGTGCAGTTGCATGCACGAAGCAGTCGGCGCGCCGGTTGCATGACGCCTGGGCCTGGGCCCCCATGCCGGGCGTGTTGGGAGTCGGAGAAATGCGCCCACTTGGCGCAGTTGCATGCCGCCTGCATGGCTGCCCGCCCTTTCGCCCGCTGGTCTGGGCAAAAGTGGAGGGTCGCTTGTAACCGCTGGGCGGTTGTGCGCACCGCGCACGGCGGTTTGGCTTCTTCTGCCCTGAGCCGATTTGCATGACGTGTGGGACCCAGCCCCCACGCCGCAGGGGGGACCTTGGAGTGTGTTGGAGAAGACTCAGCCCGCGACGGTTGGGGGCGCAAGTAGGGAGAGTCGCCTTTAAAAGGAGGGTGACCCCCTTTGGAAGGCGACCATGTCTTTGCGCTCCCTTATGCATCGTGTCTTTCCACCTTCCAAGCCCCCGGATGGGGGATACCCGCCGTCTTTCCGCCTCATCGTTGGAGGAACGCAACTCCGTGGGAGTTGGTACCTTTCAGCCATCGTTCGGCTTCAAGGATTTTCATCACACAGCCCGGTTGCACCCCTCCGCTGGTGGTCACCCAAAACGGTGACCTCCAGCCCCTGGATGGGGAGAGGCAAGCTGGGCTGTGATCTTGGTCCCACCCTCAGCCTCGAGGGTGTTTGTCATCCTCGCTGGGGCGGGGAGCGAGGCGAGCCGGGGCTCTACCTCCCGCGCGGGCCGGCGGGCCACCTCTTCTTCCAGCTTCTGGTGGTGGCCAACATCCTCCAACTCTGCGGAGGAGACGTCCTCCAGCCATGTCGGGGAAGGTGAACTGTTGCTGCCCAGCTAGGATGCAACATTCCGCCCTCTTCCTTGCTTTCGCGGTGAGGACGGGCTGGTCAACTCCGGCGTCGGTCCCGCTAACGGACGACCTGACTAGGCTCCGGCCAACCAGGTTTTCTTTTCGAGCCAACTCTGCCCCTGTTCATGCTGACACCGCTACCCCTGGCCTCGGCTCATCGAAGAGCGACCGAGGGGTTCCTTTAACTAAGCTAGAGAAGCCTCGGACAACAAGGCCGACCGAGCCAAGGGACTCCTACGCCTCTGGGATACGGATACCTCACTCGTCACCTTTACACGGGGCGACTCACGCTTGGTGAAGCGGTTCAGACAACCAACAGGCGAGTCTTAGTGCTCGAAAATGAGGAAAAAACACGGCACCGTGCCAAAATTACATACATGTTCAGGCCTCGACAGCCACAATGAACAAAAACACTGGCATTCAAAGTGCCATTACAAACGGAACTCCGATTCCACCTCCGCAGGTACGAACAACCCCACTCGATGGGGGGGGGGGCGGCGGAGCAACATAAGACCGACGAACGGCACGCCGTCGCCCGCTCCAGCAGCGGCGGCGACGACGACTTCAGCTCCGGGGGGCCGAACGACGGCAGCGATGACCTCAGGGCGGATGCCGCTGCCAAGAGGCCCCCACCCATGCCCAAACTCGTGAGGCAAGGACGGGCAGAAGGCCGTAGAGTTGGAGGTCGATCCGTGGGCGGCCCTGGCTATCTCGTCGGTAGAAGAACCTCTTCCAGCTGCCGTGGCAGACGCCGGCGCCGGGAGCGGCTCCGAAGCCACTCGCGTCCGAGAGCCAGGCACGCTGCAGCTGCCGGTGCCACGGATGATGACCGCCCTTCCCTCTGATCACTGAAGGTGGAAAGACACGATGCATAAAAGGAGCGCGAAGACATGGTCGCCTTCCAAAGGGGGTCACCCTCCTTTTAAAGGCGACTCTCCCTACTTGCGCCC